>NC_036457.1:9842040-10159085 GCF_002775205.1 Xiphophorus maculatus
TGTACATTGCCAACTAAAATGTGTACTTCCTTGGTAATTCTATGACTTGATTGATTAGTATTAATGTAAAAACGTAATTGATCCAGAATCTGCACTATAGCTTCCCAGTACCATCATGTCCATCGTGCCCAATAATAAAAAATAGCACTTGATTGTTTTTTGTTTGTACTAGAGAAATTCACAAAACTCAGTATTTCATTATTGCCTAAATGTGTTTAATTATAACCTTTAAATCACAATAGAAATTATTTTGATAAACCATTCTTGGTATTCAGAAATGTAACTCTTTGCTTTTTTTATCATTTGTTTAAAATAAAAAGCAAATTTTCACGAGCATTTTCCTTATTACTCTCATTAGATGATTATCACAGGAAATAATAAAATTGTCAGAAATTGATATTATGAGATATTCTTTGGGTTCCCAAGTATTCTTGGGTACATTCTTAGTTGCTCTTTTTGGCATGTTGATTCCCAGTTTAAGGAAATACTCTGTATTGATTTTTTTATTTTTTATTTTCATTGACTGATCTGTCGGAGTCACACTTATCTGAGTGCCTAAGCCGAACTAAAACCTTGGCCTGTGTTGTGTATTTGAGCGTGTAAAGCCCACGTGCTCTGCTCTGTGAAAGCAGAGCTGCTCTTTTCTTAGGATTACTCCCTTGGGAATCGGCTGAGTCACGGTGCACAAGACCAGAGAGAGACTGGGAGAGCATAGAGCAATGTAGTCGGAACGATGACAATGTCAGAGAAGCTGGTCATTAACGGTTTGATCTGTGCTGCGTTTAATGCCTTCCTCCTCTGCTTCTCACATCCAAGGGCTATGACAACACACGTGTAATCACTCAAGAGGGAAAACACAAACCCCTTCATGTTTGAGTCGCTGATGCCGGGCTTTATATGTTACAGCATTTCTTTGTTTCTAACCAGAATATGGTCTGAAATGTATGAAGTCATATTTTCTGTAATATGTGGGATATTAGCAGCTCCTTAGTGACTTCCTCCAAATGAGGTTAACCTACTTTTCCTATTTCCATCTAACATGAAGCTAAATTTAGATCATTAAATAGTGTGAAAATCAATATGGCTTTTTAAAGCTTTTTTTAGGCTTCAACTGATTCTTATTTGGAGCAAATTTATCATCTGTCAGTGTTTTGAGCATAGCAGCTTTGTTGTTTATTTATCTACACAAAGCTCAGCCACAAAGAAAAATCATTTCCATATCAAAATAACTTTGTCATCTGTTTTAACTTGAGCTGTTGTTCTTTGTTTTATAGGTGGTATTGGTGCGGTGGAATGAGCCTTTCCAGAAACTGGCCACATGTGACACAGACGGAGGGATTTTTGTATGGATTCAGTACGAGGGCCGGTGGTCTGTGGAGCTCGTCAACGACCGTGGAGCTCAGGTTAGAATCATGACCAATGTATAGAGAAACAGATAAATTAACAGAAGATGAGAAGGTTTCTGAAGTTCCCCCTGCATGTCAGTATAACGATGTGTAAAAAGGCTAAAAATAAATCACAGTTGCTAAAATTGCAAAACAACCTTTGAGATTAACTTGGATTGAGCACTCAAAGTAGGTCTGATAGTAGATCAAAAAAAATATCAAAAGATGACTATTTGGATAGCATATTGAACACAGAAACTGGCATTGCTTTCTAACAAAACAGCTGTAACAGAGAGAGTCTCTACAAACTCAGAGTATATTGTTCATATTTTTGCTTTTTCTTCAGTAGAACTCCTAGCAACATTTTACAATTTATATTATTGCGTAATGATCCCTGTAGGTGAGTGACTTCACCTGGTCGCATGATGGAACGCAGGCTCTCATCTCATACCGTGACGGCTTTGTCCTGGTGGGCTCTGTCAGCGGACAGAGACACTGGTCTTCTGAGATAAACTTGGAAAGTCAGATTACCTGTGGAATCTGGACTCCTGATGACCAGCAGGTAATTCATACACCTAACAGACAAATTAACAAAATTTCCTGTCTAGATCTGTTCAAGCTGAATTTTTTTTATCTGATCCGTCGTATTCCTTTTAACCTTTTGAGACTTGTTTATCTTTTAATTGCCCTTTTGAAATTCCATTGATCACCTTTTCTCTAATGCCTTTGATATTGAATTTTAGAAATGATGAAAAATCTGTTTTTCACACTCGAAAGGGACTTTGCTTCCATACAGATTGAATAAGTTTTAACATCACTGTGAAGGGATTTTGGTCCACTATTCTTAAAGAATTTTTTTTAAATTAAGCCACATATGAGGTTTATAATTATAAATGGTCTGTTTAACGTTATGCAACTGCCTCTCAATCAAATTTGTAGTCTTTGACTAGGCCATTCCAAACGTTTCATCGGTTATTCAGAGATGATATTTAGGCCATCATCCAGTTACTTGAACTTAAGGGCACAAACTGATGGCCAGGTATTTCCATCAGCTTTTTTTTTTGTTTACAAGAAATGAGAATTCATGGTTTTATTAAATATAGCAAGTGGAACAGGAGCAAAGTATCCCCAGAACATCACACTATTGCCATCGTATTTGATTGTTATTGTTATTTTTTCCCACCAGATGTATCTGGGTAGAAACCACTTCCACTTGTTCCACTTGTGTCTTGTCGGTCAACAGAATATTTTATCCAAAGTCCTGTAAGTCATCAAGATGATCATAAATGGTTGAAATTGAGGTTTCCTTTTATAAAGACACAGTAAATGTGTCCAGCAGATTTAGACATTCTCAGCCAGGGTCACTGTGGTCTGTTTAGTGAGCTTCAGGGAGAACTTGGAGCACTCTGGCAGCTATGGATGCGAATAAAAGAGGAAATCCTGTTGCTTCTTGATTGTGTGCAATCTAAATATAGCTTAAAGTAAAGCGGGTTACTTTAAGAAAATAAGATTGAAACTTACAGGATTTAATATTTCAACTCTACACTATGCCATCCTAGTGGATAGATGTTGAAATTTTGACTTTTATTTGTCAGACTGTGTTTTTGCTTTTGGTATCCAGACAGATGAGAAATTATTTTTAAATTGCAGCAAATTTGGTTCTTTTCAAACATGTTTGTGTTGGCTGACTTAAACCAACTTTGTGTTTGTACTATAACTTTGTTTCTGTGCAGTATATAAAAGTTATCTTTTACTTGGTTTCTTTCAGATTTCATTTATCTCTGTGAGTCTATCCCCTCTCTCTCCTCTACTTCTTCCTTTTTTTCTTTAATTTTCTTAAAAGTAGTTGTGGTTGTTCTCTCTCCAGGTGTTGTTCGGCACAGCAGATGGACAGGTCATAGTCATGGACTGCCACGGGCGTATGTTGGCCCATATTCTGCTCCATGAGTCCGATGGCATTGTTGGCATGTCATGGAACTACCCCAGCTTCCTGGTAGAGGACAGTAGTGAGAGTGACACAGACTCCGATGATTACACTCCACCCAAAGGTATTCTTCTCAAACTTTTACCTGGACAGGAAACTGAACCATGACTGTACTGAAGCTGCTCATCTTCAACCCCAACTTGTTTAAGGGAGAGAAACAGGATGCACCCCTGGAATGATTTTACTGTTACAGACAAAGAAAAACCCAGGAAATCATAATTTTACATGCAATTTTTGACTTCGGAAACAACAGTTAATTTCTTTGAACAAATGAAAAAAATGAAAAATGCAGAATTAACAGAGTCATGAAAAATTATACCGTAATGATTTTGAAAATATTCTGTTAAGGTGCATTAAAAATATTGGGAAAAATCTGTGCTTGATTGTGGGATAACTAAGGACACTCGTACAATTAAATAATTTATTTGACGGCCATATTTAATGCATAATTCTAAAGTCACCTCCTAAAAACAGGACACCAAAATTCCCTACATCTCATTGTTTTAACTTTGGGTTAAAACCGGCAGTCAGACTTTAGCATTTTCTCTTTAGCTTATGCTGTTTACTGAAGTCAGAGAAATAAGACAAATGTTCACTTACAGACAAAAATAGGAAAACAACACTTTTCATAAGCTTTCATGAAGTATTATAGCAAGAAATAATAAGATTATTTTAATTGGTGCCCGTTTTGTTGTTTGTCTCCTTTTATCTTCACCCTAATTACTCCCAGTTGCCAATGTTGTTTTGTTCATGGCCTGTCTTCCTCCCACTTTGCTATTTGTTCTTCTCCTCCCTTCACCACAGGCCAAGTGGTTAAGCTGAAAAGTGCTTACCTCATCAGAAAGGCTGGCTGTGCTCTAACTCACTAATTAAATCGTTCAGTAGAAATTGATTGGCTCACATAGAAATTATCTCTCAAGTTGACAACTGGACCGAGACACCATTCCTCATCAATCTTTTCTTTGCAAATGTCTTTGTCATACAGTATTTCAATAAGCCATTAATACTAAACTAAACTTAATTTAAAGGTGCATTTTCTGTCTAGTTGAGTGATTTTTATCTTTTTTTTTCTCCATAACATCAGCAGTTCTTGCAGTATTAAGCACATAAGCATGCTTTAGAAATGCCTCACCTCTTGCCTAACAGACCATTGTTGTCCTTTATGTTCTCTCAGTGCACAGCCAGAAACCACTGCTGACAGTCAGCTTCACCTCTGGAGACATCAGCCTGATGAATAGTTATGATGACCTCTCACCCACACTGATCCGAACCGGTTTGAAAGGTGTGTGGGTCTCCCAGGAGTTAGATTACTGCTTCCCTATCTTACTATCTCTTGTTGTCACCACACTTCAATGTCTAAATGATTTAAGTTCATGTTAAAAGAATGAATGCTTATTTTTGTTTCCCCTGTGCTACAGATGTTGTAGTCCAGTGGTGCTCTCAGGGTGACCTTTTGGCAGTGGCAGGGATGGAGAGGACAGTCCTCCTCTCCCCTGACACTCCATGTTCTCCACCCACCAAGAATGCCATTGTCAAGTTCTACAATGTTAGAGGGGATCACATCTACACACTAGACACACCAGCACAGGTGAGGACTTGGAGCTGAGACATGGAAGCTGAGTTGAGATGTCTTCAATCTTATTTTCTTTCATTTTTCTGGTCAGAAGCAGTTTTTAACTTGGTGGTCTTTTGCCATGTTTCCACTGAGCGCTAAAGCATTAGTCTGTTTTGATTGTAAAAGCGGTCCATACAACTGATCCATACCAAGACCATAAAATAGCGTACCAGCCCCCTCAGTGGACACAAGGCATTTCTTTCTGTTAAGTGAATGTCAGCTAAGGTGTCCCTCAGAGCTGCGTATTAGGCTCAAAGCTTCCTTCTAGATCAGGGGTGTCAAACTCCAGTCCTCAAGGGCCACTGTCCTGCAGTTTTTAGATGTGCCACAGGTACAAAACACTGGAATGAAATGGCTTAATTACCTCCTCCTTGTGTAGATAAGTTCTCCGAGCCTTGCTAATGACCTAATTATTCTATTCAGGTGTGGTGCAGCAGAGGCACATCTAAAAGTTGCATGGCAGTGGCCCTCAAGGACTGGAGCTTGACACCTGTGCTCTAGATTGATTATGTTAATAACATGGGCCAGATTGCTCCAGAAACATCTCTTTGGTTCTTTAGTGTCATAAATACACAATTGCCCTGGGGCTTTCAGGTTGACATAATGCAGCCAACTGTGACTAAACACTGGAAAGACACACAAAAAGAATACCTCCATAGTATTTACATAAATTGACATTATTGAATTTGTATATTTTCATATAAATGTATATATTTATATTGTATTTAAAATACTATTTTATAGTATTTTATTTGATGAAAACCTTTACTATATTGAACATCTGAAGTGCAGCAGATAAATAAGCACCCTTTTTCACTTGACATGAAAAACTACTTGGTGCAGCTACCTTCTTACCTCACATGTCATTATAGTGACAGTATTTGTATAAATATTCCTATTGGCTGGTGTTTGTCTAGGAATACAGAGATTTATAACAGGATGTAAACCTCTGGCCCCACCTCTGACCCTGACTTCACTTTATAGTTTTTGGCACCTATGTTTACACACAGACTTGCACTACTATGCAAGTCTACATTTTAATTTACAAATCAATAACTGGCTTACCACTATCCCTGTTTCTAGCTTCCTATATGAAACAGAGAGACTACATCATCCTGTGGAATTCAGTGTAATTTTTGCCTATATAGAGGTAAAGCTGAGTTATTTGGTAGTGAAGTTAAATTCTAAGAAAATCTTTCTGTAATATTACTGATTCTAACTTATTCTAACATGAACACAATTTTGGCTGCCAGCAAAGCTCAGAATAATTATGAAATTATACTGAGACTCAATATTGTGAAATTTTCCAAAAGTCAAACCCAGATATTAAAATAGTATGATACTGAATTTAGTTTAGAGCTTGCCATTAACGTCTAATAACAAGTACCTAAAAAAGTACTGCCTTGGTACTTGTGGAAAGCAGCTGAACTTTCATTTTTACTTTGTTGTATTTCTGCTTTTTTTGTTAAGAAGAAAATGTCTTTGCTTTCTCTACATGTTTGCAACAAGAATACAGTGCAAGTTTAATGTTTTTATTGCTGGAAACCATCAATCTGAAACTGCTGACTCAGCTCTTTGACCCAAACCATTATCGATTTGAAATGGGTAAAATTAATAATTGCCATGTTTCGTTCAAATGTGTCTGAACTACACCTAGACCAATAAACGAAGTTAGCTGGAAGGAGGATGAACTTTGTCCCCTTCTTCTCCTTCACACTGCAGCGCCCCATCACTACACTCTGTTGGGGTCACAGAGACTCGCGTCTGTTCTTGGCGTCAGGCCCGGCGCTTTATGCAGTTCGAGTGGATCACCGGGTTGCGGCGCTACAGCTTCTCTGCCAGCAGGTCATCGCCACAGCCGTAAAGGAGGAGAAAGATGTCGCCAAGCTCACCATGCCTTCCCGGCTCTGTACCTACGTCACTGCTGCTTTCGCCCCCACCATCAAGGTAACGCAGGGCGGAGGATCCAATTAGCTCAGTGGAAGAATATTAAAAGGCTGCAACCAAATGTAACTGATAGTCTAATATAGATTAACTAAACAAAACCAAGTGTTGTAACAATTATTGCACAAACTTCATGTTTCCAGCCACCCATCCCAGATCCCAACAACATGCGGGATTTTGTGAGCTACCCGACATCCGGGAATGAGCGACTGCACTGTACCATGAAGCGCACAGAGGATAACCCGGAGGTGGGCGGGCCGTGCTACACTCTGTACCTGGAGTACTTGGGTGGTCTGGTGCCCATCCTGAAGGGTCGACGGATTAGTAAGCTGCGCCCTGAGTTTGTCATTATGGACCCCAAAACGGATGGTAAAACAGGTGGGCCTGCATTTCTTCTTGGGCAGTAACATTAAAGAACTCGTAGGAAATACTTAAAGAACAGAAAGATTTTCAGCATCCTCCAGAAGTTTTATAAATTTACAAAGTGATTTAATGAGACTGGACTCACATTCATAAAAACATTTTTTTTAAATGGAGAAACATTGAAGAAAATAATAAGAATAAAATTAGTAAACGTTTTCTTCTTTACATTTTAAAGGTTTCTGTGGCTTTTTATGGTTTTATGGAAAAAAAGAACTCTCCATGACTTTTTAACCGGCAGCAATTTTATGTTTGTCTCTTTACTGCCAGAAGCAGCACCAACAGACTCATTGATTGAATTTTGTATTTGTGTTGTGAGAGATGCACATTTAGTGAACTGTGACTTCTGATGTTTTGTTTCATCAGATGAGATATACAGCAACAGTCTGATATCAGCCATGATAGACAGCTGTAACTGCTCAGACTCCAGTGATATTGAGCTCAACGACGACTGGGTTGGCAAGAAATCTCCAAAGATATCTAGAGGAAGCAAATCTCCTAAACTTCCCAGGTAACTCAATAAGAGACTTCACGTGAATGATTTTGCAAAAATAATATTCATCAAATCAAAACCTCTTAAGTTGGATTCTTTTTCTCACATTTTGTCAGAGTTGTCTTTTACAGCCTCAAAAAGTTGGAGAGTAGAATTTTTTTTTTAAGTAAATGTTAAGTAGGGAAAAACAAACAAAAAAAAAACATAGAATGTCCTAACTTTATTTCAAATTCTATTTTCTGAAAGATTATTTGAATTTCTGGAAAATGAGAGCTGTGCACACAATTTTTTAGTCAAATGTTTTTAGTTTTCCACTACACAACTTGAGTTTTTGTCCAACTCATTGATCATTTTGGTTTTTGAAGCTGGGCTAAGGTTTTAAAATCCCAGTAAAATACATTGAAGTTTATGGCTATAATGTAATAAATGTGTAAACGCTCAAGTGATATTATTAATTACGTGATGAAAACGTTTAGTGGAATGTCTCTGTTTTTTGTTTTTCTTGCATGCCTAAACCTTTTTTTATTTGCTACCTTCTCTGTAGAGACTTAGTTTGTCCCTTTACCAACAGGATAAATATTGACCCCAGAAAATCACCCAAGCTGTCTCGAACTACACAAGAAATCTCTAGGTCGCCACGGTTACCCTTAAGAAAACCCTCGATTGGTTCACCGAGTCTCTCACGGAGAGAATTCCCTCTGGATGACATCAATCAGGTAACTAGAAGATGATGTAAATGTTGCAGGGCTCACTAAGGGAGCTTGTTTTGGTGTCACCATATTTGGTTTCTTTTTATAATTTTTTTTAAATGTTTTGCAGCAAAATTACCTCGCTCAGGTCACATCCAATATTTGGGGAACAAAGTTTAAGATAGTGGGACTGGCTGCATTTTTACCTACCAATCTCGGTGCAGGTAAGTCATCCACAGGCTCTCAATGAACTGATATTATTCTTTCTTTTCTCATTTCACTCTTTTCTTTTTTCTTAGTTATCTATAAGACCAGCCTCCTCCATCTGCAGCCCAGACAAATGACCATCTACCTGCCTGAGGTGCGCAAAATCTCCATGGAATACATCAACCTGCCTGTTTTCAGCCCCAATGTCTTCAGTGAGGACGAGGACGACCTTCCTGTATCGGGCCCTGCTGGAAGCACTGACGACAACCCCCCATGTACTGTAAACATCCCTATTGCCCCCATCCACAGCCCTGCCCAGGCCATGTCCCCTGCCCAAAGCATCGGCCTGGTCCAGTCTCTGCTAGCCAATCAGAACGTTCAGCTTGATGTCCTCAGTAATACGACAGCAGCTCCTTCTGGATCATCGGCCAGCGGTTCGGACCAAACCCAGGATGCCATCTTGACGACCCAGTACACCGTGCCCACCAGGTATTCTAGTCCGGGTCAGGTCATTTTTGGGGGGCTGGACGTAGGTCGGCTAATGGTTGGACCACCGCTGACCCATCATCCATCACAACAACAACAACAGAGTCAGCAGCAGCTTCTACAACATCAACAAATTCAGCACCATCAACAGCAGCAGCAGCAGCAAATACTCCAGCAGCATCACCTACAGCAGCAGCAGCAGCAGCAGCACATTCAACAGCAGCAGCAGCTTCAGCAACACATACAGATGCAGCAGCATCAACAAATGCAGTTGCAGCAACAGCAGCAAATGCATCACCAGCTACAGTCTCAACAGCACCATCTTCAGCATCAGCTTCAGATCCAGATCCCTGCTCCGTCCCTGTCACCGGGGCAACCTTCAGGAACGGCCCTGCACCAGCTGCAGCCGGGGGCCCTGCAGATACAAATCCCCCACCAGCCAGCCGATTTAGTTGTTGACAGAACAGCGGGCGGGGAGCACGAACACCTGTTGAAGATCAAAACCACTCGATCAACGCCACAGTTAGCTGACGCTGATACAGTTGTGTTCAGCGCTCCTTTGGAGCTCAGCAAAATGAATCCGCCGCCTCCTTACCCCGGGACTGTGGCCGCAGCGGTTGCCGCTGCTGCAGCTGCAGCTTCACCATCAGCTTCCAACGCAGCTTCCAGCTCTTCGTCTGGAACAGAAGGGGGCGCTAGTGGAACTCCTCCCCCTAGCGAGCTCTGCGTGAAGAAGGGTGACTTCAAACTTTATCCTCCAGGTCAGCAGCAACTACAGTACCCCACGCCTCTGGGCTACGAGAGGATAACGACGTTTGACAGCAGCGGGAACGTGGAAGAGGTGTGTCGCCCTCGAACACGCCTCGTCTGCAACCAGAATGTCTACACGCTCCAGGGACCTGGCAACTCTGCCACTCTCAGGGTCACTTCCTCTTCATCCTCGTCTGCAGCTGACAAGAAAATCCAGCTGCCCTACACCTCTGCTACGCTTAACAGACTCACCGCACCCCGCTACTCCATACCAAGCGGAGACCCACCCCCATACCCTGATTCAGCCAATCAGAGCGGAGCTGCTGGGAGGAATCCGAACCAGCGACTCGACAGCAGCTTGATCCATGCCACCCTCAGGAGGAACAGCCGAGAGGCCGCGCTTAAAGTCTCCCAGATGCTGGAACCGCCAAGGCCACTTCCTCCGAAAGCTAAAAACAGTCCACTAGCAACCTCCTTCCAGCAGAGGGTGCCAACAGCCTTATACACGTGCAGCCAGTGCAGCAGTGGATCAAGTGTTGGCGGTAGTGCTCCAGGGAGCGCTAATGGGATAGCAGGGGGAACGATTATCAGGCAAGATTTCCCTCCAGGGAACGGCGCTCCACACAGCACAGTGATAGTTCACTCCAGCAGCGCCGCCGCTCTGGCCTCCCAGTCCTCATACAGCCTGATGAGCTCACTGGAGGGGTCTGGGAGTGCAGCGGGAGCAGGAGGGAACAGAGACCGGGCTGAGTATGTTAACTCAGCGTTTACTGAGGATGAAACACTCAACCAGTCGCTGAGGCATTTGGTAATTGGAGGAAATGATGCATCGGGGCTTGTCGTCAAACGCCCACCTCCCTACCAGTGGGACCCGACTGGCACAGAGGAGGTGTGGATACCTCAAGAGAGGACAGCAAATGTTCCCCCTGGAGCGCACAAGCCTCCGCCCCTCATTCTCAGCCCGACTCAGCACTTGGATGTTACCAGACTGCCTTTTGTTCTTTCTCCAAAGTCTCCCACCAGCCCCAGCGCTGCATCATTCCAGGCTGCAGCAGCAGCTACAGCCACAGGCTACCAAATCTCTCTGCAGTACCCCCCAGCAGCAGCCTATGCCGGAGCTCAGCTCCAACCCATCCCAGGGTCGCCGCGCCCCTGCGCCTCCCCTAAGGAAGTTGTGGCGCCCGTGGCCCTCTCACAGCAGGATGCGACCCTCGTCTTGTCGCCGGGTTACTCTCCAAACATAGCGAACCTCGCCTGCTGTCCCCTTCCTCCCTTGTATCCCGGAGGAAGTTCCTGTGCTGGAATCCCCATCCCTCCCATTGCCCTTCACACACCGTGGGGAACGTACAACCCTTGTCCGCCTATGCCCAGTCCTGCAGTGCCACTTCCACCCAAAGCCTCCCACGTGTCAGCAGACAAAAATGTTCTCTCACCTCCTCCTCCACAGCCTCCACCACCACCAGCAGACCCACAGAGCCACGGGGCGTTACAGGAGACAATGGCAGAGCCAGGGGACGCTTACCAGGAGGTGTTGTCTTTGACTGAGAGCCCCGTACCACAGCGGTCCGAGAAGTTCAGCAAGAAGAACCGCAAGCGGATGGACGGCCGGGCCGAAGAGGCTAACGTGTCTCAGTTAGCCGAAGGCAGCAAGTCGAAGAAAGAGGGCAGGGCTCTGGGGGATTTCAACTCGCTGATCTCCAGCCCCCGACTGGGAGGAAGAGACAAGAAGAAACTGAAGGGGCAGAAGGAGCAGCAAATGAAAGCGAAGAAGCTGAGTAAGGCCACGGCCAACAGTGAGTTCCAGGACAGTTCAGAAAGCGAGCCGGAGCTTTTCATCAGCGGCGATGAGCTCCTTAATCAGTGCCAGAGCGGGAAAAAGGGATGGAAAAGTAAAAGGAACCTGAGGGCAGCTAGCGAACTTGATGAAATAAAGTGCCGGAAAGCCAATGAGAAGGAAGACAGAGGATTGGGCAGCCAAGGGTTTGTGTATGTGATGGCCAACAAGCAGCCTCTGTGGAATGAAGCCACACAGGTCTACCAGCTGGACTTTGGAGGCCGAGTCACGCAAGAGTCGGCCAAGAACTTTCAAATCGAACTGGAGGGCCGGCAGGTGAGTTGGGTAAAATTTTTATTTCAGAACCTCAGACTATATTCTCTCGGTGCAGATCTTTGTTTTGTTTTTTCGGATAGCAACATTTACATTTTTTATGGTAAATTAAATAAATGCAGAGTTGTAAATATGGCTTATGTAGGAAAGAAAGCAGATATAGATTCCACAGCCAATAAATTATCTTTTTTTGTCATAAATGAAGCACACCAGAAACCATAAATCAATATTACAATACATTGAGTCAATTATTATTGGTATTAAATTACAAACTAGAATGAAGTGGCATCCTTTCTATATGTTTTATTGTTATTAATTTTTCACAAGCATTCTAAATTATTTCCAGCAAATTTTTCCCATTTGGAAAATAGGTCTATCTTTAAATTGACTGTGACGGTCATGTCTTCCATTTTGTAAATATCTACTACTATCTGAGCCCATTCTTGGGCGGTTGGTTCTTTTTGTACCATCCATTTTTTTGTAGGTACGTTTTTTCTTAACTCATCCTAGAAACATAGTCTTGAAATTTGGTGGAATTTAGATGCGCAACATATGGTTAACTCCATTGTTTATGTTAATCCAATATTTTTGGAGAATATTGCATTCCTATTTCCTTGTGTCTGTGCAAATCTTAATGTGTGTTTTAACGTTCTAGGTGATGCAGTTTGGTAGGATTGATGGTAATGCCTACATCCTGGACTTCCAGTACCCCTTCTCTGCGGTCCAGGCTTTCGCAGTGGCTTTGGCCAACGTCACCCAACGCCTCAAATGAGATGTCCCCTCCCAACACACCCCAAGTCATCCCATGATTTTAAATGCAGCCTGCTGAAGGAGCACAGTTGTTTGCTTTGGAGATTCATAGACTCTAATAAACTCAGTGGATTTTGGAGAAAAAGACTGAAATCAACTGTGGTCAATAGATGGAAATGCAATCACACTGCACTACGCAATGCTGCCACTAGACATTGTGCAATAAGCATTGACTGCGTTTTTTTTATTTAAACGCCATTAGATCTGCTCCGTTCTGAATTCTGTGGCACCCTCCAAGCACGTAGGGCCAAAGAGCTGAGCTTGGGTTATCATCATGCAAATAAATGCTGCTTTGGGTAGAAGAGGCTTTCTTAGAGAGACAGATTGTCAAGGTGCAGTTTAAAAAATAAAAGCAGCAGTAATACTTGAAAACCACACTCTGGAGGTTAAATTACATTTTCCAGAGCGCACAGGTACTACTGGGCACTGAAATCCATTGCTGTACAAAACTTTAGTGAAACAGTTACTACTTTATTAAACTGCTTTTGCTTATAGTTTATTAAATGAGGTTACTTAGTGGAGGTTTTTGTTCTATACCATTCCTGTTGTTTCTATCTCAGTCAGTTTCGGCTGGATTTAAGGCTGATATATGCATCATTTAGGAGCACTACTAAAAGTTACGACTTTTCACTGTTTCTGGAAGGAAATATCGGTCTTTATCAAATCTGCGTTTGAAGGATGAAAACTGTCACCCTGCTACACTTAATAATTTATATGTACATGTTGTTTATCTTTCCAGACACAGATTTTTTAAGAAAATATTGTTATTGTTGAAGATGTACAACCCTCATACTTTTTCATCCCAGTTTTTCTTACCGACTTTATTTGGGGAGGCTGAATTTAAATATTGCTGTACACTTGGAGTATTCAGGTGGGAGCGGTTTACAGAATAGCCTTGGCTGACATATCCTGTAATTGGATATCTACATATGGTGACAGTGGCGCCAAAGACGTCGCCAAGGCCTCAATTGAACAACTTAACCTCTGGCATGAAGTGATAATGTCACCTGCTGTCACTTCTGTGAAGTGAGTACGTATTTGGGGGCAGTCCTTGCTCTTTAGGACCACACTAAAACATGTAAGCATGGTACAGGAAATATTTTTGTATATTTCACCTATGCCATTTCATATTCTTCTCAGAAGGCATGTAAATAAATTGGAGGTGTAAATGTGATAAAGAGACTTCGGCGACTCTGACAAGTTTACACCTCGGCTTCACTGTGTTTAATTTCAGGTGTGGAGGGAAGCTGTAACACCGTAAAATTACTGTTAAGCTAAATCATCGTCGTCACTCAGTTTAATAAGACTACATTGAAGAATGAAGCTCCACTTCATAAGCTGACTGTGCAAACTGAGAGACGGGTAAAGCTGTTTAAGTGTTAGCAAGAATCATTTACGGAGATAAAGTCCAAAGGACATATATGCATTAATTTCTGTTTAAGTACAATATCAGCTAAAGTCACCAGAAGCGTTTAGGTTTAATAAAACAGTGAAGGTGCTGTCGGGCTAAACTCTTAATTTGTGCCAAAATATCTACTCACAATTTTACAACAGATGCAGTCCAAAGGGGAAGAACCAATTCTATTTTGACCATTGAATTGATGATTTTATTGCTTTTAATAAGTGTGATCTTTCCTGATCTCAAAGATGCATGTTGGTCATCGGTTGTAGAAAAATGGACCGAATGAAGATATTTTAAACCCTATTACAAAAAAACAAGCATGTCATGACAAAATCCTTTTTGTGTTAGCTGTGCAATATTTTGTAGGAGAAAATTGTGTTTCTGTTGCTTTCAACCATGTTTTGATACCGTTCTTTTAGTTCATTATCTGAGATTGCTGGTTTGTGCATTTTTTTATTTATGAGATTATTTCCTGAAAGGAGGAAAATATCTATACATACCGTATATTGTGGAGTTTTCCCAAACTTTTTTGTGTTAAGTCTGTAATGAGTGTAGCCCAGGTTGTGGGGTTGATGATGAGAACAGGCATCCTAATTTGAAGTTTGCTTTGGATGAAAAAATAAAGATGTGAATGAGTAAGTGCCCAGTTTAATGTAGTTGGTAGACTAGTGTAAGTGTTAAGTCGAGGTGTGTTTGTGTTCAGCTGTGCAGTCTACCAATCCCATCAGTGTTAAATCTATTATATTTAAATGTGTTCATGGCTTCTACACATTCAAACACATTCTTCACTGAGTTGATGTTCAGCATTACTTATGGACTCGGTTAGGGATTCACTTTAAACCGATGATGAGCTGTTGTAGATATTGTAGGATTTGACTTTTCTTTAGAAAAGATCTGTGCTTTGTATTTGCAGGTGTAGACTTAACTGACAAAAACACTTGAGTATGGTGACTGAACGTTCATAGTGGATGGATAGTAAGGCATGCCATGTAAATTATTTTAAAACTGTATATGTCACTCATCTTTTTAATAAAACTGTCATTGTTTGAGAAAATACTAAGTTGTGTTTCTTAAAATAACAATTTGATTAATTTCAGTATGATGTCGTTCAGACAGACTGAGGTACTTTGTATGAAAAACCTATTAAAAGCAGTTGCTTTTTTTTTAAATATAATTTTTTAAAACAATTGTTCTAGTAGTCCAGTGTCGCAATGTTTTTTGTTAAATTACACAGAAAAGGTTTGCTATTTTTTGTTACTGAAGCATGTTAAATAGTTTATCTAAACTGATAAATTAGTTATGAAAAGTCCATTTTTGCATTTACTGTATACAATGAAGCACAGTGAATGATATATATAGATGGATAGTTAAATATTCTGCACCAATAATATAATGGAGGGTAACTGCAAAGTTAAATGATGTGTAATAATTACTTTATATGTTTTACAAATGGAAAAATTAATTCTTATGGATTCTTATGTGAAAAAATCTTTAAAATAGAAACGATTTTTTATTTATTTTTATCTAGCACAGAAATATATAGAAAACTGGGTATGTTTATATGAAACGGATAGATTTTAATTATATATTCATGTGACGTACGCATCAAATGATTAAAGTGATAAGACAAGCAGCATACAAAGCAAAGCAAACATAATAATAAAAATACAGTTTTTATTGTGTAGATTTTTGTACGCTGGAACCTGTAAATCTTCCATTATTATCATAACTTCCCGTCCCTGTCCGTGGTCCTGAACTCTGATCACGTGACCCCCTCTCGCGTGTTGGCTGCGTGTTTCCGCCCCCTTTTCATTTTAACACCTTTCCTTTCTTTGTCTTTTCATGAAGCGACACAAACAAAACAGCTTCGGCTGCACTTTTAAATAAACGTCACCACAATACTGTATAGACAGATCTATCTGAGCTATTCGTTGAAGGCCGCGGATTGTGTTCTCATCGCCATTTTCAGCCGCCAGACACCTCGGTGGAATAATGGACACAGACTACTCTTCCGGCTTGGAAAACCCTCTTTACAGCGAGCTGAAATACTTCTGCAGGAAAATACAAGAGGCCTACCAGGACCTGAAGGAGGATTTAACACCTTATCGTGATGATCGGTTTTACAGGTGAATCTGTTCTCAACGAATCTTCTAAAATATATGATAAAGGATTTGTTTTGTAATCAAAATGATTCTGAAAGGTAAAGGGAAATTTGCTGGATATCAGATTATTATGAGGGCTGTTAATTATATATATATATATATATTTTTTTTTTTTTTTTTTTTTTTTTACATATTACACATTTTGCTGTTTTATATTTTTATAATGCAATGCCTCAGAAACAATGGACCCTGATAAACACTTGATGAAAGATAATCAAATAATTATTAGGTCTTGTTAAACGGCACCTAAAACATAAAGGCGTATTGATTATTGGCAACAAAAGCAACAAGTTGCCATGTTTATAAACACCGTTTTACATTGGTGAGAAAAACATGTCTTGAAATAATAATCCTAAAATCAGGTAGAAGTTGACATACCGCGGCGCAAACCAGTAATTAATAAATGAATAAATATTGTTTGTAATTCAATGTATAGACCTGATGTACAAACAAAGAATGCCCTGTGATTTCTGTGGCTTAGAATATGAAAAGGTGCAGGCAGCAAAGGACGCATGCTACATAGGCTTCCTGATTCTTAAGGCCCCTTCGAAGTTTTTGTTTTTTTTAATTATTTTTTTTTATTATCATCATATACAAAATACATGGTATCGGCATCAGATGTACACAAACCTGAAAAACTTGAAGAAGCCAACCCAGGTTGCTTCCATACTTACAGAGAGGATGAAAAAACAAACAAACAATAGGCCCCTTCCAAGTTCCCCTCCCTCGATTTTGCTGTCACGTGACTTCCAGACTCCTCCCACTCGATGACGTTGCCCCTCTGCACTAGCAGTTTGATGTTGATACACGGATGTGGATTCACGACGAAAATCTACCAGTTTTTCGCTCCGTCGAGACTGTAAACCGGATTAAATGGAGCTGTAAGTGTCTTTTACGTCCAGGGAGCATACTAAAGACTTGTATTTGACGCTAAAAGTTGTGAGAATTAGCGTTTAAAAGCCACATCTGTCAGTACTGTTAGCTTAAAGTAGCATGGACGCTGTTGTCTTCACATATCCGGCTCAAACCAAAGCGGCCTTAAACTTAAAGCAAGTAAAACGTTTTTGTCGATTTTGTGTGTGCTTTATCATTAATTATCATCTTCTCGTGACAGGCTGGCACCCATGCGGCTCTACACCTTGTCCAAAAGACATTTTGTCCTGGTCTTTGTGGTGTTCCTGATATGCTTTGGCCTCACAGTCTTCATTGGGATTGAAGGTACGTGGTGACACCAAATGATGCTCAAAAGTGCGAGTCTTTCCACCTTCCTGTTACTCTTTGCGCCCATGTGAACCACAAAATCATTCTCATTTGCGTTGAATGCTGCATGTGAGCTTTAAAAGCTTAAATGCTCAGGTCAAATTTGAGAATCCACACTGCTTCCCCTTCAAGGATATCCTGGTATCTTGTTCACAAGTGATGGTGGGATAAAGCTCGACATGTATAGATAAATTGGCGATCATCTGCTTTAATGAGGGTGTTCCTCTGGTCTGTTAGTTAATTGCCAGATTTTTAGTTCACCTTGAATGATTGTGTCCACTTTTTCTGTTACAACCACATTTTCTTAAATTTGTCAGCTGTATTGATATGCTGCCCCTTTACTTGTATAGCCCTAAACTGGGATGGTGATTCATCTTCCATCAGGACTCCTAACACTTGATGTACAACCAGAGCAGTAATAGAAAGGCTTAAAGAATGTTCTTTTGTCAGAATTATCAAAAGTCCAGATCTAAATCCAAGTGTAGACATAAAATTTCTGTTTAAAGATGCTTTCCAATCAGTCTGACTGTGCTCGAGCTGTTTTGCCAACAACAGGAAAAACACAAATCCCTGCATTTGCATGCATGATTTGCAAACAACTGAATGGTTTTTTTTTACAACATATTAGTTGTAAAAAAAATTTTTTAAAAAAGAAGAAATAAAACCATCTGTAATTTTTCCTGCTTTCCATTAATACACAATCATTTCTAAACCTATCACCTAAAATCCTAATAAAATTAAGGTTTGTTTGTAAAGTCACAAAATGACTTTTTCAGTCCTCTCCATAGCAACATAGCTCAGTTCAGTTGGATGAACTTCCAGGCTCGGCACTACCATCTGTCCATGGTTGTACGTGTTTTCATAATTCTTTAAAACAAGCTGCATTGTTTCACAATAAAACTGCCCAGCAGCGTTGCTTCAAGTGAATCTCTGTCTTCCTGCCTGTCACATCTGATGTGTTTTTCTTTGTGGGGTTTTGATTTGAGATGAATCATTTCTGTGTTTGTTTACTTTTTTAGGTCCAAAGATTATTGCTGAGCAGGAGCATAATGCTGACCAGTTTAAAGGCAGAAATAGTTCAATAAAGGTGAGAGATTTCTAAAACAGAGGAGTGTATATTGCAAAAACATCTCACAATACTTTTAAGTTATCACTTTTCATTTGGTTTAACTGTCTACACATAAAGCATATTTGTTCTAAACCAACAATATTGTTTGTACTATTGTTATTATAAAAACTCAGACTCTAGGATAGTTCGAGGCTTATTACAAAGAAATAACAAACCATTAGCCAGACTATCTTTTTTGAACCTGGTAGCAGAAATATTGGTATTGTTTGACAAAAGAGTTCAAATATTTGGAAGAAAATTATATAAAAAAATTCCAACAAACAGGAATATGTGATTTTTCACAAAAGTCCAAATTGGTGATGAAACCATCAATAAAAAGCCACAAATTCTCACCAACACAACCCAAATAAAGATATCCTGTGGAATTTGTCATATTTTGTTATTATTTAATCTTAATTTATTGTGTCATTGATGCTTTCAGACTGAACCATTTAATTTAGATTCTCCACCTCTCACCACCTACAACCAGCAGCTGTGGCTCACCTGTGTGATGCAGGCTGGAAACAGCAATAGTACGTCATTTTTACCTCCACATCTGAATGCAGTCTCAAAGCTTCACTATCAATCTTTTTACCTGCCTAATAAAACCAAACTTCTGTCTGCATCAGTGAAAGACTTCAGGCAGAACTTTGAAATCAAGGTTGATCTTAATGGAGTGATACAGGACGCCAGCATGAAGCACATCAAGAAGGTGCAGCAGAAATCACGGATGCTGCATTGTGGCGCTGTAAGTTACCACACAAGATCAGCGCCGCGCAAAAACTTGATGACTGTTTTGGCGTTCAGTAAAGTAATGCAGTTTTCCGTTTTTTGCCTATGAAGCAGAAATGTGATGAGATCATTGTGCTGCACCTGGGTTACCTGAGCTACACTCGGTATCAGGTTGCAGTCAGCTTCCAAGGCCTTGAAAACATCTCCTATGAAATCAAGGTTAAATTTGTGGTGAGTGGAAATACTTATTTTCCTTTTCTTTTGATGTTTTTAATCGTTTTTTTATTTAACGTCTTTTCCCATTTTCTTGAATTTATTTCCACCCGTAGTGGAAAACATACAACCCCACCTTCTCTCAAGTGGAAATTTGGTTCCGTTTTGTCTTTGTGGTTTTGACTTTCATGGTAACGGTAAGAAAGTTTGCTTCTAAGATTTGAAATATTTTAAGGTTGCCAGCTCAGTCTGAACATAGCAGAGTGTAACAGTAACAATATCCCTTTTATATTCTAGTGTTTGTTTGCACATTCTCTGAGGAAGTTTTCCATGAGGGACTGGGGTATTGAGCAAAAGTGGATGTCTATTCTGCTTCCTTTGTTGCTGCTCTACAATGGTGAGTTTCTAATTTATATCAGATTTCACACTTTGGTGAAGATACCCTACCAACCTTCTTCAAATTAAACTAAATTTGTGTCAAATGATTGTGTTTGTTTGTGCTGCTATCGTTTTGAATGGTTTCTAGAGGTCATCAGATGTTAGATGTGAAGTGATGCTTAATTAAAATGCTCCTTAAATGTAATAATTTAATCAAAGTGACAGCTCAAGAGGTAACAGAATGACATATGAAGCTGAAAATCTGCTTGTTTGTTCAACTTTACAGTAACTGTAAATACAAAAGGGACCTGCTTAAGTTTTAAGAGGTTCTGTATTTTTGTTGTTTTTCAGATCCGTTCTTCCCGTTGTCATTCCTGGTGAACAGCTGGTTTCCAGGGACCTTGGATGCTTTTTTCCAGGCTCTCTTCCTGTGCGCCCTGCTCCTCTTCTGGCTCTGCGTCTACCACGGCATCAGGGTTCCGGTGGGTGCAGTCGCTCTTTGCATTAATCCACGAAATGTTCCCTTATTTGCTACCGATTGCTGATTCTGTTATTGTTCCTTTGCAGGGCGAGAGGAAATTCCTCACCTTCTATCTGCCCAAGCTGATCATCGTGGGTCTGCTGTGGCTGTCTGCCGTCACACTTGGCGTATGGCAGACGTAAGCAGGATCGCTAAATATTCTCAGCTTCATTCAAACTGTGACCTCTAACAGAACTGAAGAGCTCTACTTAACTTTTTCAGCGTTAACGAGCTCCAGGATCCCACCTTTAACTACAAACTGGATATTGCGAACTTCCAGGTAAAACTGGTGCCTTTACCAAATTTTAAACAACTTTTCATGAAGAAATTCTATAGTGTAATAAACAAACTTCTCTCGTCCTTCATCAGGGCATGAAGGTGTTCTTCCTGATCGTTGTTGCCTTCTACATCCTGTACCTGATATTCCTGATTGTCCGAGCTTGTTCTGAACTGAAGAACATGCCTTACTCAGGTATCCCAGCATCTCTCACTTCTCTGTTTTTGTTTCAGTGTTAGGTTTTAGCCCTGGCAGCATTAATAAACTGTACCTCCTTTATCTCTAGATCTTCGGCTTAAGTTTTTGACAGCGCTGACGTTTATAGTTCTTGTTATAAGGTACGTTCAAGGAATTCAGCTTTTTTTAATTAAAAAAAACCCTTAATATTCTGTTTTTTTTAAATAATCCTTCTTTCTTCCAGCATGGCCATTCTGTACCTGAGGTTTGGTGCCAAGGCTCTTCAGGATAATTTTGTGTCTGAATTATCTACCCATTATCAGAACTATATCCTTTGTAATTTGTTAAAATATGCAAAATATTTAGGAAAACTCCATGTAGGTATTGTATTTGTCCTTAATTCCAGATGTACCAGCTGAATTTTTATCCTTCTACGGCCTGCTCAACTTTTATTTATACACATTAGCATTTGTGTATTCTCCCTCAAAAAATGCCCTGTATGGTAGGTGATACCTTATGATAAACTGGAGCATCTTTTGGGCTGTAGGATATTTTAAATTGATTCATTAATCCAACTTTCCCAGACTCGCAGCTGAAGGATAACCCTGCCTTCTCCATGCTGAATGACTCGGATGATGAAGTAATTTACGGGTAAATGTTTTCTAGAATGTTTTCTTCCCTTTTCCAGGTGTGTGATAAGACGCAATCCTATCAGATCTGTGTATGTTTATACAGGAGTGATTATGAGGAGATGCCTTTACAGAATGGGCGTGCCAACAAAGTAACGACAAAGTACCAGGACGACAGCGACAGCAACTGATCCATCCGTTGGCAGATCACTTCTCTTGTCTCTTCCGGATTGGAAACCACAAGGATTCAGAGATCATCATTTGTGTGCATCTGCACTTACAAAGTAAAATTAAAAACTGTACATAAATATATATATTTTTAAAGGAAGATAAATTACATCTTTGCTGAATGTACTGTACTTTTGAAAGGTGAGTAAACCAACTCACACAAAAGCAACACGTATGTATAACAGTTTTTACTGGTGTTATAAACACTCATGTGTGACTCTTCAAATCCTGATTAATTGAAACAAGCAGGAAATGTGTCACAGAGTTGGATTTCCAAGTTGAAACTTTTTAAAATTTTATGTTAAACTACTGTTGTCTGTCTGGCTACTTTATATTATTCTTTTTTTGCCTTTTGGCACTCTTGACAATAAGAAACCACTGCAAGATGCAACTCACTAACATCATAGTTTAGGCAGAAAGTAAATTATGCTTCAGGGGATCTAATCATAAAACCTCTTTAACCTCAGATAAAGGGGATGTTATAAAAGAGCCTTAATTTCAACAGGTACCACTACTATTGCCACTTTAGAAAATCAGGTGTAAATGTGCACTTTTCAAGTTTTATTTAATTTGCCAAAAAGTGATTCGATGCTGTTTTGTAGGATAAGTTGTGGAAGGTCATCTTCCAACCAGCTAGTCACTCAATTCTTATCCCAGCATATACAGAACAGTGGCCCAAACATTTTTGCCTTCCTTAAACTTTTTTTTTTTTTTTTATGTAGAACTTTACTGGTATTGCCAATGTTGTTCTTGCTGCTCTTTTCTGTTTTAAGAGTCAGGAGCTTATGGACAAAAACAACCAAAATAAATGTATTTCTGTTCAATACGGATGTGTTTTAATCAAGTTGGTGCCTTGTCTTTACTCCTTTTCTTTTGTAAATGGGCTCTAATCTCAGATGTATAAATGTAAATATGTGTAATTCCTTGTAAATGTTGGCTAAACATGGTTGTTTTTTTCAAATGTTAATAGTTTGATTTAGTTAATGCAAGGCTGTAAATCTGGCAGTGTCATGTAATGTGGAAATAAAGCAGTATATACCGACATATTAAAGTTGTGTTTAATTGCACTTAACTTACAAATAACATTTCATAAAATGTCACCCAACAATCTACTTGGTGGAAAACAGGAAAATTTAACAGTTTTAATGTTATAGTTTTAGATGGCCAGCCCAAAAATGCTGATGATGACGTACATGGTGTCGTTTTCCCATCTCACTGTGCAGCTTCCTGTTGGATACAAATATGCAAAAAGTGCTGTAAAAGGTGTTTGCCGCTTACGGATTTCTCTTTTTGTTAAATGTTTCAGAACATATGTTAGAATCAGAAATGGATAACTTGGGTACCATCAAAAAGCTATTTTCAAAGAATTTCATTTATTGAAGGACAGAAGTTATCTAATCTGATCCTATGTGGAAAAAGGTAATTGCTTTCTAAACGTAACTAGTTAAGGCAGCCCTGATGTTTAAAGAATTTAATCGCCATTTAAAAACGGTCTTGGTGTTATATCAGGTTTTCTTTGATGGCAGTTCGTTTCTACAAGCTTATATAAAATTGATCTCATCGTCATTTGCACAATTTCAAACCATGTTACTTGTTTATAAACGCATGTGTAACAATTTTGAAACACTAAAACTGCTACTAAATAATATCAATAGGCTGTATGACTGGAAGAAAAAGAGAAGTGCGTTTACCATCAGTAGCGTTGTCCCAGAAGCAGGTGCTGGCTGTTTGCAGCCCTGCTCCATTCTTTTGCATGATGATGCAGTTTACTGAAGCAAACACACGTGTTCAAAAACACAAGAGCTAGAAATGCCATTCGTAAATCAGAGATCTACATACCGATGAACTTGAACGGCTTATCCAGCTTGCTGAGCTGAATGAGGCACTGCTCCACCACGCTGGTGGTCCACTGGTTCACTCTGCCGTGCTTGTAGGAGTTTTCTCCTATCACCGTTTCTACAGACTGCACAGGACCAGACAATGTTTTTCCGATCTTACCAACACCTAGAAAATATTAGTTAATGGAGAAGTTCTGCTTCCGGTATATGTTTTAGTCTCTACCAATGAAAAAGAGAGAATAAAAAAGGTGCCTAGCAACCGTTAGTGTCCTTAGCAACCAGGCATCGCTAATCACAAATTTCACAGGTAAAGGGTTGAATATGACCATAAAAACACACTGCCAGTTTTTATTAACTAACAATTGCAATTGCGGATGTTTCTCTTACATCTTTTATGATTTTGCTCACTTCTTCGACAATGAACGTGGTCTGCAAAGAAACAAAACAGTTTAACAAGCTATAGCCAACCGACGGAGCTGCACAGAGGGACAAGTGCAATTTGTAGCATCAAATACTGCGCATATTTAACCAAGTAGACTATACAAATATAGTATTTATCAGATTTAAAGTTTTCACTCCAGTCTGAGACGAATATTGAGAACGCAACCCTACCTTATCTTCACTCAGAAAATCGTCCATAGTTGCTAATGTTGCAGAAACCGGAACCAGAATCACTATAAAATTATCTTCAAAATAAAACAAATGGACTCGTCTTGGACAAATTAAATCCTCCCCTACAAATACGTTTTGAAAAGGAACCATTGATTAATAAAATGTAACTATATATAAAAAAGGAAACATGTAGAAACAAAATGGACACACATGATGATCAGTAATTTTTATTGTGTACGCATTTTAAACGTTATAAAATTAGAGCGGCAGAAATGTTTTTGATGGAAGCTGTAAGAAAACTCAGGTATAGTTGCAAACTGCCAGTAGTCTTATTTTGAAAATAACCGGAACTCTAGAACAGTTCACGCTACAAACACGAGTTAACGACAGGAACTCAAATGTCAAAGGAATTTTGCAGTTTCGCGCTTAAACACTAGAGGGAGACAAAACGCACAGTTTTTGAACGAATATTTAATTTTCAGTTAGTTCTTGAATATCCTAAAAATGTCACTCAATTTAAAGACATGTCACAGCAAATTATAAAAATAAGCTTCTAACAGCTAGAAAACAAACTATAGGTTTGTTTTTATTTTTAAAAAAATATCTGGTTAGAAAAACAAAAACGGAACATCATTTTTTGGAGGTGTGTGTGGGGGGATGCTTGTACATTGTATTTCCCATGAAAAGAGAAGACATTGTCTTAAGGTGGAGTAATTTCATTTGCAAACAACTTTTGAAAAATAAAATAAATCAATGTTGATGCCAATTTCTGGTTCTTTCCTTGCTTGGGTTTAATTCTTGCTTGGGTTTAATTCTTGCTTGGGTTTAATTACCAAATGTTCTGTCAGGGCTCACCTCCAAAGAAGCATTATTGTGAAGTTTTGTTTCTTTTCCTTTAAGAATTATTTCTATGTAACACTTATCAGCTTTAGGTAATCCAACACAATATAGAGAAACGTACTAAGCAGCTACAATATAAACGAGTTTTCATAGAAAGAATCAGCAGCTCTTCCAGTTGAGCAAATGGCTGCAAACTACCTGAAACCCCCCCCCAAAACATTGCCAACCAGTCCATAGTACAGGAGTTATTTTTGTATAGATTGTTATTTTTGTGTGATGGGGAATGAATTTTGGTCCATTAACTCGCCGACTCTTTCCTGCAGGATTTGAACCACCTCTGCCAGGATGAAAACATGTGTGTCATCCAGATCTTTTAAGATGAACTTCTTTCCCAAAGCCATCGTTTCATCGAGGTAGAGGAGGAATTGTTTCATGGCAGGATCACTGGTAGAGAAGAAAAGAAAGAATACATTTACAAAAAAACAAAAAAGAAGTTGTTCAGATGGCAAGATTTACAATCTATAGTGATAAAGTCATGCACGTAGTTGGTAGGACACCACGTTACTAGGCTGACATTTTTTGTATTACAAACATTGTTATTGTTTTTGTGTTTAAAATACTAAATGCAAATTGTAACTCTTTCAACTTGTGTATTTTCCCGTATTCTTTTCAGACTTCCCAACTTCACACTCACCATTCAACAAGGACTCCTTTGTGGACATTTACCATGTTGACAAACGTAGAGGTGATCAACAACGCACTTCCTCAGCTGCAGCCAACTATAATCGGCAGCACAAAGAAAATACGACATCACAGTTCATAGTTAGCAGTTTCATTATTATATAAATAAAGGAAATTAATTTGAATGTTACCAATGAAACACGAGAGCATACAGAGAACCAAAGTTATTATTTCAAACATCTGTTGTCTGATCTTAGCTAACCTTGCTAAGCTAAGTAAATACATCATTTGGAGAGAGATTTGTTCGGCTAAATGACTGCTTTAAATGTCTAACGTACCGACTAACTCATTATGCATCCACATACCTGATTATAGTCCAGATTCCTGTGCAATTACGATAATTGAGCAGCTGGTAGCAACCACTCCAACTTTCACAGTAATATAAATGTACGGAGTGCGACAAGGGACAATCTTTTGTTCTTTCGGCGTCTAGACAAACCCCTTTCATCCGATTAAAAATGTACTAGTTTACAAAAGATAATTTCTAAGGATATGTTGATAATTTTCTTTATAACCCATCTTGATGCATAATATTTATTATTCCTCATCTGCCGTTATCCCCAAAGAAAATAGCTGATAGTTTTACTGTAGTGTAACACAACATTGAATAAGTGATGTCAAAAAAACAAGAAAAAAACCCTCTAACGTTCTTCAGCTTCATTCATTTGTTGGATTTATTGTCATCAATCTGCATTTATGTTAGGCTTTAGGCCAGAAAGTCTGTTGTACCAGTAAAAACATTTCAACTGCTCGATTAATCTTCAACATAAATCAAGTGAGCTGATGTAATATTAATTTAGAACTCTGAGGTCAGGCTCAGAAAGGAACACATTTTGGCACAACAATCTGTACAATTTATAAATATAAAAATAAACCTTAACACCAACACTCTGGTCCAAAATCGCAAACATGGTAATGGTGACGTGTGGAAATTAAAATGATGGAAATATGTCCTTTTTCGCAGGAAATGCCTGCATAAAAAAATTTCCAAATATTTAAAAAATCACAGTTGACACATATCCACAGACATTAATGGGTAAAACAAATTTCATTTGTCTTATTCAATTGGTATTTCACTTCTCACGTAGTGATTAGTGTCCATGTTAATGCGTGATAAGTTGGAAAGATGTCTTTGTAGGTTAGATTTAAGGGTGTAGGGTGATGGTCAGTTTCAAGTAGTAGGTTGCATCATTGTTATTGTGCTTCTGAAGTTTCATCACTGGCTGATGAAATGCTGCAGTGCTTCTTGGATGAACTGCAGGCTGCGTCTGTACAGAAACGAGTCTTTCTTCTCTGGCTTGCAGATGTTGAGATGATCAACATCCACCTTAATAAGCTCCCCAAGGCCGAGATCTAAAACAAAACAAAAGCACACGCAAAATGAGAAACAAAAGGACACATGTTCCGTAGCGTCAAGTGTTACACACCTGCTGACTGTGTTGGTACCACCAGAACCTTGATCATGGGACTGATGTTCGTTGGCTGGGTCTCTGCAAAGCTCAGCACCTTGATTTCATTTTCTTTGGCAATATTGAGGAAGCCCTCATTTAGATTGCGGAGATCTGGTGAGTCTTTAGACACACAGATATTGACTTTTTAGAGGCTGAACTAAACCCAGAGAGTTATGCAGCTCATAATGAAAACTGGAGATTCACCTTTACAGAGTTCCCTGACTTCTATAGAGGGAAACAGGAGATATCTGACATTGATAGAGTACTCTGCCATGAAGGTGCCATGGTGAGGAACACTATAGAACATAATTCCCTTAGTGTTCCTTAACAATCCTTGCAGATCTGGGTCATCAGCTGCATCCAGCAACATTTTCTTCACAAGCAAACCTAACAGAGAAATCAAACACAAGAGGGCACAAAAGTAAAACATACATTCTTAAACTGCACAGAATGAATAGGAAGAGACGTTTGTGGCAGAATACCTCCCATACTGTGAGCTACCCACACCAAAGGCCTCTCCCCAACTCCCGCAAGCTTTAATTTGTTTAGCAGTTCTCGGCTTCTGTACGCCAACGACTTCCTGAAGAGACAAACAGAGAAAAAAGAAAACTCTCCATAACAGCAAACTTGTTCGTCTGGAACCAAAATCCTGTTTTTCTCACAGGTGGCGTTGTCGCCGTAAAACACCCATATGAAGGATGTTTCCTTTTCAGCAAAAGGCAACATGACCATTACAAGTCCTTCTGTCGTTTGTGATTGGCTCAGGTATCCAACCTGAGCCAATCACAAACGTACATGAGACGAATACAGATTCTTTTACCTTTGATTGTCAGCAGGACAATTAGCCATCCAGTCACTGAGATGACTGTCATACTCCACTGACAGCACTCTCAGGTTTGGACAGTCAGCCGCCAGCCACGACTGCCAAAAAAAGGAAAAGAATAAAATAAAATAAAAACAGAACAGTAAGTGGTAAGTTTATTTACTCAAAAGTCATTAAAAATCTTCAGAGATTAGACAAATTCTAGTCACTTCTAGAGTCAGAGAAGCAACATTTTATCTAATTTCTTTTAAACATGTTGAAGATCCTTGTGTTTTTAACATGATATGAATATTTGTCACCTTTGGCCAGCACTCTGTATAGTCATCTTCACTTTCAGCTTCTCTCTCTTCTTCTAATGTGCTGCGGTCTTTCTGCCTCCATGTTTTAAAAGCTGCTCCTAGAATCCCATGGATGAACAGCACATCTGCTTTGCTTGGCTGGCTGCAAATAAAGTCAAAAAGTAACTGTTTAGTTGTATTTAGAAAATAAATGAAGTTAATTTTAACATAAAACTTTAACCATCTTCCTACTCAACACGTGTTTGTGGGTGGAGGATGTAGACGCCATCTTGGTATTTCTCCCTCACTGCCTCCCTGTCCAGGTTGGCCAGAGCCCGAGCTGCATGAGACGACTGCATCACATGAGGAGACTTCATCGTCTCGGCCAGGACAGACACCCAACCTAAAGACAGGCAAATACAGTCAAGTAGAGATTCTGTAAGTAATGTCTGGATAGAAAAACATGTCTTGAAATGGTGACTGACTTACCAGACTGGACTATAGCCTGGTGAATACTTTCGTTTAGTGCCAGGTTTCCTATTACACGCACAATGTTCCTCTGGAACTTCAGGGACTCCCTTCGAAGCTGATAAAGTCTCTGAAGAATCTGCAGACCTCCATTTTCAACGATGTGGTCGCAGTGGCTCTGCACCTGCAGAGCATACAGTCAAGTTTCTGTGATTTACAACAAGATATCAGTCACAGTCTAGGAGACTTATCCCCTGAACTGAATTCACATGCAGTCTATATGTAATTACCTTTGAGTGCTGTACGAGTGCTTGCAGACAGAAGGACTCCGCTTTTTCTGAGGGAACAGAGGTGAGGCTCTGGGCATAGGGAAGCCCATTACCCCCAAAACACCACAGACCACCCTGCAACACCAATCAATGCAACGGTTTTCCAACTTTTCCCAGCCATTAAATTCCCAAACGCTTGTGCCTTAATTTGTTGACGATACCCTTTGTGCCGCCATAGACTGATTGCTCTCCCTAAGCGCCAGCGAGGTGAAGTACTGCACACATCTGTCGACCTCAGACAAAGGCAGAGATGCCAAGAGCTGCCGCAGACCATCCTCTGCTGACACACCCTAAGAAGACAAAAGCACTGTTGGTAGCTGTTGGCAGCACATCTTTCCATGGTATGGAAATGTGTATGCATAAAAAGATTATACTGTTTTATAGAAATGCATACATCTTCTAAATCAGGCAGTGCAGGCGGCTGTCGGAAGAATCGCAGGTCTACTTGAGGCGTTCGGGCCAGGCCCACTGCTGTTCGCTGGTCTATTACTTGGGATGCTGTCTGATACTGGTAGTCTGCATTATTCGAGACATTTGAGCTCTAATGGCAAATGAGTTAATGCAAATTAAATGTAGAAGACCACCAATTGTGTTTTTACCTTGCCAGTGGGAATTTTCTGCAAGCTCCTGGACAGCCTGAAGTCTTACGGCTTTTTTAGGTGACTGTGTCCTCTTAAGAAGCAGCCATAATGCAACCTCATGTGGGTCTGCATCCACATGACTAAAGTGCTCTTAGACACAGAGACAATAAATCGATTTACTAACTTAATACAATATCGATACAACAAAGTGAAATTGTGCTGCTAACACAGCTAAGTACACAAAGGAACTAAACCCAGTCTATGTCTAATAACAATCTTAACCTATAATACTGCTTTTAGGTTAAAACAAAATCTGGGGAGTTCCATCACAAACCTCGTAGCGAGAAAAAGTGTGTCGTCACCTTGGCAGCTTACAATTCGCAAAAGTTCAAATGTTAACATTTTGTCCTTGAACACTAGTTCATAAAAGCTAGAAAACTCAAAAAAGTGTCAACTGAGGATTACACACATTGATGTATGATACAAAAAGGTATGTATGACACAAAAACAGGATGTTCATGTCTAAGGCAGGTGTTTCCTTTGTCCTAATATAAATAGACAGCCACAATGACAAGTAAATGCCCCTTTCTGCTTCTTTAAGCAGCAGTATCACATTTCTTCCTTCAAATTAAAGACAGAATTTTCCTACATAACACTGAAGCAGGGTTGATTTTCTTACCATCTAGTGACTGTAGAAAAAGCTTAGAGGAGATTTCCAGAAACCTTCTGGCAGCTTTGTGAAGTTCCCTCCTTGCTATTTGTGTGAACTCTGTGAAAGAGTAACTTCATACAATAAGTGAAAACTTGGAAAACTTGAGTACAGCTGTTAGTGTCAGTTTGTAATGAGCATTTTGTCCCAAAATGTTGACCTTGAGTTATAAAAATGAGATCATAGAACAGACTGACCCAGAAAATTCATACAGGAAATAGAGTAGAAGGAGGAAGGAAAGAGAGAGGGAAATGATAGCAGATGTTATGGCCCACCTGGATATGGAAACACAACTAATCATGTCCAAAATACATAAGGACACTCAGCCAGGCCTAATCCTGCTACTCCAGACAATATCACACATCTAACAACATCTAAGACACGTTAACAAAAACAGTTTATAGGTTTTATTTATGTGGCACGAAAATCTCTGTAAATGAAAATCATTACCTGCAGTCAGATTCTCCCTTTCAGTAGAGGGTGTGGCACTGAGATAAATGTACGACTTATATTTCTCCTGAAGGATTGCACTGGTGTCGATGGTCACAGACTTATCTAAGGCAAATACCTCATAAGAGATAAACAAACAACCCCTGCAGAGAAGATGACAAACAACATCTCAGAGACAACTTGTCTTACACAAACACCAAACTATTAAAATCGGCATGGCGATACGGCAACTTACCCAAAGACAACTGTGCTAGTTACTTTAGCTATTTTTCCTAAATTTTGCGGGAAAAAAAAATTAATATTAGTAAACAGTTTTAGGATACGCCAACTTAAGAGGAGCAGCATTAATTAATTTATTTACTATGGGCATAACTCAGTGTCCAATGAACAATCAAATTCTGTTGAAACTGGGAAGCAGAATGGAGGATTATGTATTTAACATGACAAAAATGAAAAATCATTTTCAGACAGTGATCTTATAATTATATAAAAAAAGAAACGTTAGAATTTAATGGGAGCTAAATTATCTGTCAATTAGGTCTAAATGTTTTTAGAGGCACTGAACCTTTTCATAGCAAAACTGATGAGTTCACCACTCTGAAGTTTAAAAATCAAAATGTCTTCTGAATATATAGTAGATATACAAAATAAAGAAATTAAAAAAAAATATTACTAATATTTTTACCCTCATATTTTACCCTTTGTATACAAGGAGCAAAGAAAAAAACAATAATCACTATTTTCTAGGCTTTAAATCAACACTGAAAATGAGTACACCAAAGGGGGAAATGATAAAAAAACCACCAATTCCAGTGCATATTATGATAGATCAACTTTTAAATTCTGCCATGTGGAACCAATACTTTGTAGAACCACCTCTCAATACAGCTTCAGATCTTTTGTGTCATGTCTATGTCAGCTTAGCGCATCCACAGAAACTTTTGCCTATTCTCTTTTGCAAAACCGAACACTTTTTAAGTTTTGCCACAGATTCTGCATTGAATTTAGGTCTGCACGTTGACTGCGCTATTCTAGTGTAACTGTAACAATGTTTGTTGTGTTTTAAGGTCATCGTGATTACAGGTGAATCAGGTGAGTCACCCTCTACCCCCATGCATTTTTATTCAGACACGTCTGAATAAAACTGCATGCAACACGTTTAGATTTTCACTTGTAAGACATCCTGGAAAACGGTGTATACGTTTTCCTCCGATTCACAGTTATATGCTACTTTTTGTTTGTAAAAAATAAAATCTCTATATAATAAAGGTAAAGTCAAGTAAATACTGTTTCAAAGTGATACGTGCTTTTTTTTGGAAGAATAAGATAGAAAATATCAGGCAAGACTCGGTTTCAAAACAACAAAAAACTGTCCTCAAATTTAAGAGAAACAAAATTCCCAGGTCCAACACAAATTTAGAGCTCACAATGATTTGCACATGAATGTATTTAATGTAAGCTCCCATTTTAGCTGGGGATTAACAATGTGGTAGGTCATTATTGTGTGATGTCTTACTTAAATGTTTCCACAGGAACACTTTATTCACACCAGGTGGCCCAGCTGTGCTCAATCTTCTACAGTGGATCAAACGGAGAGCTGCTACAGACATCCTCCACCTCTCTGCCTCTACATCAGTCCAACCAAAACAAACAAAAAACAATAGATTTCGCAAACCAGATGTATTAATGGGTGTCGAACGATTGACTTATTAAATAAACTCTATAAATAGGACAGCTAGGACAGTCAACACCAGTCCTAGCTAACTGTAGCTTGTATAGCATCGCTTCATATAGGATTATTCACCTGAAACACATGATCAAACACGTTTCACTTTGCGACACGCAAATAAAACACCAAAAAGTGACAGCTTTTGGAAAGCTAACACACCGAAACGCAGCAGTAATCTGTAACGGACGCAAGCTACATTAAAGGCTAGCTAGCTGTCATAGCTCGCACTAATAGCTAAATCAGAGGTGACATTCAAAGCTAACCAGCGAATAAGTTGTGGGTTTATTTTAACAGCAAGATAGTATAGTTACCTTAAGTGTTACCGGTTAACCTTTAGAATAAATAATGTATTTATTGTCTTCTTCGGCTGCAGCTGGTGTTTATTAGAATCTTCGTCTCACAAATAATACGTCGTCGACCGCTATGATGTCACCTAGGATCATCGGTAAGCAAACATTTATTGAGTTTGATAATAAATACCCTGAATGGGTTTGTATGCATTAGTGTGAAGGCAATAGGCGTTCACACACTCTTGAGTTCCTCTATTTTTTTCGCACACTTTTCGCAGGGGAACTGCTAACGCATACTCTGTGCTATTTTAACCATTCCAATTTTACCATATTCCGCGCATTCAAAATGACTACGGCTGTTTTTACGGCTTTGGTACTGACATCTTTTAAGCCTTATGAAATATTCAGCCTTTTATGATCATCTTGGGCCTCATTGAAATGAATGGAACATCCCATAATTTCTGAAAAATTCTAGGAACGCCATTCAAACTTTAAAATGTTGTCATATTCTTCAACTGTTTCTGTTGATCTCAGCATTTTCATATCTTTTGCAGAGTTCATAAAATCTCTCTTCATGTTGCTGCTGGCCTTTTGCAGTCTTTAGAAAAAATACTGCTCCAGTGGCTCTGAGAGTTTCAAATTTAACCCTTCCAACCCTCTTTCAAACCCTCATTTCCAACTGTAGTTCCAACCCTCCTCCCTTTGGGCGTCTAATTGATGGATGGTTACTCTCTAAAAGAAAAAAAAACGACAACCACACTTTATTGCAGAGGAAGCCTTTATGATATGGTAAAAACGATCAAGGCTATAAAATTGACTGTCAGCATCCTGTCTAGATATGTCTTAATATATACAAAGAACATGACTCCAAATATTATAGAAACTATACCAAGCTACTATAATATAATGATGTTAACACTTCACATCCTATAGGATTATAAATTTCTTTTGAGACCTGTGAAATTCTGTTTTTGAATAATTCATTCATAAAGCAAAACTATTGGTACTGTAAACCCTTGACAAAGCCTGTCATGGCTCATAGCAAGTCACCTTAGGAAAGTATTTTTATAAACGGGAATTTTTGGTTTTTCTTTATAGAATATAAAGTAGTGCACCTTATGTGCTCCAACATTTCCCATATATTGTCTTTATGCCAAACCTTTTTAGGTAATATAGATAAAAACTGAATCAGCAACACTTCTCCCAAATAATTAACACTAATTATTGCTTGAGTAATTCACAAAGTGAGGGTGTAGTTGCTAAAAATCTGTTGTTTTATTATAGTCAATGATCAATTATCTATTACAAGTTTTCAATCTCACATATACATAGATAAAAAAAACACAACTATTTTGGCATCTGTAGCAATAACACATCCAAAACTTGTACTATCAGACAGTCTCTATACCTTTAGTCAGCCTATAAGTACTGTATATATAATTATATATGCACTCAGTGATCATGGTAATCCAAACCCACAAATATTAGAATTTCAAAGACATCAACTGAGACTGACTGTAAGAACAATGAAGGGCAAAAAAAAAATGCATACAAATGACTGTTAGGCCGATCTAACCCTGTCTTAAGTGCCATTTTGCATAGTTTTTTACTTTTCTTTCAATAATAATGCTTCATGTTTCTACATTTTGAGTATAAACTAAAATATGTACTCCCATGAAAACATTTCTAACTGAATCAAATCTAAATATAAGCTAAGCATCTTTATGAATTCTTTTTCCATAGTAAACAGTCAGTTTCACATGTATTAAGTATTTCATCAGTAATGACAAGTAAATGAGATACAGAAATGATGTATCTCTTCAGAAATGATGTAATTCGACCAGGTCTTTAGATCCTCGCTGTTTATCTCATCATCCAAGTCAGAAAAAGCACTTCTTTAATCCATTAGGGCTTAATTATTTAAGTCTTCTCACTCCTCTCAGGTACATGTTTCTTGATAAGCCCTGATAATGCTCTCATAAGCTGGAGGAGGGGTCTGCGTCACACCCAAACCCCTCAGACCATTGTTCCCCCAAAATGACTCTGGTCTTGAGTGGTTGACAGCTGGCTCTGCAGCGGTTTGCGCCAATCCAGGTGAGGTGTTCAGAGGTGGAGTACGAGGCAGCGTGGTCTGACTCCCCTCCTCAGCCTCCCTCGCAATCTGACTGCACTGAATAAGGGGATGGAAGGTGGAGGCCCTGAAGCTGGATTTATGCCCCACTGCATCCAGGTGATCTGGGGAGGAAGTCGGACGATGGAAGCTGAAGGCGGCGCTTATTAAGCTGTTGTTGCTGCGACGTTCGTAGCTGCTGCTGCGGTTGAACCCTGGACGGCTGCGAGGGGAGTTCTGGGAGCGGCGGGGTGGACGGCGGGTGATGCTGGCAGAGCCTGCCTTGCGTCGGGACATCCAGGTTAGGATCAAGTAAACCGTGGCACCCAACAGTAGGCCCACAGCAATGGATATACAGAACGCTATAATTAAAGGAGCTGTGAAAAGAAAATTTAAAAACACTTATTTTCTTGTATTTCATTAAACCATAAAGACCAGTAAAGTTAAAAGGAATTTTTGTTTATAATAATCAAAATTATTATTCAATGTGTGTTTGCATGCACTCCACTTTACTACAATACAACTCAACAAAATCCAGTGCAACATGTTGTCTTCAGAAATAACGTCATTAATGAAAGAAATCCACCTGTAATCTCTGCATTAATCAGCTGTTCTGTGAAGGCATTAGAGGTTTATTAGCGAACGTAAGGGAAAGTTGATGAGAACATTAAAGCACAAGCTTTGGCATAACTGCAAACATAGCCAGACATGGCAAACTAAATGAATGAGCAAGGAGAGCATTTATCAGAGAAGCAGCCAAAAGGTCTATAGTAACAAAGTGTTAGCTTATAGAAGCTAAATAATCTCACTATACATTATATATCTTAATACTTCACAATTATGTACCATTTTGTATTGGTTTACTAAATTGCTATAAAATGCATTGGTATTTCAGGTTGTAATGTGATAAAGTATAAAAACTTTAAGCAGCCTCAATTGTCCGTCTAAAATCATAACTCCTTTAAAACAATACCTTTTAAGATGATCTCACTTGCTAAAAAGAAAAACTTGTCTGTTTCATGTTTAGTAGAATTACTGACTTTTTTCTGTCATTTTGCACAGAGGAAAGCCAACAAGTTAAACACTATCTGCAGATTGTATTTGAGAAAAATACAACTTTAAAATATTTTAAACTGTGACTATAATGAACATGATATTCTTTGAAAGCAAACTGATTAATTTCGTAGACTGGTATTCACAAGGAACCCTGGCAAACATATTGTACCCATTTTAGCAGTGATTAAAGCCTCAGATACTTGAGTGTAAAAAAAAAAAAAGAAAGCGCCAACCAAGACCACATCAAATGAAGCGATGGAAGGGGAAGGAAAAGTTAAAAAAAAAAAAACTCACCAGCATCAAAGGACTTCAGTATGTCCAGAATGACATTTGTGTTGTTTTCAGCCATGACCTGAAAAGAAAAGGATCCCCCGTGCTTTCGGTCTTATAAACTCCTGTTCCCCCACTTCTCCCCTGCAACCTCTTTGTCAGTGTTTCCCCTCTTCTGATGGGTTTTCCTGTCTCTTTCAGCCTTGTCCCTTTTCCTGTTTTCCTACTTTCTCTCTCTCTGCTGCTTCACTCACTTTCTCTGAGACTCTTTCCGAGAGAGGCTGTACTCAGAGGCACGCAGGACCGACGGCGAACCCTGGCAGTCATCTTGTTTATGGAAGCGGAAAACTACACTGTCACATTTCCTGCTTTTCTGCTTGAAATTAGCAACAGGAGTGGCTTATCTAAGCAGGACAGAGATCCTGGAGGTGGGGAGACAGGGTGTTTCTGTAATCACTTCCTCTCCCATCACTTCCTTAAGGTTGATTAATGGGGGAAAAAAGTTATCACAACATAACCAAGGGATATTGAATATTACTATTCAATATTTCTGCCTCCTACCAAAGAGACTTACATCATTTTTCAAGTCTAGAAGTGCTGTTTTTTGAGGTGAGGAGATTTCTGTTGCTTGAATTTTAGTGGTGCACATTTGAAACTTCTGTGGTAAAGTCCTAATGGCCTGTCAGCATTTGGATATCTGCAGAAATTCCAGCATTTTTGTTGGTAAGCTCAGTCTTTCCGCAGCGTCTGCCAGGGCAGCGCCGTCTGGATTGAAGGGTCGTGTGCTCCAGCAAAAACATTAGTTATTTGATAAGCAACAAAAATACTGCACATACTTTGTTTACAGGAATATTCTTTTCAATTTAATGGTTGTTTATTTAACAAGCCATGCCTTCTTAGATCCTCTCATACTGGGCTTATTCTTTCTATACAGCAAATCAGTGCACAATTAGAATAAGTGAGCCCATTTGCTCCGTCATCGACTTCTAAAACAACTTCTAAAGTTTATTGGTCTTCTAACTTTAGCTTCTACATCAGTCGAATTATGCTTAACATACACATTGTATGAAAATGCATAGATTGAATTTCTTCAAGAAGCTTAAAAGCCTAAATCTACTTTACTTCCTCGGAGAGAAAAAAGGCCATTGCTTGAACTTCCTTGAATTGTTGGCTCAGCTGTGAGACCTGTACAAAATAACCAGCAACCACCCACAACACTGTATGAATTGATATGCATGGTTATTGTTTTGTTCAGTAGAGAAAGTGAAGGTTTCTGTTCTGTTTATAATCAAAGACATTCTTTAAGCTTTATGGCTTGTTGAGACTTCCTTTTACAGTAATTAGCAGTTTTTCAACCTATGCCAAAGGATGTATTGCATTTTTGTCTTTTATATTACAAAACAACATCAAGAATCTTCAAACTACAGTTGAAACCAGATATTTACATGTTTTGTGTAAAAAAGACACATTTTTTGAGTTTCTGATGAAATTATTTCTGATTGCTAAATGTTAAAACAATAAGCAAGTCATTGTTTAGAGTAACTAAACCCCAAATCAATAAACGGTATAATTAATGTGCTGCCTTTAAATTGGGACATTTTTGTGAAGACTTGTTTTAATTCCAATATTTTTCCTAAAGCCATCTTAGTGCTGTCCTCTATGGGTTGAATGGTGGCTACTGCAGTTGATTTTTTTCTATTGGTTATAATGGTTCAGCTTGATTGATGTCGATGTCAGAACCCCGCATTCAGATATAAAACCATCTCACTCAGACACAAACCCCCTGTGGGGAGTTAAAAGTCAGAATTGTGAGAAATGACGTTTTCCAGCTTTCCACAAATGTGATTCAGTTGCAGTGTAGAAATTCATCATGAAGCCACAAAACCCATGTTCTTCCTAGAAGCACTGTTGGATTTTAGTGTGATTCTACATAAACTCCATATTTCCAGACATTATTTGTGCATTGAAAATAACCAAAAATAATCTTTGACCTTAATGTTATTATTTAGATTTATTAGTAATTTTTTTCTCATAAACATTGGTGAAACACTGCTTATTGTGCTAGAAATTGCAAATATGGATATTTTTACCTAATCAAAACTGTATTTTGAGTAATATGTGTATTTTATAGCTGCTCCTCGTGTTTCCTTTGACACAGTTCTTCGAGGATAAACTGGATTTGCTGAGCAGCATTTCCTTCATGCCTCTGTGTTGATTTTGACATGCAGGTTAGCAGCAAACTTTCTAATGAGGTTTTAGAAAAGTGCTGACTGAGAATTAAAGAGATTACCACTCTGGCGGTCTTGGTCCCAGCTCTCTGCTTGTGCAGTGATTAGATAAGAAAACGAATCTTAAAAGGGTTGGGGTTTTTTTGCAACTGCTGGAAGATTTTTTATTGACCCATGAGCTTTGTCTCTGCTTTCTTCTGCTGCATTCTCTGCTCACTCTCGTGCTGAATCTGTTTGTTCCTGAGGGACTCTGAGCCGTGGAGGTCACCCCAAGCCTCGCTGCGTGAAAATGCAGGAATCAGCAGTCCGCCGCTGCTGCTGCTGCAGTTGCTGCTGCACAGTGCTCTGCCAATCTTGCAACACAAACTGCAGATTCTGACATATGTACATGTATTGTGATAAAGAGCTGACATGGGTAATTCGGATCGGTGGTTAAAGATAAATCACACTCCCCAGGCACAGACAGACAGGTCTGTTCATTAGATGGACACATTCAGTCATTTATTATTAGTAAGCGGAGAAAGTATGGATCTTATTTATTTTGTTTTAAACTGAATTTCCTTTTTCACGACCCTGATACTTAGAAACTTAGACATAGACACAGTTTCAGAAAAACATTTTTATTAAGCTTTATGGGGGTTGCAAAATAATAAAAAAAGTCTGGTAACTCAAGGATTCTTTTATGAGCTGCCTAGTGATTCCCTTCGTTATACCCACCTCATTAGCCTGCTGCAAGTCATCTGCCGAAGCTGCAGGATCTCCAGTTAATGCTAATTTAATAGTTGTTGTGTTTCATGTGGGTTTCTTCCTTTATTGAATGACACTGTTGGCCAGAGCTCTGCAGCAGCGCTTTCAGGTCCTTTAAGAAGTCTCAGGAGAGGATGATGAAAGGTCTAGTCTAATGGGATTACACATGGCGATAAGTGCTCAGAGCCTGGTGGTTCATCACACCTCCCTCCTGCATTTCAAAGACGGGCATTGATCTGTTGTGGTGACACAGGACATCTGGGAGAATATATTCTGAGAGATCTTTATTGACAAAAATGTGGTTTTGTCTTTGTTGATAATTTATTATTTATTGTGACTGCTCTGGATAACACATTTTTAAAAAGGCATTTGCCTTGTCCATTGGTGTACCTCTATTGAGGTACACCAATGGATGTATATATGGATGTATATATTGTGGATTAGAAAAAAAACAAATTCAAACTTGTTCCCTTAACTGTTTACTAAGTAGCTTTTTGTATAATCATTCATGTTGATTAAAATCAATGTACAGATTTTAGTAACTGAAGTAACCCCAAATATAACCTTGTAGATTGGATTCTATTATTTTAGTGATCGGTCAAAATCCGGGAGCAGTTAGTTTACTTGCATAAATAAAAATATGTTCTTGCCTTGTAATTTAAAAAAAGAAGATCTCAAGCCATTTGTTTAAGTATATTTTTAAATCACACAGAGGTAGTAACTTTCTGTGTGTATTTATGAGTTAACCAAAATGTCCAGATGACTAAAAGCTGCATTTATGTCGCATGGTTAAGGCAGAAATTATGCTGTCACATTATTTGCTTTAATTGACGCAAAGAAAATCCTGACCTTATGTTGTTTTTAATAAAGTGAAGGTAAGCAATATGACAGATTCACTTTCCACCTGCTTCCTTTGTTATATCTTAAATAAATTTTGTTGTTGTTCCAAATTAAATCTGCTATAAATTTTGCTTTTCATATTTATATCAGTGATTTAAAAAAAAAATCCTGGTCCTCTGAGGCCCACTGTCCTTCATGTCATTCTGCCTCAATACAGGTGATTATATTGCCTCCACATCCTGTCATAAGTGCTGTAGAAGCCTGTTAATTGATCCTTTTGAGCATGGTTGAGAACTACTGGTCTGAGTCGGGGCTCGTTTCTCTGCTTTTTGAACAGTGGTAAATAAGCACTGATGAAATCATGCAATCAAAACGGTCCTGCTCACTGATTTGACTGTGAATATTTTCAGTCTAGAGGCAGCCCTCTGATGTTTGCACCACTGTCTTCAGAACTGTATTGAGAAGCATTTCTGAGTGGTTTCTCATATATTTCTCTGTTTTCCTGAAGATGTTTTTGTAGGATGCTCCTTTGGTTCCAACAAAGATTTAATTTCAAACTAATTGTGCCATAATTTTAGAAAATTGTAAGCTTTTAACCTGACTTTAACAAAAATATAGACTAAAATTGATTTTGTTTTCCATTTTCAGCTAATATATATTTTTTCTGTTGTAATTATCTGTTCTATTGACAGAATGCAGCAAGTGCGTTATGTGGACACCAGGTGGCAGTGTGCCTTCAAACCAAGGAGCACGTCTTGTCTGCAGAAGTATCAGACTCAGGCAAGGGAGGGAGGCTTTAAGATGTGTACTACACACACATACATGCTCGCAAAAACATGCAGCATGAACTTACATCATCGCTGTCAGGGGAGGAGCTTTGCTGAGTGTGAGGATTGCAGACTCCTACTGTAACAGGGATGACTTGTGCTGGGGGAACACAGTCAAATCCGGACATGATTCAGTTCTGATACTCAGCATTTAGTGTTAAGACACTGAAGTACTGCAACACAATCTGCTGCTTGGTCAGAGCATGAGAGTCCTGCAAAGACGACACTCAGCAGTTGGGACGAGACTTTGCTGACCTCAGGACAGCAGCATGGCATCACCCAGGCACTATGGTCACTCTGCTCGAGATATTGCCAATGTGATGCAGAGGCTGCAAGGTAAGGGCAAAATGCTTACTCATTCACAGGCTCCCAGGTTGGTTTGCAGCATTTTTAGAGGTGACCTCATGGTGGACATGCTAAAAATATATTTTTAACACCTTATTCTTGTTGCTTGTGACCGTGAATAACTTCTCTGAATAATGCTCTTATTTATGATTGCTTAGTAATACATCTTGGACTTTTCATATCCAATGATGAAAAGTCTATCATTGGAAAGCTGCATTTTCCCCCCAAAAATGTTAGTTTTCATAAGTTATTTATTGGAAACATTCTGAGGGGTCCGGATTGAGATTTTCAGTGGGGATGTAAGTGATGTTATATATTGTTTTGCAAAAGAAGCATATTAGAAACGCTGACATTAACGTTGCATGGCTTTTATTAACTGTTTATGCCTGTGCATTGCTGCTGCGTATTTGTGCTTATTTGCATACACATAACAGCATGCATGTGGTTGTTAATGTTTCTATGTGTGGAGAGACGAGACAGCAGACAATAGGACAGCTAATCCCTAGAGGAGCTGACGGGATGAAGTTTATTCCTCTCACTTAATTCGAGAGCAGTGACAGGACCTTCCCTAACACATTTTTTAAAAAATATTACAAACCCATCTTGATGTTGTACTTAACTCACTTTCCTCTTATTTATACATAGAATAAACCTTACATGCATCCAGCTTTTCACTATAATGTATCACAGATTTTGAGTGAGACAGTGCATCTCCAATAGGTCAAGATCACGTATCTCCTGCTGACAGAGTGAGATTGATGACGTTCGCAATCTAGCAGGAAAGTCAGGTGACAGTAGAGCTGAGATGCAATATGGCTGCTCCCAGTGCGGCTTCTGAGGTGGCAGTTTCTGTGAAAGCAGAGAGAAGCAGCAGCATCAGCAGCCACGTGGCTCCTCTGCATCACTGTGTGCAGGTGTGGATGCGCGCTTTGAATCCCAATTGTGCACCTACCGAGCTAAATTTAGAAGTCTCACTTTAAGCCCTCCCCTCACTGCACATTGCACACACACAATTGGGTGATATACGCTTGTATATACAGTTCACCTTATAAAAACCTGAAAATTACTGTTTGCAGAAGTTGAAGTATGTTTCATTCAAACTAAAGTTTATTGTTACCAGTGATTTTTTACAAACTAACAGTGTAATTGAAGAGAAAAGGGAGTTTTCCCATTTCTTATTTATGCAATGGTTTAATTTGGCAATATTTTGGTAGTGAAAGATATAATCTGAGCATTGCTTTTTTTAAGATTCTTTTTGGCAATCTTCTGTTTTTCTACACCCTTGGCAGAAAAACATCCCCAAAGCGTAACATCTTCAACTTCATGCATGACTGTAGAGGTTTTGCTCTTCCAGTCATTCTCAGCATTTCTCCTCCCCTAAACCACCACAGCACATTCTCTCCAGCCTTCTCTGAATCATTTATATGTTTACTGCAAACTCAAGATACTTTCTCTTCCTTCACCTTTCTGATGACCACCCTCAGCCAAAAAGTCAATATATTATTTTGAGCTTCAGACAGTAAGGGACTAATGAATATTTTAACTTCTCAAAAACCTTGTTGCAGATGATATTCTTGCTAATCTATCTTATCCCTGTTTACCTTCACCAGTTTTCTGGTTTTGCCCTTGCTGTTGATAATGTAGAAGTTGTTGAAGAACAAATTGATTTTGTGCACAGGTGTATTTACCACATTGCAAGTTAAGGTCAAGAATATCTGTTATTGATTGGATGATTGATTTTAGCTTCATATGGGCACAGTCTGTTGGTAGTGGGACCAATACCTATTTCACTAGATGATTTGAATATACATTTTGACTTTTATTTGAAACAACTTAAAAAATTTGAATCACACTACATAAATTCATAAGAGGACATAAAATATAATTTGATGAGAGAAACAGTTTCACTGCAAATAAACGTATTATTATTATTATTAATACTAGCCTATTTGGTTGACTGATTTCTATCCGTCTTTTAGAGCATAGGATCCGAATGTTTGATTTTATCATCAAATCATAAACCTTAAAGTTCTAATGTTTCTTTTATCAACTAAACATAAACCTGTTCTTTGTTTGGCTGGTATTAAATAATTAGAAATTGATTACATTAATAAGACTGGTATTCTCAGATTTGGGTATTATGGCATTTTATGGGTTGCTATAATCTTGGGTAATCTGTGAAATGGTTGTTTAATTTTTTCCAACCATTTATATGACTATTTATGATCCCCATGCTGAATTTTGTTTTGTTTTTTTATATTATCTGTTTTATAGAACTGTTTCCCAATAATCCACATTCCTCAAATCACAGCTAGATATGATGGCATTCCCACTTAAGCATTAATTTGGAAGTTGCTAGTAACTGCTGAGTGCAACATTAAAACAATCAAAAGTTATTGCCCCAGTTTTAGAGGCTGTGTTTTTCCTCTGTTTAACTGTCTCTTTTGGTGCACCTCTCTGTGAAAGAACACCAATTAGTGACACCATATGGCGGTAAAACAGAGGCTGCTTTGAACACCTCCCAGCCTGAACTCCTCCATATGCTGTGGAATTTGTGTATTTGTTGTCTCTCATTAATGAGAAAAGTAATGCAGTGTGTTTCTTTTTTAAGTGTTTCTGCATCTTACCTGTTTTCTCGGTTTTGTGGGTGGCAGAGGCGTTCATTCCTTACTACCCCTCTGAGTTTTACCGTCTACTGGTCTATCCAGCACATTCATGTTTGAGAAAACACCTGCTTGAATTATTCCTGCTAATGTTGCGTTATGTATGCCTCAGCATCTGGGAAGTTTAGTAAAGAAGGATCCAGAGCAGGATGGTTGGGTAAAGCCAGCAGAGGTCAGCATGTCTGAAGGACTTGCAGCAGGACCCATACTGAGACTGTTGGATGGATTAAACAGGAACGAGAAAGACAGCAGGAAGACCATAAAAATAAGACTGAGCAAGGAGAGGAAAGGGAGAAAGAGAGACATGTCCCACCAGTTCTTCTGATTGCTTGCGGGTCTGGCACAGATCCTAAGGTTGGCACGCAGCCAGGTTGACATCCTGGTGCCAGGGGCGGCATTATGATTTGGCCATGGTGAGTGAGACCCGAGCAGACGGTCACCTTGAGCCACAGCAGCCTCCCGTTTAGTTGTGACACTAACATTCATCGTCTGTGGGTCTGTATACCGCAGCGTCACACATGCTCATGTGCCCAGAGTTACACACAGACACAGAAAACACCACTGAGTCTTAAAAATAGCTACTATGCATCTTTTTCTCACCCGTCCCACTGCTGGGATTTAACAATTTAACTGAATGGCTAAACCCTGTGGTTAGGACCCGGAGCGAGTTTTTTGGACTATCAGTGATTGGCTGTGTACCCTGCTGCTTCTTCTCCTTGTCTTCCCAGATTGTGTTTATGAATCATTGCCATGGCTGCCGTCGCATGACAGCCAACATAAGATCTTTTTTTCCCCCTACCCTATGGGCTTTTTGGCTGTCTTTGGTTCAGATGGAACATTGTGTTTGATCAAATGACATCTCTCTCCGTGTGAGAGAGAACCCTAGCAGGTATTTGTGTTTAGATCCTGGATGCTTAATGTGACTGATTCTATTGCAAAGCAGATTATAATCTCTTTTTACGTGACAGACGGTGAAGGTCTGACTGACACATCACAAGATTAGGTCACTAAAAGGGGTCCAACCATACAAAATGGGCTGGTAGGATGCTTTTTGACGCTTTAACCTTCTTTTAAATGTCACACTTTCACAAAGGTCAGATGGAATAGGGGATAATGTTGGCATATTCATTTGTGTTTTCTGAATTAAAAACCAACCCTTTTATATGTTATCAAATTAGATGTTTTTTAAAAAAAAAAGGTCTTGAGTGTTCATTTTGGTCAGTTTCTTCCTCTACTGATGCAATGGTAAAGGATTTACAATGTACTAGAGTCCACTAAAATATGATGCAAACTGAAACAATACAAAGTGATATGGTGTTTCTGTATGCAATTAGTATCATATATTTAGTAATCCTTTGTGGGAAATAAATTTTTTACTCATCACTGCCCCAGTAACTGTTCACAAAAACTATTAAACAAACATTTAACCTTTTACTCTGAGTATTTGCCTTCTGTTTCTAGGTAGATATCTCTCTGAGTGAAAATGTCACACCATCACCTCTATATTTATTTAATGCTTCAGCACAGTTGGTGGGGGTATCCAGCAGTCCCATTCTGCAAACGTGGTTTTTTGACGGCTTGAAAAAATCTGTAGCAATGCAGAAATATTGCCAATACCTCATATATTGTTCTTGCCGCTTCTATGAAATTTTTAATGTATCCCAGTCATAAGCTCATATGATCTCAATGCTCCTATTACAGTGATGTATAGATGTATATGAAAAAAATAAATAAAATGTAGCATTTGTAGATATATACTGTAAGAAGCAGTGTGGCAGTAGCATTACACAATACAAATGTGATCCACTACTTAGACGCAGTTCTTGTTTTAAAGCTGAGCATAGATATGTGTTAATGGATAAAAAAGTGTTCCTTGCAATATATTATTGACCTCCTAATGCATTTATTATGGAGCTCAGTGTCTGCTTAAGGCTGCCACAGCTGGTATCTCTGCCCAGTTACACTATTTTTAGTACTTCTACAGCACATATAACGCTTTATGTCAGTCTTTTCTATCAGACAGATTTGATTGGCATACTAAACAATGTCCAAGGAGATAAAATCCACCCACCTTTGCTTTTAACCCCAAGCTACATTCACCTCCTGCCTACAATGCCATGTATGCTCTTATCTTTCATCCACAGACACCTTAGTTCCTTTTTCCACCTGTCACAATGGGATGGGGTGGTGGGAAAGTTTGCCTTTAGCAGTAAATTAGCAGGTCACTGTGAAGCCCTGACCTCAGGGAGGTCACCTGATCAGATAAAGTGATAAGTAACACAACAGCCAAAACAGGGATTGAAAGTTTTATGTTAATCTGCTCAAAGTGCCATATGTTTGGATTTATCAGCCCAGCAGTTTATTTAATCAAACTTATATTTACTATGCAGTACTGACATTCAAATAACAGCGTAATATTTCGAAATCTTTGATCATTTTATTATCATCTCTTTCTGGAGGTGAACTCATCTATGGAAAATAAGATTCTTTACTCCTGTTTTTATTCACATAGTGTCAATGTTTACTTCTCAATTCAATTATGCGGCATGATATCCACCATCGCTTCTCATTTACCTCCAGTGCAAACATCAGAGAATTTAAAATTATGTCTAAGACATGCTATTTGCTGCTGTAACCAGGATGGGATGTGTCTCCTTGCTGTGTTTGCCTTCAGACACAAACTCAACCTTTCACCTGGTGTAATAAACATGTAAGTCCTGCTTTTAATTCAAAAATAAATTGTCAAAGAATGACAGACAGCGCTGGTTTCAATCAGACAGAAAGTGTGGCCGCTGTATAAGCATAAATGCACTCAAATCCGTTGTATGAAGCAGGATTTTGTAGATTATTCTGGCGCTGTTCCAGGCAATATTTTTATTTTTTTTTTACCTCATAGCAAAGACAAGATTTTAAGTGAATTTACTGCTCAGGCCACTGATTTATGTAGTGTGCTGACGCCAGTCCTTTCGCTTTATTTGTCCCTGTAATGTGTGGCGGGCCACTGAACCTGGATAAAGAGCTTAGACTGTCTGACCCACTCCTGCACTCTCACACGCATAAAGCATCCCACAGACGTACACACTGCAGTCGTCATGGAGTACAGCAGAGAAACTTTGAGCTGAATATATTTTTCAGAACCAGATTTAGTTTCTGTAATACTTCTAGTCCCCTAAATGGTGTTTTAATTTGACACATGTGCCTATTACAGTCTGAAGAGCATGAGCTGCATGTTCAGACTGTTTGTGTACATTTCCAAATGGGGTTTTGTTCTGCTAAATGCATTTTATTAGATTAAAGGGGCAGCATTATGTAAAGCAGACGTTTTTGAGCCTTACATCATGTTATAATATTACTTCATCAAAAATATACCTAGAGTGTTACTTTGATTCTTGCATGCATATTTGAGAAATCCTTTAATCTCCCCTGGCAACTATTCAGCTGTGCAAAATGCCTGGTTTGACCTACCACCATCTTTGAGCGCGAAGCTGCAGTTTCCAAGCTTCTGCCCACAGAGCATCCCTCCCCCACTCAGCTCCTTTAGACTAGCAAGCAGCAATTAGCAAACAACTGGTGGAACTGCACATTCGCTGAGCTCATTATACGATTTACTTCTCAGTGCAAAGCTGGTAAAAATTTTGTTAAAGGGTTAATAGAGAAGCTATTTTGTGATGATGTCCTGAAGCCGGAATGTTGGAAATAGTAGGACTTTCTTAAAGAGACAGAGGCCCCTTTTTAAAGGCATTAATTAAGAGGTCAAATTTCCTTTTAGTCACATTTAATTTAATCTGAATTTTTATATTAACTGAAGGTAACATAGTTACTTAATTGTGCTGTAAAATTTTGTTTCTACGTGGCTGGAAAACGCATAATACTATCGCTCTAAGGAAATTAGCTTATGCACCACAATGTAACACTAATTTGTCACAGAATAAATGTTAGTTTTCTTAAGCTGCTTATGTTTCTTTTAGCTTTAAATCTATTCAATTTGTTGTAACTTCGTTTCAAATGTCTTCGCTTTTCATGCTCACATTTGTGTTCATTTTCTCTATACATTCGTGTGAAAATGTGTCTCTCTGGTGCAGGTGCAGAAATTGCTAAAATTACCGTATCAGTGGCTTGAATTTAATGAACACTGATATTTGGACATGTTTTTGTGAACGGCAAAGTGCCTTCTCTGCACATCTGCTACTGAATAGGATGTGATGGTGCATGAGAGAGGAAGACGGGGGTGTTTTGATAATCACTTTGACTTGTTCCCCCTTTTCTTGCTCTCTTTAATGTGGTGTCATTATTACTGAAATGTAATTAGCTATGCTAATGGGCTGACATTTGGACTTCCGTCTCAGCACTTACGTCGGGACTGGCAGAAATGTGCCACAAATGAAGTGGGATCACAAATGGAGAGGCTGAATGGACACATGAGGACTGAGTGGAGGCTGTGAGAGTGTGATGGGGGCTGCTATTGAGATCTAGGGCTAAAGTAGTGTAGAGTAAGTATGAGGAGCATTTTTTAAAATTAGGAATTGTTTGGGTGAAAGAGCTGGAATCAGGAAATAGATAAATAGGCTACAGTAGGATAGAAAAGGGTCTGAAAAGGCTCCATTTTCTGGGAAATCACTCTCATCTGTGTCGAATGTGTGCTTGACAAATCAGCTGCATGTGTGTGAAGTAATTATGGGATGCCTCTGCAGAGCACAACAATGCCACCCTTTTAGAACATGATAGCTTTAACAGGCTGCTCCATTAATGCTGCACAGCAGATGAAGATACATTACAGCATTTCTGCTCAGCAGTGTTGTCTCAACACTTGAACTTACTCTCATTTCGTCACAGACATCCATGTATTGGGATTTTACATGTCGGATCGACGCAATAGAATATGATGGATGGTTTTACAACATTTCACAAATATAATTCAGAAAACTGGCGCACATTTACATTCAAGTTGAATGGAGATCTGTGAATGTGAATTTTCAAGTCTTGCCACTAATCCTTAATTAGATTTACAGAAATCAGATTCTGATATTAGTTTGCACACAGTTGGAATCTATTCACTAGATTAAAACGAGCTGAATATAAATGTTCATAGGACTTCAGTTTGGGGGGAAAAATACAAACCATGGATTTTGTTTTTCCTTCATAATTACATGAAGTAAAACTCTATAAAGACATCAGCCTGAATAAACAGCTATCACATGAATCAGTCACTTGAAATCCAAGTGACAGAGTTAATTACTCTGAACCTGTGGTTGTAAAGTAATAAGTGAAACAGTTAAAATAGCCTAAATATGCTTGCAAACCACTATAGTTGAATAACTACAAAATTACAAAATTATTAATCAATAGAAGAGTATGTGGTATTGTACAATTAATGCATCAAAGCCTGTACTTGTCTGACTCACCAGGCTGTGTTTTAATAGATGATCTGATGTTTTCCTCATTTTTCATTGGATCTCACTGATTTCTTCTAAGATGAAGCAAAGATTTGTTGCAATTATTACCTTGCATTTCCACTTGGTGGCGTTGTGTCACTATGCACTTCAATGAGGACTTAATAAGCACTCTTGGTTGCTCAGATAGGAAATCCAAACATCCTTAGGGTGAATAGATTACAATGTGAGCAGAAGCAGTGCTACCCCACCCTTCAGGAGGAGGCGTTTGTTTTTCCTTTAATGGTTGAAAAGATGTTGTTCCTCCCCTCTTTGAGAAGCGGCACTGCCTGCAGTCATACCTGTGTAAACACTGGGCTATGACTAACATTCAGACCTCCACGACCTCTGTGACAGATCTTGTGTTTTCCTTTTCTTTTTTTTTTGTTAGGTTGCCAGGGGTTCCAGTAGAGATCCTGAACAGCTGAGGTTCAGTCTTTTTTTAACCCTTACCCTGTTTTTTTCCCTCTACTGGAAAGCCTGAAACACTCCTGAGATTTGCTGCCTAGAGGAGTCTGTTCTTATACATTTTGTGGATGCAGTAGAAGAGAAAACGTCTCTGTCTCTGTTTGAGTGTGTGTTTTCGTGTCTGGCTGCACCTGCTCGCCTTGTGTTTCACTCATCCCCCATGGTGAAGCTTAATAAGTCCCTTGAATCCTTATCCTCTGGTTTTGATTTTGTCCTGGGGTTGTTTTTTGTAAAGCAGCGTAACTCACATGAGAAGTTCAGCTTACTTGTTTTTGCCCTAGAGGCACTTGTTGGAGAAATTCTTGAACACATACTAAATAAGCAGGAATGCAGCCTGTGCATGTTTGTTTGCAGCTGTAGTAAAGCAGGATTAAATCAGGATACCTGTCAAATTAAATGTTTCTCATTGACAATTTTCAGCACCCTGGATAGCTCCTTCACACTTCAAAATTTATGTGTAGCTCCTCAACAGCACATCATTGGCTGCTGAGACATATTTAACTTGACATTAATGTTTAAATAAACCCAAAATACGCTTTTATTATTTATAACATTGATATTCTTTGAGCTGTCTTGTCCTGCAAGAAGAGTGGTATGTGAAAACAATAGATTTTTCCAAGCTGTAATACTTTACAGGCCAAGGATTTTATAGCAATTCTGTTATTGACCATGAATTGGAAAAAAGCGAAAGCCCCTCTGAATGCTGCTTTCCATTGGCAGAAAAATAATGGATTTATGAGCTGAGGTGAAAAAGTAAAAGGCAATGTAAATGTAAATACAGACTTGGATAAATATTTCTATACAGAAATGTAAAGCACCCTTGTTACTTGTTTCAGAAACAAGTATGTGGTAAATGCATTTGATAAAACTGTGATGGCTGGTTTCAGAGACGAGTGTCAGCAGTGTCATTATCAGCGGGCAGATAGCAGATGACAGCTGCCATTGGTTATTGATGACTTTCATAATTAAAATCTCTTATGGGAAGAAGCAGAAGAACAAAAGGAGAGGGGAAAAAATCACAGAAAATGATGAATGGTCCTTTCATCGCTAAAGCTGATATAGGAACCAGCAGGCTCCTCTGTGTGGATATTGCTTTCCAGGAAAGTCTCTGAATTTGGCTTCAAAGAGGATCTGCTAGCTTTTAATATTCCCACAGCTCTGAATGTCCACATGTTTGGTTTTTCACTTGTGTACATGAAATCACTGAGTGACATCAGGCAGGAGGAATTGATACAAATCAGACATTTAAACGGAAGAAAATGCTGCAGTATGCTGGTCCTATTCTCTGCTGGATTTTGCCCTTTCAGCATTACAAATGCAGCACTTGCAATGTTCTGGAGGCAATCGAAACGGTTTGCAACAGCATCTTCAGCTAATATCCATCCAAGGAGAAGCATTCCTGTGGTTACCCGAGTCTGAGGGGTGTGAGTGCATAAAGTAGCTGAATAAACAAGGCTGCAGCTGACTTTTATTTTTGTTTTTACATGGAATAACAGTAAAATTACATCAGTATAGAAAAAGCAATTAATCATAGTGAAAGGAAACACAAACAGATGGTAACTACGTTTATAACTAACAGGTATCAATTGGGACTGTGTGAAATGACCTACATTTCTATATCCTTTAGGGAAATTATTTGCCACACTGCTGCTTTTCACAAAACAAGAGTAATTCTGCCGACAAACAATCCCTTTTTACCATGAATTCTTTATCACCACTCTAATTCAGAGGAGTTTTGCTTTACAAACAAGTTTATCTATGGATCTAACCTCTCCGAATCTGGACCTTCAGTAATTCTTTTAATTTGTTTCCCTGTCACTGTTATGTTTCCTCTAACCTGATAAAAAATTCAGTGTACTCAAGAGTTTTCTGAATGGGCGGGGAAGAGTGAGGGGTGTATTTAGGACCATTAGGAGATACTAAGCTCCCCGCAAATTAGATTGCGTACATCATGTATATCTGGGATATTGCCATCCAGTCATCCAAGGTGTAGCCAAGGACGATACATAGGTGGAGCTCTCTATGTATTGAATTAATTCGATATATTGCCCAGCCCAGAGCTAACACTCTGCCCTCCATAATTTGTTGTTTACTTTTTTCAGTTTTTTAATGCTTTAGATTTACAGGAGAGACCACATTTCTGTTCCAGTTGCTTGAGGTTCAAAAGCATTTTCTTATTTTCTGAGGGGATTTTATGAATCTTATTTTTAGAGAAACTCCTAACAGGCTGATTTCTATTCTTTTGGAAATTATTTACATTTGATATATGCACTGTATATATCAAATCTAATGTATATAAATCTGACTTTGCATTTTGACGCCTTGAAATTGGCATCTGTCTTTTTAAGAAGCTGTTACTCTTTTCGACACTCAGCCTTTACACCGTCATCACCACAAATCTTCCCGGTATGTCATTTTAAGACATTCGTAGGAGTGTCAGACTGAGTATTACTTTGTATGAAAAGCTCAGGAGACTCTCAGTTTGCAGTGGTGCTCCGTGAGGCAGAAGCTTGCCTGGAGGCTGCAGCTCCGGGGAGCAGCTTTGTGAGAGCAAGCGTTTAGGCTCTCCGAATAATTGCCATGGGAGATTTCAGGATTCCTCAAGCATGCGTGAAAGAATCAAAGTAACAATCCAGGTATATTTTTGTTAAGGGAATAACATTATAACATAGTATAAAGCTAAAAGAAAGTCAATTTTACATTTTAAAGTGGACTGTCTTAATCTTACTTTTTCTGAAAGAGCAGATTTTATTGTCTAAAGTCCCATTAACTTGAAATTCATGAGCATTTTCTTGTTTTCTGAGAGCGTTTAAAGAGCTTATTACCATTTAAAAGTGACAATAACCACGTATATTAGATGTTCCCACCCATGATTTAAGTGCAGGCATTTGAACCTCGACTAGGATAATGTTGTGTTTTATTGTTTTCTGTGTTCCTAGAGGCTCCAAAATGCACATATGTACCGTTTGTGGTTTAGATGAAGGCAGATCCTTTATGAAGGGAGTACAGTCGCAGCTAGCTCAGACGGGATGACTGTCAGTGATTGTGTGTTCCCCTGTAGGCAGAACAGAGCAGAAAGCTGCATGTCTCACAGCACCGCATGACATCCATGTGGATAAGAGGGAGCAGTAAGAGCGCCAGAATCACATGGGGAATTCCTCCACGTCTGTCGCAACGAGGCTGTGTGAGAGCACGGGCGTGTGGTACTGTCAGAGTGGAGCTCCCACTAACCTGCTAAACAGTCCCCTTCAAACCCACCCACCATGGTCCTCCCCTTCTGGATCAGGACAGCACTGCTGTGACATCACCCATTCCCACACAATTTGATTGGCTGGCCATTGGAGGGAAGTGGATTTTTCCTGCAGCAGAGTGAAAACGTGGGAGGACCGAAGGTAGAGAGTGTAAGGGGAGGGGAGGTTTGAGCAGGAAAGATTGATGCTGAGGCAAGCCGGCACTGCGCAGCACTCACACACACTCACCCCAACACTCCGAGTATCACGCGTACTCTCATCACACTCCCAAGCTGCTTAACAGGCAGGAAAAGCACTGACTCTGACTGAGTCTGCAGCCCATTACTGCAGGACAGGACAGAGAGGACGTGAAGAACGAGTGGAGACCCAACAGGGCAATTCATTCATCTGTGTTTTACCTCAGAGCAACAGTTAAACTGCTGTCATCTCAGGAGGTCCAGACCTCCAGAGAGGTCTTTACAAACACATCCCTTTTCCAAAAAACAGAGGTAGGAAAGGCAGCAAGGGCAGAAGCAAGGACAAGTGTTGCCTCTCTCCCGGAGGTTGTCGTGGACGTCCTCCCAATGTCCTCATGAAAACAGGCAGAAACCTGCATGAGGTCTGGGCTAAAAGATGGCACGGCGAGTAGGGGGTGAAGGCTCTCCGAAAAAGACATCTCTCAACCTGGTGGCAGGGTTCTACCATTACCTCCGAGGTAAGTGGGGCAGCGTGTCTGCACAGCAGCGTGCTCTACTGAGAAAGCAGCAGAGAAAGTTCCTGTATGTATATTCTGCATGCATCGTAGTATGTGTGTTTGTAGTGTTGCATTGCAGTGCTGAGTCTGTACATGCCTTCAACTGTGCAGGGTGTTTTTTTTTTCTTTTCATCCTGGTTGTTGAGAGTATGTCAGAAAAAAGAGACACCGATTTGAAATGCACGTTTCTTGGCAGACTGTGTATGTTTGTGTTTGCTTTTGAGTTTGGAGGCTGTTGATTTTGAAGCTTGCAGAGAGTGGAACAAGCAAACCCAGCAGACAAGCAACTCCCCCTCTGCATGGATCACATTGCAGGGGTGTGACTGTTAAATGTTTGGCTTCTCTGTCTTGTCTAACTCTCTTCTTATCTGTATTTGGATATGACTAAAGAGTCAGCACTCTGCTTATCAAGAAGATTCATCTAAAACATTTTTACAATTTGTGTGCGTTATGCTTAGACTGCTGCTTTAATACGGTTAAATTAAAAGAAGATACAAATTTTGAAATAAATGAGATTGTACTCAATGCAGGGGTCAGAGACAAGTGATGCAAGAGATGTGTTGTCATGCTCGGTTGCTGAATGGGTTTTTTTTCCCCCCTCTTTGTCATAATGAGAGAACTTGAGTGTGTGTGCGTGCTTACAGTAAATTGGAGAGTGTGTGAGTTCAAAGTCACCTCGTCCCTGAGCCCGAGAAGCTGGCACAGGCAGACGCGTTCTCCGCCATGCGTGTTCCTGCTTTAGGTTCAAAATTTCTCCCATTTTCATCCAATATTTCAGCCCATCAATATTTGATAATTCCCGGACCCAATCAAAAGATTAATTCATAGTACAGGGTCTGCTCAGTGGCACGTATGACTACGCAGGGATGTATCTGCATTATGTATGAACAGCAGCACCTCTTCCCCACCACCACTATTACACCAACGCCACCCCTTCTCAATCTCCTCCCCTTTGACACGCTCTCCCTATCTGTTCACATCTGCCCACTGTACCCACTGACACACTAACCAACTTGAGTGTAATCAGTCCGTCAGCAGATTTCATTAAGGTAGAATGGAAGGCACTGTGTCAGACATCGTCCTCTCTCCTTGCTAATGTGCTTATCTCAAGGAGACTGCTCAGTGGTCCAGATGGGACAGAAATGGCACAGTGACAGTGAATGTACGTCTCAGAAAGCTTTGAAACTGTTATATGCTGAATTTGAAAATTAAAAAATGAAAATTGGATAATGGTGGTGTAGCAGTGGATATGTTGCCTGATTTAAAGAAAACCTCTAATACTATTAACTATGCAGTGAAATGGATAAACCCATGTAAAGTGAAGAAAACGGTGTGTTTGCATAGCTGGCAAATCTCTTTATGAAGTGGTTGATCATAATACGTAGAACTGAAATGGTCATCTTTGTATACAGTATCACAATCACAAAGCACTGTTTGGATGTAATTTTCAGTATGACATTTCAAGTCTCAGGCCTCTTTATATTAAAAATATATCAATATAATAGTAATAAATATGATCAGTTGTGGGAAGTCTTACTGTCCTGATGTATTTCTTTTGTATGGAGCCCATGGAGACTGTTGGATATTATCAAAATATTGAAAAAGGAAAAGTTTTCCAGAAAAATTCTGGTTAATTGTAATCGCCAGAGCTGTACTTTCAGCTTTAAGTTTTGTCTTATTTGTCATTAGAGACTGGATGATTACTAAGATGAACCAAGGATTTGAAAACTTTTGGTTTTGAATAGGCAGAACTGTCCATCATTCAGTTGCAAGGGTTCTTGTAATAATTCTATTCAATTCAGTTCAAAAATACTTTATTGTTCCCAAAGGGAAATTAAATATAGTTGTAAGTCATGATATTCAATGTTCCTTTAAGAGTTATTGTAGATGCTGTGGACAGAAAGAATCTCCTGTAGTGGTCTGTATTTCAGCGGCTCTGACTGAAGACATTATGCTGTGACATTCTCATGAAGAGGATGGTCAAAATTGTTTATAATTTTCTTGATTTTATTCAAAAACAGTTGTCTTATTCTACTTATTAGATGAATACAGATCATGTTGTATATTCACATGCAATTAAAAAACACGATAAATCAGAGGATCCATCAGTTGTAAAGTTTAAAATCTGACTGACTGGGTAAATCAGACTTGCTTCTAAAAGCTGGTGAAGGTCTGTAGATAGACATCTAGATCTGGATGTTTATAGTGTTATAATAACAATAGTTTAAGTATTTGTTTGTGACAGTGAATTCACAACTTTCTGAACATATTTAAAGAGGGACAAATATCATATATTCTAGTTTTTGGTTCATTTTTGGCACAAAATAATCAATTTATGCATTGAGTAGACATAGACCAGTGTGTCACTCTCAGGGTATAATGACCCTGAGTAGAAATACAATAGGTGACTTTCTTGTATTTTTACAAAAATAATTAAGCAAATCAGTGTGTTTTTTGCCTCCATGGCTAAATTTGGCATATTTAAATAATGGACTAAAGTGCTCATGTTAAAAATGTTGCATTTTAAATAAATAAAAGTAAAACAAACATTGAGTAATTAACATATGAATCAAGCTTGTGACCCTTTTGTGCTTTCATTTGAGCTGAGTGGCTTTTAGGGGACATCTTTAACAGACATCTATCCTATTGATTGTGCCTTTTGCTAATTGGCCTTTATCACAGTGGCCACAACTAACAACCACATGGATAGGTAAATCAGTACATGTGCAGTACTCTTGCCTTCATGTGCTGCCCTTTTAACATCTGAAAGGTCACTTTCAAGAACAGAATTTCCTGTCCGCAAAAAGAGGAGTTCAGCTTGAGAAAATGTCATCGATAAATGTCAAGTGACGTTTCATAGTATGTTAGCAGTGAATAAAAAATTTGGTGTGACTGTCTACTGACACATCAGGCATAAAGCGATGAATCAAAGTTAATTAGAATCCACCATGCCCTTTCTGGAAAGCCCAATCGGCTCTCACAATGATAGACAATTAGAAGATTGCGTTTTAATCCCTTATTTGTTTATTATCGCTCAGGACTAATGGGAATGCTCTGGGCTCTGATTTACAGATGAGCAGGAGGCGGTGCAGAAAAGGACGTTCACAAAATGGATCAATTCCCACTTGGCAAAGGTAAGAGGTTTTGCTTCCTTCCCTGCTGCCAGTATTTTGTTGTCCAATTTACACAAACACAGGTGCTTGTGTTTGTATGGATAGAAAACTTCAACAACTCTATTCTTTTCTACCCCATCCTTTGTGCCGACTGGAACATTTTCTCCATTTTCAAAAAAAAATAAAGAAAAAACCAAAGCCCACTTATCCAGATAAAACCCACACACAGTCATCACATGCCTTCAGTGTGTTTTTTCTTATTCCTTCAGCCTCAAGTAGCTGATATCAAAGATATTTGGCTTAATTCTCCAAATGACATTACTGAACAGTGCATTCATTGCTTTCCCTGCAAGCTGAAGTTGGTAATTTATATTGTACTATCTCAAATAAGGGTAATTTAGACAGCTTAGGATAAGAGGTTTTAGTTGAAGCTTATTTTTTGAATGAGATGATGTTCACACGTCTGTCATTGTTGTGTCATGCTGCATTGTACTCCTTGGTTCCACTCATTACTGCTTTAAATGCCGTATCTGTGCTGGCTGGACAAGTCAAATATGGCACAGGGCAACACAATTAAGTGTTATTTCAATGAGTGACGCTCCTTTCAAGGTTTTCTATTTGACTACGACAGCTGTGGAAAGTCCAAACTGGTGGAGGTGGAGCAGAAAATTCATATGAAAGGATGGGGATAAACCCTTCTGTTGTATGAAATATTAAGCACAGAGCATGCCAGGAAAATATTCAAAGCACCCTGCACACCAAAACTGCCTAAAATTAAATGTGTCTTTTTCACTTTGAGAAATTTAAGGACATCCAACCTACTGTATAGTTTGAATACATTTGTTCAGCATATTTGGAGGCATTCCTAACAATGCCTATGAAGTAAATGAAGATTTCTTTAAATGTGTACTTTTCTTTTTTGGGGTTGATTAAAACGTAAAGGCATTTTTGATTAATAATCTGTGATTTTCTGTTTCTCTTCCCCTTAATTTAAAATGAGAAAAACAAAGCAGCACACAATTAGATTAAGGCAGATTTGGGCATAATAAATCAACTTGCTTAACTACCGTGCTGAAACTATGTGCTTTGGTAAGAAAAAACAAGAGCAGCTTGATTGCTTAAAAACAATAAATCATAATTATTTTTGGTAAATTTTAAAATCAAAATTATTTGAAATAATTATTCTTTGAGTTTGAAAAAAATAATGAGTTTATTGACTTGAAGAGTAGTGAATGGCCTGGAAAGAAAGATGAACATTTCCTTTTGTCAGTCTGGGAAACTGATAACACAATTTAATAACAACAGAAAACTACACAATACATAGAAAAAGTAAATGAATAATTGTCACAATGAATAATAAATAAGAACAAGTTGCTTCAAGCAAATGCAAATTGTTTTTCACACATTTTCATCAAGGGTGACAATAAATGTAGAGGATGCTGCATATGTCGAGTATTGTCACCATCCTTTACATTAAGTTTGGTTTCTTCTTAATTTAATAATTTTATTAATTTAGTATTTATTGGCCATGAAATATTTAGTCTGAAGAGTTCTCCACTGGTGTTAATTAAAGAGCTTGAATGAAAATGTAAACATTTACTTTTGTCTCCACGAAGAGTGAGATTATTAGTCCCACATCTGCTTGAGCAAACATGTAGATCCAAAAGCTTTGCTTGCTATAAAGGCTGGGACTCAGGGAAATAAGCTAGTTTGGCTCCATCCCAAGAAACCAAGGCATAATCAGGTGATAAGATATATTAAAAAAGTTAATGAAAGAGGTTGGTTATTGTTCTTTATTTTTGATATTTTTATACCACCTAGCAAATTTTATATCAGCCTTTTTGCTTAACTTTACACAAAAAATCTATTATTTCTCAAAATATATTTCTTAAACAATAAAAAAGTGGAATAAAGAGAATTTGTCTCCTATGATCAAATTCAGTTCAAAGGCAAGAGCATATTTCATCTCAATAGATTGTCTCTCTCTTGTTGCTCAAATTACATACTCGCAATCACTGTCGTTGCCCATCGAGAACCTGCTCACCTGATGCCTGATGTTGCCATAGTGACACTGATTGGTCTAAATTTGTCTCCAAAAATCTCTTTGTGTTTAGCTTTATCTTAATCAGGAAACAAAAAGTTGCTTAGTTTACAGCTGGTTAAAAGGATAAAATGTGCATTATTCCAACATTGAAGAATGTATGGATTCTAAGACATTAAAGGGCGTTATACTGTGTAAGGGGACAATAAAGGTCAAGGATTGAGTTGAGTGAACACAGCTCCACAGTCACAGGAATGATAGCAGGAATGAGAAGGACAGAAGTTGGTGCAGCTTTTATCTGTGAGGAATGGAGCCTCCTCCTGGCTATGCAGATGATTAGGCTACTCCAGTTATCTCAGGTCTTTATTTCAGTGCCTAAAGGTGCGTGATTAATCGTTAGGTGAGTTGAGACTTATCATCAGGGCTTCCTTTCACTAACACTCCCCTCCCCCTTACTCTTCCATTCCACAGGTATAACAAAAGAAGTCCTATAAGCTTTAAAAACTGTCTCTTTGCTAGAGGAGATGTATTGGAGCTAGTAATTTATACAGAAGATTAATGGGTATCATTACTTTAAGCAGTTCACCAGATTAACTCAGTGAAGATATAAATTGTAAGAGAGCAGCAGGGTCTGTGTTTCTGCAGGCTGTGTGTTTAGATATAGGCTGTTGTCATGTAGGCCACACAGCAGGACAAGTTTTTAATTTTCAAGTGTAGTCGCTCGTCAAGTTGCACTCATTGCAACTCTGCAGAGGAGTGACAACTATGAAGGGCGGTGATAGGGCTTCAGTGAGCGGACCCCAAGTTTCCATTTGACAAATCCTTTCTGAGAGGGTTAAAGCTTAATTATAGAGTGGCCAGTGTGAACCGCAGAGGTTTCATCGTCGCTGAAGCATTTTCCAGGAAAACGGCTTTAGAGCCATAATCAGTGGACCAAGTGTTTTTAGAGATTACAGCAGCAGTAAGTGAAGCTCCCCGAGGGTGTTTGCTTCCTTGCTCCCCCTGCCCACTCACTTTTTGTTATTATTATTTTTCTTTAGATTTCCCCAACAAGCCACACAGTTGCATTCAAGTTTTTTTCCCCATTTATTTCAATATTCAACCAGCCAACTCTGCTTAAAGCCTCTTAGTTCTTCTCTTATTGTTAGTGTTAAAGTCCTTAGAGTAAAACCAAATGATCTGATCAAGACTGTAATTGGCAGCTCAGATGTCAAAGACAAAAAGGAAATAAGCAGCACAGTTAAAGCCTGACTGATGCATTTCTAATTGTGAAATCTTGAGTTAAGTTAATCTCTTGCATGCCACAAGAATGCTTGTTGACACTGGCAGGCTTTACTGTTCAATTGTTGGGAGCCATGCTGAATGTTTCGAGAGGTGCACAGTGCAGTACGCACCCTCTGCAAGAGCAACTTGTGTTTTACAAAGTTACTTGTTCTTGTGTTCAAACATTAGCATAACTATTGAAGTTTCTCTAGATTTTCATGACAGACATCCAGAGACATGTTTCCTTAAATTTAACACACTGCCATTCAGCGTGAAACCCTTCAGTCCTCTTTGTTTCCACTCTTCCCTTTGTCTTTCACGCTGTCGATCTTTTTGAATCTGCGGTGTCAAGTGTACCAAGGGAATAACACGAGAGCACACTCACACACACATCTTGAAACTCTTCTGTTCTCAATCAATTATGACCCAGACACTCACATGTAATTAGCTCATTAAGTTCTTGATTTATTTTTTTTAGTGTGTGTTGCACCGCAGATGAAATTAATATTATTTTCTTATTTTGTAATTGGTCTGAAATTTTCCTCATTAGCTTTGGGATTGTAATGAACAAATAGGTGAATTTAACTCCAATTAGCTTTTGGTGCAGTTTATCGCTTTGAATTGGACCTTTTATAAGCGCCTTCCCTGTCATCTTATGATACGGGAGGGAAACCCTGTCTGAGTATTCTCATCTCCAAAGCCTTGAATCGACATTAGAAGAGGAATTAGTGAGAAGAGCTTCCATATTTTCTAATTAATTTTTGAAAGACGTTGGGTAGTGTCTCCCCCCTCTCTTTTTTAGGATCCGTCTCGTTGCTAGTCTAAATCCCTCTCACACATTTACGATGTTTTGGTTTGTATTAATTTGTCTCATGCTCACATGGTCCACATGCAACACTCGTTCACACTACTTCAGCCTTCACTCTCTTTGCAGTTAATCTCCCTGTGAATGGTTCACTCATCTGAATGCTTTTCTCCCCCCTCTCACTCCCTTAAACCTCTCAGCCCCCCAGCATGTGACTGTGCTTTAAGAGAAATCCTTGATGTGGCGCTGGCGAGGAACAGAGATATGTGGATTTCCCCGAGTCTGAAAGTCAGTGTCAGGTCAGGGAGGAAGTCAGTGGGAAGGAGATAGTTTGAAATCATCAGCATATTTTAGGATTTGGAGGAACCCCATTTAAAGTCTACTTATGGGGTGAATCCAGCTGTCAGTAAAGGCGCTGGGACTGCCAAACTCCAACTAGACTCTGAGTACCTTTTCTGTGAGGATTTTCTTTATCCATGTTGCACAAGTTTAAATTAATGTCTACCAGTGTAATATATGTATTGCATTGTGGTTTATGTTGAGGATGTTCTGCTGAAAGTGGGATAGCGTGCAAAATAAACCACTTCTTCATTCATCATTTGCTGGACATTGCAAGAGCTATTACTGTACATCTGAAATGATCAGCCTTTGCACTCCTTCACGGAAAGGCTTATTGATTTGGAAAACTAAGAAAGCTATGGTCAGACCTTACAGCATTTATAAAAACAAATACTTATGTAAAAATATCAGTTTTGTTTTAAAAGGAGAATCTTGTTTCAGAATTAACAAAAGTAAATATCCTTTACCTTTACTACATTTTGTTGACTTACTTTCTTGGACTTCATGTAATTTGTTGGGATTTTATATGACAGACAAAAACAAAGACTGTCATTTTTACTAGTTCTTCTTTGCAAAACAGCAAAAACAGAAAGTGCATCTGAGCAGCAGCTTTCAAGATTTACCACAGATTCTCCATTAGATTTTTGGTTTATACTTTTACTAGCCCATTTAAGCAGAGAAATAGGTTTTGATCATAACCAGAAGTGTCCAAAGTATTAGAGCCACATTGAAGGATTAACCCTAACCATGCCCAAGACCACAATTAAAAAATAAGACATATTTGGTCAACCAACACAAATAATTGAAATATATTGACCTTAAATAACTGTGATGCAAAGTCTGCAAAGTTACATTTAGATAAAATGTAAAATCTTAGATGCAACTTTAGTGTTAATCTTTTATCAGTAAATGTTTTTTCTATATAGTGACATACAGTATGTCACTGTACACACTTATTTAGTAAAGTTGTGCAAATAATGCTCTAATTTTTGAAGAAATAGTGGGAAATATATATTTCCCATTTCTACAATTAAATAAAAAATATATTACAATAAAATATGCTAGAGCTATATTTAGATTTGTTTTATTGCAAAGGAAGTTTTTAAAACCATGTGTCTCTTCTTTTCCACCTTAATGCTATGTGCTATTACATAAAATTCCAATGCCATAGGTCGAAGCTTGTCCTAGAAACATGAATAATATTTAAGGCCTTAAGAATTTGTTTTAACATTTTATTTGTTCTCTGCATAGCATGTCCCTCCTCTTGAGGTGAAAGACCTGTTTGATGACATCAAGGATGGTGTGATGCTGCTGGCCCTCCTGGAAATCCTATCTGGACAAAAACTGGTGAGCTTTTCATCATGCATGTGACTTAGCGGCAGACTTCAAACAACTTATATCCTCTGAACTTGCCGGATTACAACTTTCTACATCGGCACGTGTTGAGTTGCCAAACCTCGCCGCAAAACCTGGTCTGATGACCGAGTAATAGAGTAATTTTCAATTCTTTATTTAAACTGCCTGTATAACTAATAAGAGGAATGTGAAACGAGCCCCGACTACATGGAAAGACTTATTGATTTGCTTGTATTAGGATGTTTGAATAGTGTAGGAAAGCCGAAGACAGATCAGAGTTCACACACAACACACAAAGACATCTTGAGGGTTTTACTTGGCCGCTATTGCCTAAGGTCTAAGCCTGTACGTCCTATTGATCCGTGTGTTTATAGTCAAACACATCTCTGACTGGTGCCTGTGTCTTTCTCACATTATTTCAGCATCTCTATTCCTGAGAAAATGATTCCTGCTTTTGTTCTTAGTCTTTTACTTGTAAATCTGTTTTTTTTTTCACCCATATTCTGCATAAAATTTCACTGCTGCATTCATGTCACACATTTCTCCCCTGTCTCTCTTTGTTTTGTGCGTGTCCATTGTTCCTTCTCTTCCTTCCAGCCATGTGAGCAGGGCAAGAAGCTAAAGAGGATCCACTGGGTCGCCAACATTGGTACAGCTCTTAAGTTCCTCGAGGGCAGAAAAGTAAGAGTTCAAGGTCTCCTTTGAATGTGTTTTCTTTTTTTTCCCCTGAATTTTTTTGCGCAGCTGCAGCCTCATGGGTGTAAATATTGAATCATGACCTTCAGTGACCTGATTCCTCCTCCTTCCACACCTTTCTGTCTTCTCTGCTTTTCACATACCTCATTTAATCCACAAACATCTCATTATTTTTTGTTGCATGTCTGCAAAAATTGGGTTGAATAGCTCTTCTGCATGTTGCATTAAATCACTCTTTGAATTTGTTGTTTGACTGGCTGCATTTAAGCAACAGAAAAGTCATTTAAAATCTAATTATTGGACTAATTCTAGTTCCTTAACTGATCCTCCCTTGCTTATTGGTTCCTAACATTGATTGTGCTTCATTTTATTCGTTTCGGAGCAGTCTTTGTTCCATTTCCACAATCCATTGGAAAAATTGTCCACTTTTACCCTGTTCATCTTTAGATTTACTTTGCCGCTTTATAAGTACCCATCAATTGTTGTTCACATTATGTCATGTTAAAACCAAAAAGTTAAATGTATTTTAATAAGATTTGAAGTGATAGACCAATACAAAATTGCCATAAGTGAAAGACGACAAATCAAAAATAATCTCTATTTGTTAAGTCTATGCACAAAAACAAGGAAAGTTTTCCCTGAAAATATATATACACAGTGTTTTAACAAAAGAGGAAGACAAGGTTGAATTAGTGCCAATATGCCTGGTATTGATCTGGGCACTCTGACTGTTAAGTGGTTATCAAAGAGACAGCCTGGGGAAAAACTGCCTTGTGGCAGCTCATTTTTGGAAATATCACTCTGCAGCACCGACCTGCAATTAGAAATCTAATCAGTTTGTGTTCAGGATGTGTGTGGTCTGCAGAGCTTTCTTGACTTTAGACCTTTACAAGATTACAGATTACAGATTAAACGCAGAGTTTCTGTGAACATCTATTTTTAAACCTCACAGATTCTCAATTGGATTTATATGTGGACTTTGATCATGTGGACTTTGATTTGGACAATTCTAACACCAGCATAAAATATGATCCTAACTATTCTGATGTCACTTTGGCTTTATATTTAAAGTGTTTTACAGCCTCAGCAGGTTTTCTTCCTGAAATGCTTTCTGTTTAGATCCACTCATCTCCCAACTGGGAAATGTAGGCCAGTCCCTGCTGAGGACAAGCATCCCCATACCATGATGCTCTCATACAATGTTTCACAATAGTTATATAAAGATTGTAGCACTTGTAAATGGCTTACTTTCAATACTCGATTAACTGATTAGCAGGACATCAGAGTAAAAGTACCGAATATAAGCAAATGCAATATTTTGGGGGGTTTTAGTCACAACTATGCTCTACTTTGATGCTGTTCTATCACATAATGTAAAATAAATAAGTATGCTCTAACCTGTTGTGCATACCATTATCTAATTTCATCTCCTGCCCCTTCGTTAGATTCAGAGATTAATGTCAAAGCTTTACGTGGCTCATCCTTGGATATGCATAAATAAAGCCATGAGTATGAGATGATGTCTGCAGGGACATTGATTTGTCTTCTTTGACTGCGTCAGGGTTAAAACTCTAAATCCGTTGGCACTAATCTGCTGTCTGGAGATGAGACATCAGTGAATTATGCATATATGTCTAGGAATGTGTTTGCAGATGTTTAACATGCCATAATTTGACTTTTTTTTACTTGTGGAATGTTACCAAACAAATTTTCAGATTTAACGTCACCTAGTTCTCCAACTTGAAATGATTTCCATCATAGTTTCTCAGAGCTCAAGGTGAAGGCTCCAGATAGTTTTGTTTTGTTTTGTCATTCTCTGGATGACAAAAATATTGCAAATATTTAGAGGACACCTTTTCAGAACTGCAATGTCCTGTTTTATTTAACATGTTAAAAAAATTATCTACAAAAACTGAAAGTCCAAAATCATTCCAAGAGTAGAGCTGTTATTTTGTCAATGTAAGCATTTTCATAAAATCATATTTACTTTTTTTTTAATACATTGTTTTCTTTGTGTCCCTGTATTTGAGTATAGTAAACCAACAATTCTATTTTTCTATTTACTGTTTCCTCTGCTCACTGCTGGTTTGATTTATCGGGATGACCTGCTGTGTTTTCTAATATAAAATCACGTATTGCATATTTTCCTTATCAGCAACCATCCTGCATTTTTCCACACTTTTCTCGCCTGCTCCCAATCTCCTCTTTCATGCTTGTTCTCAAATACTGAGTGGCTGCTATTGCCACATGATGACCTGTTGTGCTGCAGCATCTCAGTGATCTGACCCTCGGTTTGATAATATAGAATATTTCATCATATCACAAGATACAGCCCTCGCCTTCCGCCCCGTCCTCCGCCTCTTCTCTACCCCTCTCTGCCTTTTCTTTTCGTTCATCTCTGCTGGATGTAATCCTTGTTGCCTGTGTAGTGGAGATGCATCTCGACTCAATGCCAACCACTCGCGTTATCTTGCTGTGTGAAGTGTCGGCCTTCACACAGTCAATGAGCTGTTTGCTTTCAATCAAATGTACCTAGAGTGACTTCAGGTACTCTCTGTCTCCCTCCTCCACCTTCATAACTCCTACACTCATTTGTCTTTTTTTCTTATCTGCCCCAAGTCTGCCTATAGAGGATCTCCGGTCAGTATTCACACTGTTTCTGTATTGCTCTTGCCTGGACACAGAATAGGCTCAAATTTATCTGTCTCCAGCAGAACTGAGATAACATATCCCCTGTATTGTTCGTTTTGTAAAAACATTTGCAGCATAGCTCTGATTTACTAGATTAGATGAAAATTGTGTTTACCTCTATAAGAACAAGGATTAAGTTGCAGTTTGAAGTTGTTCTAGAGCTTTGAAGTAGCTCTAAAATGAAATATGAGCTGATTGTTGAAATTTTCTTTGGTAACAGATCAGGTTAGTAAACATAAACTCTACAGACATTGTGGATGGACGGCCATCGATTGTACTGGGGTTGGTGTGGACAATCATCCTGTATTTCCAGGTAATCTCATTATTTCCACAACTGGATCAAATCATCTCTGCAAGTTATTAAAATTAATCATCATGAATAAATTAAATTCTATTTAATATTCTGGTAAAAGCAACATTCAAAACTTTAAGAAATGCTTTGTTTTGTAATCACACCTCTGATTCTATGCAGATGATGGAGTAATTTTTAACAAGTATCTAGAAAGCCACAGAAAAACCCATCTTTGTCTACAGATTGTTTAAAATCGGCAAATATCAATCTTTCATGGCATCCACAGTAAACAAAAAAACCCCAATCTATCAGCCATTTCTGTCACACTCAGCAACAGCAACATCAAGAAACATGAGATTACAGGAATTAACTGTGTAACATAAAGAATCCACGCAAAACAAATTTTTCAGTATGTCACAAAATGCATTAAACAATTTACAAACACTTGGTGAGGATTATCTTTGCATATTAATGCATCTTGAACAACTGATGAGCAAACTTGGACTTTATGCTGAGGATTGATGTCCTGCTGTGCACTTATTCATCTTTTCTTTGTTCCATGGTTAGAACAAAAGTTAGCCAAGCTGGTTGAACAGACTATTCTTGTCATGCACAACTCAACAGTTAGTTAAAAAAATCATAATATTTTTGAGATTTACTTTAAATGGATAATTAATGAAAACAGGCTTTTTTGGCAGTCATTACATTGTCATTACATAAATTTTCACTGATCGCAACCCTTCGTTATATTAATAGACTCTTCTTTTTGAACAATTTTTTTGAACATTGACCAAATTTGTTGGATATGGATGTGGTTTCTGTGTGCAAGCTCAACTCTGAGGAAAACACAATTCTCTAGAGCGTTTACTAGTTTTTACACTCTACTGCTGTTGAAAGTCTCATTGATGGTTTTTCAGGCATAATCTTGTTAGCAGCAATTTATTTGCACACTTTTATCATCATAGCTATAAGTATAATTCAGTTACCAACTTGAAGGGAAATGTTGTTCACAACAATCTTACCAGAATATTTTCATGTACTGATGTAAATGTATTGCCCTGGATGTGTTTTTACAAATGTAGATCAACACATATTTTGGTCCAAAGTGCTAAATCCAAACTCTTTTGGATTGCCCGAAAAAATATTTGATAAATTCAACATTACAGTAACTTTTACTGGAATTATTTATTCAGTTTATTTAACAAATATTATAAACCACTGATGTATGAAGAAATTATTAGTGCTATGTTGTATTTTGTTTTTATTAAAACACCACCTATTTATTCTTCATTTTTTCAAACTTTTCAGTTAATTTACCAGAAGTATTCAAAAACAATAATGACAGTCAAACATTTCTTTTGAAAACCACATTTTAAAAATCATTTTCATATCCACAGAAGTTTTGTATGTATAAACAAAATCCATTTATTATGCCAGAAAGCTTACCGCAGAATACATTAATAACCTGAAATTTGTTGTTTTTCTCTCCCTACAGATTGAAGAGCTAACCAGCAGCCTACCAGAGCTCCAAGCCTTTTCCAGCAGTAACTCCTCCCTGGATAGCTCCACCAGCAGCACCGACACCACCAGCCCGCCTGTCAAACGGAGACCTCTGGCTCTGCAAGGGGGAGCCAGAAAGGCTTTACTCAGATGGGTTCAGCAGACAGCCACCAAGTACAAAGCTTTATTTATCACATAAATAAAAGAAATGAATGCTTCTTGAACAAAAAAAAAGTGGTCTATTTGGTCCGTTTGACCCCACAAATTTGTGCTGTTTGCAGATGTCTAGGGCTTGACGTGAAGGACTTTGGGCCCAGCTGGCGCACCGGTTTAGCCTTCTTTGCTGTTATCAATGCCCTCCGGCCTAATCTGGTAGACATGGAGCGGGTATGGAGAAGGCCCAATCGGGAAAATTTACAGGAAGCGTTCTTATTGGCTGAGACTGAGTTAGGCATCCCACAGCTTCTTGATCCAGAGGGTAAATAACATTTTCTATAGAATTTCTAAGATTGTTTGCACGCAAGTTATATTGAACCTGAACTGTGCAGCTGTTTGCATTTAAAATACCTCAATCGAGATGACATTTATGGCTGTTTACTTCAGCGTGTCATTTGTGCATTGTGTTGGTTTGTCATAAATGGAAAGCAACATAGTCTTATTACATTCATAGTGAAATAAGTAACATCTGATGTGATATAAGTTCACAAAACAGAAATAAGGCAATGCATACAATACCACATCAGATGTGCAACTCGGTGTCATTGCCAAACACCATCTGTGCCCCTTCACGCCTGCAACACAGAATGATCTTTGACAAATTGAGCCTGACACCACTATAATTAAGGTCCATTAGGCCGTGAGATTCGGCATGGCAGAGTTTCCATACCGAGGTTAGACGCTAATCTGAAATGCCAAGGATTGTTTTCATACAATATGACACTTGTCCATCTGAGACAGACCTATTCTCAGCTGTGGCGATTTTTTTTTTCTAACTGTTGAAACACTTGAAAGTCAATGTGACTTTTCATTACATTCATTGGTTTCTCTATCAGACGTGGATGTAGACAAGCCAGATGAAAAATCTGTCATGACGTACGTCGCCCAGTTCTTGAAGCATCATCCCGACAGAAAGCAGAGCGACTTGGAAGAAAAGCTTGAAGAAGCGGTAACAGCTTTTCCATCTAGATATTTCTAACATTTATCTTATTGTGTATTATCAGTTTTTCCTTGAATAAGTCTCTATAAGTTCATCTAACTTCAGGCAGATGTATCAAATGGATTACAGTATCCTTACAGGACATTTTCTTTAATATTTTTTTAATTCAAAATTTTTTAAAAAGACAACTCACTTATACAGTAAAAGTGTAAAAGTCTTTGAACATTTTTACATTTTGTCATGTTGCAACCACCAACACAAAATAGTACATAATTATAAGGAAAGTGAAAATAGACATTCACATTAAAAATCTGAAAAATGTTGCCTATGCTTGTATTCAGCCCCATTTACTCTGATACCCCTAAATATAATCCAGTAGAGGCCTTCAGAAATCACCTAGTTTAAAATAACCTCACTTGCGAGTAATTACGTTAATGCAGCTGTTTTTTGATGGCCGCAGATGTATATTAGATGTATAAACAGTATTAAGCAAACAGTATCATGAAGTCCAAGGAGCACAGCAGAGAATGAGACTTAAAACACTTTTGGCGGTAAATGCAGCGATGAATATGTCACAGTTATGCAGGTCTATCTAAAATCCTCAAAATAGATTCAAGTCTGTGGTTGCAATGTGACAAAATTGTGAGAAAAACAGTTATAGTAGGTATTAATACTTTTGCAAGGCATTGTATATAATATTTGATTGGTTTTCATCTTCCTCTGCTCCTCTGTGGTGTCTGCTTTCCCGTCACGTTGCTCGCCTCTACCTACAGGATGATCTTGCTCCTCGGGACATAGAGGAAATGTTTGAGGTATGTCATGTCTTTAACGTCTCATTTTCCCCAGATTAATGCAAATAGAATGGATACTTTCACTTTTACTCCACACGCAGTGTTTGCCTTAGGTTTATTTTCCCTGTTCTTGAATTAATCATCCATAGTATTACTCTAAACTGTACACGAAAGCGAGATTAAACATCATTTTTTTCATGTCAAAACAGATCCTGTTTGCTAATGTCGGCTCACCTGACTTGACATTTCCGCCCCAGGGTGTCTATTCTAATAAAATGTGATATTGCCATTTATGCACGCTGCCAGGTCGCACTGTGACTGCTGGTCCCATTAGCATGACAATGAAAGCCTCTGGCGTCGGCTCTTTGCGTTGATGCAGGCTTTTTTATGGAAAGCTGGTGAATAGAAGAGGTTGATTTTAAGGTGAAAAGTATCTTGAGTTGCTTGCTTTTTCTGTCACTTTGAATTTTGTCTTTGAATACTGATAAGGTTTTGTTTATTTTGGTTGTTAAAGGTCCTTGCTCTCATGGCAACAATATATTTATCCTGTAGACTCTAAAAGCAACAGATGTCTCCTTATATGAAAGACTGAAGATGCTTAAAAAAATGTAAGACAGCCAAAGCTTTATGACTTGAGGTGTTTCATGAAATAAAGTTTGGGTAAATCTGAAGAGATTGGCGACTGAACTACTTTGAATAATCTATAACAAAAGCTTTTAGGCACTGCATTATTATCGTTGTAGTTTCCTTAAATCCAATGAAATGGTAGGGGGGAGTTTAGACAAAGTGTCCTGCTTAAGCTGAGTGTTTTTGGCAGCTGTGAGCTTTTGATTTTTCCCAACAGGAGACGAGATTAGTAGGAGAACACATTTTAACGGTTCATTGTCTGCCTCTTCACCTATTTCTTTTCTTCATTTTCCCTTTTTTTCAAACTCCATCTTCTTTATCCCCTTTTCTCTTCCTTATCTGCTTCCCCACTTCCTCCTCCTTGTCCATCTTTCCTCACCCGTCTTTCACCCCTTTTGCGTTCCCCATCCCGGCCTTCCAGAGAGAACAGCGAAAGAGCCAGAGGGAACTCAAAATGTGGCTCGACCAGCTGGAGAAAGAGGCGGTACACGCACAGGAGACCCAGGGCAGTCTTGCTCAACAGTACCAGGTTAGTGAGGGTGTGTGTGTGTAGAGTTTAACATAGGGACACTCTGCACAGACGGTCCTATTAATAGCTTAATCTGAGGCATTTCACTGTAGGAATCAAGCATTAGCCGTCATATTTTCTGTCTGGCTTATTTCTCCAAGCCTCAGGATACATTCCGTATACCACAGCATGTGGGATATCCTCATTTTCTTTTCACTGGTTTCAGAATGTGAAGGCAGTAAGTCTCATATTAGGAAAAAGCAGATGAGATGCCTGTGGGAAGACGGTGTAACCTGTCGAAGATCTGTTAGTCTCTCAGTGTGGTGCGACACCTAGGGCAAAAACATCCAAATTAGTTTATTTCTATATTTATTTTAGCTTTTCAAAAGCCTTCAAGTCCAGCTGGAGATGAAGCGGAAGCAGGTGGAGGGCGCTTTGCAGTCCACGCAGAGAGACGGGATGCTGACTGTGGATCAGGCTCTGGTCAAACAGGCCTGGGAAAGAGTCTCCAACAGGGTGAGAGAAACTGTCTTCTTCTATAAAGAACCAGATTCAGTTAGTGTTATGGCATTTCACAAAGTTTGAGTCTTTTTTTTTTGTCTTATTCAGAAAATAAACAAACCCAAAAGCTGTGATAGCTTCTCTTTAAGATTATAAGGAGATTAGAAACACTGAGAGAACATGTGTTTCCAAATGTTTCCAAAATCATGGAAGTCACATGCTATTGTGCCTTACATGTTTTTACATTAAGGCTACAAATCATCAGTGTATTTGTGTTTTAACTCAAAGTGGCATATAGAGGTTAAATAGAAGCTGTCTCATCATTTTCTATAGCTAGTAATCTGAAAAGTATGGAATGCATTTTCTATTTGTCATGATGTGGAGAATGCATTTAGAGTTAATTGTGATATAAATGTTGTTAAATACTCGGCAGTTCTGAAAAAGCCTGATAGAAGCTACAGAAGATGTGAGATGTGCTATCAATCAAATAAAAACAGGTAAAAAATTCACTGGGTAGATGTGTAAAGCTTGTAAAGGCACTTTACAAGCTTTACATATCAGACTAACATCAGATAAAATGGTTTTTTAATGTTTTGTCTCAGGGGGACTGAATATAAATGCATGCCACACATTTCAGAATATTACGCTGTAAAATAATACTATATCTCTGTTTCCCTTTCCTTCCACTTCTCCAGTTATACATCACTTGTGTTGGTTTGAAATTTGTGGTTATAATGTGTCAAAATGTGGAAAAGCTTGTATTACCTACTTATGATGATTTACTAGCATTGGCACTGAAAAACATTTCAGCAACCATCATTATAACCTTCAATTTCACCTTGTTTTCACTCATTTACACTGAAGCGGTTAAATCTGATTTAAATTGTAAACTTTCTCAAGACCAATGCATACATCTATTTTTTTCTTTGGTTTAACACACTAATTGCTTTTTGTAAATCAGCTCTTGGATTGGCACCTTCACCTGGACCGATCCCTGCCAGCTCCTCTGGGAACCGTAGGGGAATGGCTACATGAGGCTGAAGGAGCCCTGCGACAAGAGATTACTGTCCAGCAGGCTCATGATAACACAGCTAGTACTGTGCACAGAGCTCTGGAGCAGCACAAGGTTAGTTTTCAGCAATGTACAGAAGGAGGAAGGCAATATGTTGCCAGAAAAAGGCAGTTAATGAAAAAAAGAAAGCTGGAAGAAGACCTAACGCTTGGCAAAATTACTAGAACATTTTTAGAATATTCCTAAAATTTTGGTCTGGAAATGTATTACTTTGCTTGTCTTTTTGTTTTTCTGCATTGTGCATTTTACAGGATGTGTTGAGGAGCTTGGAGAGTCACCAGCAGATTTTTCAGCGAATCCATAAAGACAGAAGTGTTGACGGTGTTCCTGTTCCACAGGATCAGCTCCAAGACATGGCTGAGCGGTGAGTCTGAAAAATACAGCAGAGTAGTAATGTTTGCTGGCAGGAATACCTAAATCACTAAACTGGCATGCTTGCACAATCTGGTTTACAGGAAAACAGCCAAATATGAGTAAAAAGCTGCCCATCTGATGTCTTTATGTATAAACCTTCTCTTCCTGCATAGGATGAACTTTGTTTCTACATCCTCTAGCCTCCATCTGGCCAGAATGGCGTTTCTTGAGAACAAACACCACATGCAGGCCTTCCTCACACTGGCCGAATCCAGGCTGAAATCCTGGATCATTAAATATGGCCACCAGGAATCTGTGGAACTGATGCTCAGCAACTATATTGTGAGAATTTTGTTATTAGGATTGTAGCTTTCTAAATATCTTGATTGCAATGTCTAAAAAGAAAAATTCTTGGTTTGTTTTTAAATTTTATCTTGTAAATCCTACATATCGTGGTCATATGTGGTCATAATTGTCAATGTTCATCTCTTTTCATTAGTCATTTGTGGAGAAGCAGCATTTCTTTGAAAATTATGAGGCATTGTTCCAGTCCCTAAAACAATCTGCAGAGACCTACGTCAGTATGGACAGCTCAGGTGAGAAATTATAATATTTAAGCCACTAAGTTACCTGGAGTAAAATTAGGAGATATTTATTTTAATAGAAAAACAAATACACTCCATTTTCTTGATACTTTTGAATAGTTGCAGAACGTCTAGCTGCACTGACACTTTCTGTATACTTGAGCTGAAGTTTTCCTCAAAAGCATCATATGTTTACCAGCAACATACATGACTGTATATCCAGCCTACATGTAAACACTAATATCAAGGCACACATCTGAAAAATAACTAATATACAAACTAAAAATGATGGTTTCCAAAATGGCTCCATGTGGAATACCTGAGTCAATTAAAATTGTATTTTGCAATATGCTGTTCACACCATTTAAGATATGATTCAAACTATTATAATGACATCATAGATGGATTATTGTGAGAGTTTTGAGTTTACTCCTTTGGAGCTGAAATTAAACCTTTATTAAGCGATTGTCTATTTTTAAATGTGTTATTTTAATAATTTTTCTGCTATGTGCCAACACATTTGCTTTAGGAGCCTTTCTATGCCTCACTGATTTATGTCAGACTGGCTCCTTTGAACGTTATCAAGTATAGAACTGATAATGAGTGGAAAACCAGACAAAGTCCAAATCACCCTTCCAGAAGGACATTAAAAACCATCAAAAAGTCTTGGTGAAGATCCCCTTAATAAAGACACAATGGCTGAAGCGAAATATAAAGAAATTAGGAATAAATTAAACGTTAGCAAATAGGTGTTAATGTTAAGCAGTTTCTATATAAGTTAAATTGAGGATCCAAGCTGAAAACTGTTTAAATAATGCAGGACTGAAATAAAACTGTCACATTAACTCATAAGAAGCATGACTCACAGTAGTGTAACACAATCACTGTTTATTCCTCTGATGGATAAAATGTTTAATATCATCAAGCCAGTTGCATTTCCTCATTTGGTTAGGTCTTTCCTAAAATAATTACATGCCCCCACATTCATTCAGTTTGACATCAGATTAAAACAAATGCACGTTATATCTCAACTTTATCTTCCCTCTTCAGCAGCCCAGTAACCAATGAGGTGTTTTTGTTCAGCAGCTCATTGAAGCAAGCACTGACTGATTTTACAATTAGCTGGAAGAGGAGAGTCTGCAGGCTACAACTAAATGAGGTTCCTTCGTTCCCAGCTCTCAGTGGGGAATACGACCCCATTTGCCTGTTTAAGGGGCTGCTCCACTTCTGCGGGTCTCTGGGCACAGACTGTGTGAGCTAGTTTGTTGGTTTCATTAGGTTTTTTGGGGCTGTTATGCTTTAGGGTATACAGAGAGGAGAAGTGAGCTGTGGCGAGAAATCAGGACATCTGAGGTTTGATTGGTCGGCCGGGTGAATGAAATACACCTGGTGTTGATGAAGTCAGTGGTCTTGGAGTGAAGAAGATACTGAAGAGCAAGGTGCTGATGATGATGTTATTCTGACTTCTAATGAACATCTATTTAAAACTGGTTTTATTATTTACTTACTTCCTTGACTAAAGTCTGCTTCTGCTGTGCTGAAGAAAGTGAACCAAAGCAATGCAGCACACAAGCAATACGTTTCCCTATAGTGAGATTTTTTGGGTCAGAGATTCGTCTGCAGAGGCATGCGGCTTCATCAATCTAAATGTGAACCTCATCTGGTGTTTCAGTGACGTTGTACCATCTGCCATAAAACCTAGCGGGGCTTCAGAGACCGCTACAACTTACTGTAAATGTAACACAAGTTAATAATAGCAAAAAAACAGATTTAGCCTGTAGATCTTACAGTAGACTTAAATGGAAATAAAATGTTTTATTTTTAACCAAAGCAAAAGTCCAAATAAAGTTGCACAGTATTTTAATTTTAAGTTTCCTAATATTAGACCTTAGAATGCAAAAGAAATTAATACTGGGTTGTAAGTGATCTGTATTTAATTCCTAAATTTTTATGGTTGAAACAGCCCTGTTTTAAAGGAAGTAATTTTCTACAATTCATGTAGGTCTTGGAATTAAATCATAATTGTACTGATTAGGTTGTAAAAGGTCATAAAATGTAAGTCACAGAAATATGCAGGAACCCTGTGTGGAAGACCATCTCATTCTAGCTACCCTCAGAAGTTTATTGAATTACAATTCTGCTATTGACATTTCTTTTGGCTTCCAGTGGATGAAGGCGAAATGGGAGTTCGCAGATTTATGCGAGAAGTGGTGACTCAGTGGAGGAGCCTGTCTATGGAAGTGCGCAGTGTGAGGAGTATGCTGGAGGAGGTCCTGTCCAACTGGCAGAGGTACGGCTCCACCGTCGCCTCCCTGCAGGCCTGGCTGGAGGATGCAGAAGAAGCCCTGAACCAGCCAGAGAAGGTCAAACAGGTATGTCTTTTTTTTTGTATATGTGTGATGAGGTGAAGGATGCCCTGATAGACGGTGACTCAGTGTTGGCAGTTGGCAATCAAATATACATCAGCTCAGTCATTGTCTTTAAAGTGGAATCCCATTAGAAGTTTCCTCTCGAGTATCATACAATCGCTTTGACTTACTACAAGCCATGGAGGATGGCTCTGTTGTCACATTACCATAGCAACCACAGATTCACATCCTCACCAAGGATTAGACAGCTAATTACCCCAGTTTTATTGTCCCTCCTTTGTTTCCTTACTTGAATCCCTGTCTTTGTTTCTTTTTTATTAGCTCTCTCCAATTCATTCACTGACACTTATTCTTTGTTTTTCTGAAGCTCCTTTGTGCCTGCATGTCTTTTTTCCCCTCTCTAATGTGTCTGTCTTTCTTCCAGGAGTTTTTTAGGAATCTCAGCCACTGGATGGATCAGCATGCAGCCATGAACGACGCTGGGAATTTTCTCATTGAAACGTCTGATGAGACCGTGTCGCTTGACCTCAAGCAGCAGCTGCTTCTGCTAAACGGACGATGGAGAGACCTCTTCCTCAAAGTCAAACAAGTAACCAGGACAACAATAAACTTTATACTTTATTTGTGTCAGTTGTGTTCTGACTGCACAAGAAAGACCTAAACATTTTTTTACAAACAATAATTGATCTTTAATAAATCAAATATGAACATGCAAATCTTAATATTTGGATTATTGTCTCTTACTCAGTCACTGAGAAACCACATGCTTTTTGCAGCCACCAGCAAGTTCCTGGAATATTTTTGGCTGAATATCTGACAACTTCTCTTGGCAGACTTAGTTGAGTTCATTCAAATTAATTGGTTTCCTGTCATGCACCCTGCTTTTCAGCATTGTCAACACATTTAAGGTTGACTTCATGCTTTCTGAAATACCATTAGAGAAGTTAGAAAAAACATAATATCCATTCCAAAGCCTGCTGTGATTTGTGTTGGAGTTTATATCTCTGCCAAAAGAAGCAAACAATACCAGACCAACTATCAAACATGGCAAGGACATCATTATGCTGCGAGACTCTTTCACTGCCTGCGCCTGGCATAGCACAAAGTTGTGGTTATGTACTGATAGAAAAAGGATTTTCAGCTTATCTAATTCACATGTCAGAATGTCCAAAGTGTGACACATCTTTTTTAAATTCAATTGAAAATTTTTACATTAGAAGATGAGAATTACTAAGGCCTTACATTCAATGTTGTGGAAGAGAAACATGAAAACTCCTGTCAGTTTCATCCTTAAACTCAACAACTGCCATTTTTCCGATGGGAGGTTTTGCGATTCATTCCTCACTGTTTTTAAAATTTAGTTACAAAAATGTATCTTCTTCAGCCAGTATGTATAATTTTGATTTTGTGTAGAGAGAATATCTATAATGAATTCAAGCTTGTGCACCCAAATTCTTGTTTTCGATTGAAATTTGGAAGTGCCACCTTTCCAAATAAAGGATCTTTTCTTTCTTTGCTTCAGTATGCTCATTCAGATGAGTTGGAAAAGTGGAGAAAAGACCACCTAAAGGCTGTGTGGACCCTAAAAGAGCTGCTGGAAGCAGCAGAGGCCAAGCTGAATGCTCCTGTTCAGGTGTCCTTCCTTGGAGTCAAAGCCTTCCTGCAGGATGTAGAGGTTGGTTTATAAAATCGTCTACCTTACATAAAGGCCATAAAGGCACAAGTGCAGCCCAGTATTTGCACGCGTTCTGTAAAATATTTAAATGTAGACAACGTTGATGCACTAGCTGTGCATTCATGCTGGACATAGGCTCATTTATTGTGAGTAATTGTGGGTGAATTGACCCTTTACATGCTCATCTCAGAGCACCAAGCAAAAGGTCGTTTCCATGGAGACCCAATACAAGTTGGCTGCCCACAGTGCTCAGCTCCTTGCCAAGGATGCAACACAGGATGAAGCTGCCAGGGTCATGGCAACCATGGCAAAGGCTAAAACTCAGCTGAACAAGGTGCGACTTGTAAATGCCAAACCATGAGTTTCATTTAGTTTTTTTTCTTTAATACTTTTTTGTGATATATATATATATATATATATATATATATATTTGTATTTTTGTGTTTAGGTGAGAGAGCGGTGCCCCTCCTTGGTGAGAGAATGTCACTTCCTGCTGCCACTGCTGGAGGAAATGGAGAAACACATCAGTGGTTTCTATCAGGCCCTGGAACGGGCAAGTCGGATCACTGCTGGTGTGAGAGACTCGGAGGTACCTGGCCAACAGAAACACAAGTTACAGGCAAGATAATCTGATCACAAGACTTCACATGATAAAGTTATGGCATACATGGATACATTAGGGTTGCTAAAGGAAAAAATGTGATTCACAAAATCTGAGAGACAAAATGGCCTGAATCAATCAGTCTTAAGAGTTGGGGGAAAAAGTCAGTAACACTTTATTTGACGGGTTGTGAATAAGACTGTCATGACACCGTCATAAACATGACATAACACCTGTCATGAACATGAGTAAGTCTTAATGAATATTTATGACTGTTGTCGTAAAGTGTCATTTGGTAAATCATGACACTTGTAATACAAAGTTGACATTATTCAAAATGTCTTTGTTATGACAACTTGACATTAACTAAGAAAACATGACCTGACATAAATTTGTTATAAAAGTCTTACTGATTAAACTTTAGCTTTAATAACATATAGTTACATAATTGTTAAAGTTTAAACATATCATGTTTTCTTAGTTAATGTCAAGTTGTCATAACGAAGACATTTTGAATAATATCAACTTTGTATTAAAAGTGTCATGATTTACCAAAAGACACTTTATGACAACAGTCATAAATATTCATGAAGACTTACTCATGTTCATGACAGGTGTTATGCCATGTTTATGATGGTGTCATGACAGTCTTATTCACAACCCGTAAAATAATGTGTTAACAAAATGTCAAGAAGCAAAACAATTTGAAATATATAGGAAAACCAGTTAGCCAAAATGAAAGCAACAATAAGTTGAAGAAAAAGGTTTTATTATGGGAGTTGGATGTTTAAGTCAAAGTTAAAAATTGAAACACAAAATCATACATAATTAGTCACAATATCTGAGATAGAATATTTTATTTTCACTTTTAAAAGGTTTTTTCTGCATCACTTAATTTAGTTAGTTTTGTACTTTAAGTTAAATTTTAACTTGTATTCCTGCTTTAGGCATCTGTTTTTTTTTTTATTTTCGTCCAGTATTTTTGTTATTGTGTTGTTTTTCACATTTTCATAAACAAACATTTATATTATTTTGTTGCAGTAATTTCCATAACTTTGGATTTTTGTGTCTTGTATTGATTTGTTGAGATGTAGAGAGTAAGAGTTACTTGATAGCACTGCAGTTGAGCAGCATTTTTTTCCTACGGAGAGTCTTGGGAGCTTCTGCTCTGCATTCTTAAGATGATACCTTGCTGCAACACGGCAGAGGTAAATTAATGGGTTTGCTCTCATCAAAGTCTGCAGATGCCTGGTAATTGAATCTAGTTTGTTGGAGCAGGAAACCATTTAAACCATGTAGCGTAGCGGGTCCTGAGGAGCAGGGTTAGAAAAAAACATTTAAAAGTGAGTTTGCTGCAGGTTGTCTCTTCTACCCCTCTACACACAAATCAGCAAAAATTATACCTTACTACAAACTAAGTAACTAGACAATGATGGTTTAGAGAAAAATATGCTTCCCAATCACATTTTTCCATACTGCTAATTTTTACAGAATCCATGTTTTATTTCAACTTGGCTCTTTTCAAAAATAAATGCAGATAAAATGTGATTTGTAAAGTTATTACAGCATAAATTAAAAAAAAAACAAAAATAGTTTTCTACCATTTATGTAAACTTTGTTTTTCCGATTGCCTCAGGATTTGCTGAACCAGCAGCAAAGCTGTAAACGATGTCTTTCTGTGATTGAGAGAAATCACCAGACGCTGGAGAAATCGCTTGGCAACAGTAAGGTGCTCCGAAACTTTGACATGTCCTCACTGCAAAAGAGAGTTTCCGAAATTCAAGGATCATCACAGGTCAGTCCTAACCTTACTGTATCTGTTAAGAGAATACCTCACATTCAGTAGACATGTTGCATTGTAAATAATATATAAAATTCCCTTCTCACCCACCGCGGGTGGTTCTTATCCTCTGAGCTCGGGTCCTCTACCAGAGGCCTGGGAGCTTGAGGGTTCTGCGCAGTATCTTGGCTGTGCCAAGGACTGCACATTTCTGGACTGAGATGTCTGATGTTGTTCCTGGGATCTGTTGTAGCCATTGGTCCAGTTTGGGGGTGACTGCCCCGAGGGCCCCGATGACCACAGGCACCACTGTGGTCTTCACCTTCCAGGCCCTCTCCAGTTCCTCCCTGAGGCCCTGGTATTTCTCTAGTTTCTCGTGCTCCTTTTTCCTGATGTTGCAGTCGCTTGGTATTGCTACATCTATCACAACGGCTTTCCTCTGTTGTTTATCCACTACGACAATGTCTGGTTGGTTCGCCAGACATTAGCTGGCTGGATAGCTCAATAGATAAGGCATCGGTATATCACCCGAGAGGGCAGGGTTCGAATCCAGTCTGGGTCCTTAGGCAAGACCCTTCAAGCTACTGCCTACCTCATACCATGAGAGACACAAAAATGCATAACATGCCGGCTCAGACGTCGCCCGGCCAAACAAGGTCTGCGTCAGGTGTTGGGGAACCAGAGCACCTTGATGACAAATGGGCTACTGGAACAAGACGGAAATGGGCGAGAGATGAAAATGTGGATCTGTTGGAATGCTACTACTCAAGTAACCCTAATCAGAGAGGTTACATGCAAAGACTGGTGAAGGAATGGTTACTTCGACATCCCCAGTCAACACTAAGCGCTAAACAACTAGTAGCTCAGTGTTCCAACATCCGCAAACGGCAACTGCTATCACAACTTGAGATTGACGAAATACAACACAAATGCTACGGCAAAAAGGAGGAACCTGGATGTCAGAACTGTGGGGACTTAACTACAAGTCCCCACCCAGTCAGGGGATACACGGCCCCATTGAGCGAATCAGAGCTGAACGAGACGGCTGCTGACCTGAGAGAGAAAATCATGACCCGAATGACAACCAGACCTCCTCGGCGCCAATTACAACGGCTGAGTGAAGTACCATCAGAGATCATTGAGAATGTGAATGCAGCATTGAGAACAATCCTTACCAATCCTTACTAACAATCCTTATATATATATATATGTATATATAAAGTAAAAATATATATATATGTATATATAAAGTAAAAATAAACATCAAAACAAACAACCACCAAGTGTCTCTGTAGTTTGAATTTCCATCATGTCTCTCATTATTTATTAGCTTTTTATAAATCAAACAAAGTAATTACCTCATTTTACCACTGGGACCCATTAAGATCACCATTAACATCTTCTCAGGCTTTGCTTAAGGAGGTCGGGGAATGGAGGAGGCGGGAAGAGGCCAATAACTGCCTGAGGAAGAGGTTTGAGGAATCACGGCATGAGCTGGAGAGAGTGCTGAAGAAAGCTCAGAGCTGCTTGAAGGAGACTGGAGACGCAGAGGAATTACTGAGGAAACACACCGTAAGAACATATCGGCACCTCCAGCTATAAATAACACTAGTTAGGGATAACGCATACAAGGCCGGCAGTTAATCTGCAAAAACACATTTATTACTTTAATATATGTTTTTCAGGTTGCTACATTTAGTTCCTGCTGTAGAAATGAATGGAGAACAGTGGTAAGGGAGTATGTTAATGAGAGCATAGAGGATGTATTTTGAAGTACTATGGCATTGTAATTTACAACACCTCAAAAAATCCTATATAAGGATGAATGTGAAAATTAAGAATACAACTTTAAAACTTTTTAACTTTAAAGACTAAATGTTTGATCATCCTTTAACCTAGAGATACAGTTCAGTATTCCCAATGTTGTCAATTCAGTATTAGAGATCAATTTTTAACACTTCCTTTGGTTTTCCTAATTTTATTACTGCAACCATAAACTTAAATCTACATTTCAAATCCTTTAAAGTTCAAAAAAATGTTCGGCCACTATCTATGGTTTTGAACAGTCTGATTTCTCTTATTCTGAAGAGAAATAGTGAGGTGCTGCACGCTTCCCTTTGCAGAAAACGTGGGAATAGCCATGATGACCAAAGTTTTTGCATGTACTAAGTTTGTCCCTAAAGGTTTAAAACAGGGCTTTTAAAACAAAGCTTACAAGAGTCTTACTCATTTAAAGGAAAGATTAGAACAACAACAACAACAAAAAAGATTCAACTTCCAAATGGACCTTAACAGAAATAAATAAAAATGAAGATTTTCAAGTTAAATTTTTCTGCTATTTTATATCATAGATTGCAAAAGTAGGTTCCATGTCACTTGTATAAATAAACTAATAAGTAATTCAGGAAAGCTTAACAAAATAAAATTATAATTGTACTTAAAGTTTGTTTATTTCAAAGGCTGAGCTAAGAATGGTAATGCTAATGGTTTTTTTGTATGTAGACCTTAAATCAGACAAAAAAAGCTTTCCATGGAGCTGGACAAAGCACACAGGATGCCAGACTCTATAGCATTTCTTCAGATGTTTTTTAGCTTCTCCTCACTTTTAATATGTTCTCTCTTCTTCGGTTGCAGGATTACTTTGGTCAGCTGGACCAGCGGGTGCTCAGCGTGTTCCTGAAAGCCTGTGATGAGCTGACAGACATCCTACCTCAAGAGGAGCAGCAGGGTCTGCAGGGAACTGTCCGTAAGCTGCACAAGCACTGGAAGGTCAGAGGTCAACGTGCATTAACACCGTAACTAATCACGTTATATCTCCTGAGGTGCATAACCAATACTTCATTAACTTAACAATGGAGGCCTGTGGTTTTTAAAAAGTTCCCTCACCAATTAGACTGAAATGAAATCATCATTATGTTGATGCTTAATTACTCTGGGGGCTGTTTGTTTGAAACTAAAAGTTGAAATGTATTCCAGAAAATATTATATTTCTTAACCTGGGTATGATTTGTGTTTCTTTTAGGACCTCCAGACGGAGGTTCCCTCTCACCTGCTCCGGCTAAAAGTGGATGTGGAGAGAAGTCGAGTGGCTTTGATTCTGCAGGACTGCAGAGGAGAGCTGGAAAGAGAGATACAGGCTCTGTCAGGCACCTGCACCAGTGAGCGAGTGATCAAAGAGCACAGGGTAAGCCCTGGATTTTGTGGAAACTTAAAGCACACATTAATCTAATAGAAAGAACTCAAACAATCAACTTTCTCTTGTTTCATCTCCAGACTTTCTTTAGGGAACGCAAACCTCTGACTTTGTGTGAGAAAAGAATCAGAAACATGGAGGATCTGTGTCACAAGTTACCTGACAATGACCCGATCTATCGGATGCTTGATTCCACTAAAAGGGCGGTAGAAGAGGTTACTGAGCAAATAACAATCACCCACCTGAAACTGGAGCAACACCCTGACAAGTGGAAAGAGTGGAATGACAGGTGCTCAAGATCAATGAGGCATACCTGAGTTACCCACTGGTTATCAGATGGCTGGAAATTAGTTTTATTTTTAATATTGCAGGTTCTGCGAGCTTTCTGATTGGCTGTCATCCCAGAGAGGGCAGGTGAGGCTACTAAGAGAGACAGCAGTGACTTCCCATCACCAGGATCAAGTTGATGCTGCTGTTCGGGTGAGAAGGTGGAACCCGTTTGCTGTTAAAAGCTCAGAGATTAGATTTCTAACCATTTGCATTCTTGTGCTTGCACCAATTTCAGACTCTGCAGGAAGCCTTGATGGGCCGAGAGGAGAGCCTATTGTGGCTAAAAACTCGCCTCGCCAGGCTGTCAGAGGTTAGCTCAGAGCTGGAAGTCCAGAGACAGAGAACAGCCCTGGTTAAACTTTCAACGGACCTACGGTCCCTCTTATCGTCACTCTGTCAGGTAGAGTCTGTTATTGTAAGGATTAAACACATTATTTATTAGCATTTTAATTCATTATCTGATGTTTTCCTGCTTTGCCACAGTTGGGAGAAGAAGGCTCTTCTATGTTCCAGTGTGAGGAGCTGAGGGATGAAGTTCACGGTGCTTTGGAGGAAGTTCTGAGGGCAAGAAAGGAGGCCGAGGAGCAGACCAGCAGGATTCTGAGTGCCGAGAATCTGGAGGAGGCCAAACAACTTTACATCATTCACCAGGTGGGTCCCACTTTTTTATTTTTCACAATTTCAAAACCTTGTATTAATTTATGTCCTAAATTTAAAGTCTCCGCCTGGATAATTTTGCTTGTTTTAATTGTCTTTCAATGTTCTGTGAGTAAATATATTTGCCCATTCATCCATAACAACTGGAACTTTCAATACTGAGCAAGTTATTGTCTATTAAAAGAGTGCCCCTCAGATTAATTTCACTCATTGCTACGGAAGGGGGTGAAATTACCGTAATAACCTAAAATTCCCTGGAAAGCGCAACGTCTCCCCTTTCAGAAACCGTTGGAATTTTTCAGATAGCGCAAAATGTGGCGGAATTACGGTACTGCAAATTTGGCTGGATCGCCGGCGTTCCGTTTAGGACTTTAAAAAAGTTACTGCCATTGTGGATTTGTGGTAGCTGAATGCATTTCATTTTGTTGTTAAATTTCACATTTAATGTGTTTCTTGTAGCAACACCTGAGAAGGCTGCATGCTAACAGGAAGGAGGCGGAGCAGCTGGTGACTCACTGCCGCCAGCTGCAGACAGGTGAGGTACTGAGCCAGCCTCTGCGTGAACTGGAGGGAGCTTTCAGCGAGGCTGACCTCAAATCTGGAACAACAGAGCAGAACCTGCAGGTAGAGAGCTAAATGAATGTTTGTTTGGCTGAGTGGATAGGTGGCATGTTGCATGCTTTCCTGTTTTATTTCTATTTGGGTTTGAAATAAGCCTGTTGCAATAAGCAATTAATCAAACAATCAATTAATCTCATGATCAATTAAAATGAACTCGATCAATTCCAGTTTGATGATTACATAAACTTTGAAGAAAAATTCTGTTTAGAGACTTTATCATCCATTTTATTTGTGGTTTCAGTTGTGAGTGTTTTTGGTTCTTGTATTTCATTTCGGATATCATATATCTTGAGTGCAAAGTGTTTTTTAACATAATAATTACTGATATTTGAGAGGGTGAACTTACCTTTATCAATATATTGCTTGAAAATGTCCACTAAACACCAATTTTATTGTCTATTGCAATAATTACTGGGATAATTAATCATCTAGAAAAAAATGTTATCCAATTTTGACTTAAATGGTGTAGGATCCCTCGGAAAAACCAGGGAATCTGCTGAATTTGATTAATTCTAAGCTGACCAGTACAATTGGTTCATTTCTGGTCTTTTTTAATATATATATATATATATATATATATATATATATATATATATATATATATATGTTTTTGCAGCATTTTAAATTTTTTTTGTTTAGATTTAATGACTCTGTTTGCTGTGATTGTTGGTATTCTGTCACTGTTTTAAAGAGATTTATTTAAGCGATAAATTCATCCCTCACCACTTGCCATCACCTCTAGTCAGGACATCCACCAGCGAACTAGAAAGGAGCAGACCCAGTGAAATTTATGCCACAGTCATTGATTTGCCTCTGCTGAATCTTAACCACACATCGATTGCTATGCTTGTGCATATGATTTCAGTGTTGTTTGTGTGCTGTATTATATATTTTTTATTCCCTGCTAATTAAAATCTTTCTGCATGAGCATTTCATGGTTATTGACATGGATTCCCACATGGAAATAAGATGAACTGAATGTTTTGGACTATTTGGATAATATTTGTACAACAGTAAATTAAACTTTCTAGTTTAAAATTCTATCTACTTATATTTCTCCTTTGTTTCTTCATCATGTGAAGACAACCCTGAGCTGCTGGCAAAATTTTGAGATAGAAAGAGAGGAAATTTGGAGGTTTATTACGAACACTGAAAGTGAACTTAACAAGGAACTAATTTTCAATAGCTTGGAGAGCCTGAGGAGTGAACTGGAGCACCTCAAGGTATGTTTTATGTACTTAATACAATCTCTTGATTGAGTATTAGCAAATGCTGATTTTAAAGCCCTTTGTGAGCATTATCATTTCCATTGTTTTTGTTTCCAGGAGCTTTCCATAGATTTCGAAGAGTATTCTGTACGAGCGGATATCCTTTTGGAGAAGGCAGAAGATATTGAGCTTGGGCCAAAAAATCAGAGTCTTCTACTGCAGCAGGCTGAGTCCTCCAGAGAAATGATCACACAACTTCAGAAACAACTCAAAGAGAAGTTTGTACCGATTGTTTCCTCTCCTTTTAAGCCTGTCTGCCTCTTTTCCGTGACTCTATATGGTGTAATTTGTGTTCAGCTGAATGATGTGTTCAAAGAAACAGGGATAACAGAGATCCAGTAAGTGTAGAACATAAGTCTCATGAATCATCAATTGTACTCTTAGATAAGTGAGTACAGTTGTTTGATTTGAGTCTGCTGTCCTGCCATGCAAACTTTTGTGTGTTTAGCAGTTCTTTTAATGACTCGGATGTTTTGTTTCACAGTTTTGTCCTTCTTGAGAAGATGTGTGTGCAATGGGAGAGCTGCAGCAGAGAATCAGAGGCCCTCTCTCAGTGGATCAACGAGAAAGAGAAGGAGCTGGATGCAGTCAGCTCCACATCCTCCTCTGATCCTCTAGATGCTCACATTAACACTGTGGAGGTATGGGTTTCCTCTATCGTTTTAAATACAATAGAGGATAAATAAAATAAAATAAGTTTAAATACGCTCATTATCAGCATGAATATCATATTAGATTTGCGGTTAGGGTGAAATTCAGATACAACAAATAGGATTTTTTGTTGATTTTCTCTATTTAACACAAGATTGAGATTATAATACAGACTCAAATATATTCAAACTCCCACTAATATTTGGGTAAATGTCCCACATGTCAATTTTATAGCGCAACAAGCTTCAAATATTCGATTGACTGTATGCATATATTTGAGCCTTGTAGTAAAATTTTGAACTTGTGTTTATTAGAGAAAATGAACAATAATTTTTAACTTGAACATCCAGTTTTAACTTTTGGTAGTCACTGACCTTTCTCATTGTATAATCCACCCTAAAAACAAAACAAAACAAGTACATAATTGATAATGAGTGTATGTGAAGTTCTGACCAAAATTATAAGTCCTGTTGAAGAATTTACTGCTTTACTTTAGCTGTGGGCTGCAGTAAATTTTATTTATAATTTTTTAGTAAATGCAAAATTAAAAGGCTTCTAAGTTTATTGCAAAAGGTGAAAGGATCCCTTTAGCTCAAGCGCTGTTTCTCTGGTGTGCAATATACATGTGGAAATGATAGCAAATTGTAACTGCATGGATGTTGATAGGTATTTTGTTTACCTAAATACAAAGAAAGAACCACAGACAACATTTATGAGTTTTCAACCAAGCTTCTGCAGAAGGAGAAAACATAGCAAACCATTTCTCCAAGGTGTTTACCATGCGTTCTGACTCCCTGCAACAGAGCCTGTCTTTTTATTAAGCAGGAGAAAGAAGGGAGTCAAGAGTGAAATGGGAGAGTGATAAATCAAAGAATGGCTATTCTGAAACAAGGAAGAACTACATTCTACACTCAAGCAGTTTAAGGAGTATCCCAAGATAAGAAGCAGCTGCACCTTCAAGGTTTAGGGAAAAAGCAAGTTATGTCTTTCACATGGTTTAACGAATTCCTCCTCTCTGGGGTGTGAATACTAAACCTATGAATGAAAAGCAAACTGGTAACTACTTATATAAGAATGATAACAAAACATAATTATTCTAACAGATGTTATGCATAACTTAAAAACAAATTGGGTCAGCACATGTAGAGATTTAGAGAATTAGTTCATCATGATGTCTATCATTAATATAATCTCAGTTCTGTCAATTTCAGATTTTCAGAACAAAATTAGGAATGTATGTATTTAGTGAAATTCTCTGTGGGAATACCAGATTAATCAAATATGTGATTCTCATAATCATTATTTTTGCTGCTTCTTGTCTCTCTAGATGATAGGTGAAGGTTTGGAGGAAAGAAGGACGACTCTTGTCCAGATGGAGGCTGACGTTGAGACCCTGTCCAGATTTGTGACCCCTGGAGAAGCCAGACATATCCGTGTCCAACTCCTACAGACGAGGCGATGCTGTGACGAGCTGATGGGGAGGACAGAGCAGGTCGGCTTACAGCTCAACCAGAGTGCTTCCTACAGGCAGAGATGCAATGATAACCTCGAACAGGTGGACAAACTTACAAAATACGAAAAGTTGTTTATTTTATAGCTCAGCTCAAATATAATTGGACATATTTGTCCACTATCAGGTAAAGAAAACAATGGGAGATCTGAAAGAAAAACTGGACTATCCAATCACTTGTACATCATCATCTGAGACCTACAAGATCCTCCAGGATCACATGGTGAGAACAGATACATCCAGAATTAAAGTGCCTTTATGTTTTCTATCCCAGTATTTAGTAGCTTTTTGTGTGTTTAAGGTTTAACTTCTTATCTGCTCCGGGGTTCATCACCAGTATATTTTTATTTACTTCAGGAGGTCTGCCAGGGTGTTGAGCAGCTGAAACCCAGGCTGATGGCACTGTGTTCAGCCTCAAAGAGGCTTGGAGAGGGCAGCCAGCTGGAAGAGGAGGTGGCTGACCTCCAGAAGCAACAGAGAGAGTTAATTGGAGAGGCTGCGGGAAAGCAATCCACACTGGAGAGTCTTCTAGCTCTGTGGCAAAGGTATGGATACATTTCACCAAAAAATTGCATGAAATAATTTGATAGGTGTTAGTCATTATAACTGTTTACTTTTGTACTGTAGGAAAATGTCTCTCTTTAGTCATGTTGAGTGGCTTTTATTCAGATTACAAATTGGTTTCTGTCAATTCCAGAAACAATGCTCCAAGCCTTTTAAAGCAAAAGCAGCTGCTTTTGTTTTCATCTTTAATTTCCTGAGCCTTTCCCTGTCATCTTTTAGTTCCTGCTCACACACACATCTCTTATACTGTTTGTATAAATATTGCAATTTCCCCTTGTTATTGTGCATATGTCCTTTCTGCTGAATTCTCATCTCTTGTCAATTTCCTCTGCTATTCTCTGAAAGACTCTCATTTTAGTGTGAAGTAGTAGAGCGAGAGCTTGCCTGAGTCTTACTGTCTGCTTCCCTGTCAACCTTTGCTTTTCCCTTCTAATTATATTCTTTTTCTTGTCACTTGTTTGACACTGAATAGATTTGCACCAGAGTGATTGTTTTTGTGAAGAGGAAGTAAAGAGCCAGACTAGTGGCTACAGTTTAGTGTGACATGTCAGTAAATCACTCTAAAAATAAATAATATTCTTGCCGCAAACCTTTTTTTTAATGCATGTATGCCTGTGTGTTACTCTGTTCTTACTTACTCTCTCCTCTGTAGATTTGCATACATATATTTTTACCATTCCACTGATGCATTTTCATGTTCAAAAGAACAAACAGTATATAGTGTTACAGAGTGTGTGTACATGTTGATTTGAAAGGTTATTTGGTAATCTGCTGTTAAAGAAAGCTTTATTCTCTTGCAATTGTGTAATCTGAATTTGAATGAGCAGATATGAAAAAGAGAGTGCATCCATCAAGAGCTGGCTGATCAGATGTGAATCCATGTGCTGCCCTGAAACCGAATTACTCTCTGCAGATAAAGTAAAACTGAGGAATGAACTCCAAAATTTGCAGGTAAAATAGACTTCTTGATTTTGTTGCAAATATTGTTACACCTTAGTCTTTCTGTATTTTGTAGAGTAGCTTGGAAATGTAAAAAATAAAGAAAATAATGTAAGTTTTTCTCTTCTTTTTTAACAAATAAGTATCTGAAATGTTAAATTCCTGGCTGTGACATGACCAATTGCCTACAGAAGTTGTAAGACTGTTGTTTAGAGAAAGCCACAAGTTGCCCCCTTTTTCAATTTGCCACAATCACATGTAGTGAACACAGGAAACTTGTGGACAAAGTTTCTAATCCTCCCATCTGATAAAACCATATCTGAACTTTTTAATACACATGATGGAAAATTAATGGCAGAAAACTAGACCCATGTTGGGGTGGAAAGCTGTGTGGGACATTTTTTTTTATTGTTTTCAAAAAAGAAGCTTGTCAGAGTTCATGGGAAGATAGGAAGATGAACGGAAGCTGTTAAAGCTGTAAAAGACAAAAGACTGTGATAGAGTTTTTCACTTCCATCAGGCCAGTGGACGCTAATATAAAATTGACGACTAAAGTTACTGTGAATAAGATATTCATGATTTAAATCATAATACGACTCTATGTCAAGGTGTAAATCTGGCCGTCCACGGATGCTTCCATTCACTCTGAGAAATAAAAAAAAAAAGAGATACTTTTCAGATGAACATTGTTTTGGTCTATTATATAAAATCCCAATACAATACTTTAAAGTTTGTGTTTATGATGGACCAAAATGTGAAAAAAAATCTTACAGGAATGCATACTGAATGTGTGTTCACTTTTATGACTTTTGTTGCCTTTTGTGACTCAGTTCAGAGCCTCTGTCAAGCTTATTGTTGAACTCCCACTTCTCAGGAAATGCAGCAGGAGACACCGTCTTATGAAGCACTCCTCCAGGGTCTTGAAAATCTCCAGCTGTGTCTCTGCACCACAGCGGATGAAGCTCGACTCCAGGAGCTCAACTATGACCTTACTCAGCTTCAGGAGAGATACGCTTCTGTGAATATGAGTATATCACACAGGTAATACTTAATTAATTTAAGGATCTCAAAATTTGAATCTTTCATGGTTTTCTTTTGTCAAAAATAATAACTGTATAGATATAAGCATTCATCTGCCATCTAATTCTTTTTTAGGAGTAAGCTGCTAGAGCTGCACCTGGATCAGCTGGACCAGTTTGATCAGGCTCTGCTTACTGTGGCACAAAGGAGTGAAAACTTCCTGTCTGTCCTAAGAAACTCTCCCTATGTTCACATCTCAGATCTTGAGGCTGCAATCACTGAAGTAAAGGTAATAAACCAACAATTTCCATTTTCAAATCACATGTACATGTGATCTACATGTAGCTACTGTAAACTAGTTTTTAAAAACTAATTTTGATTTTACATAAGTATGTCTATTTTTCTTGTAATGCTACAGGAGCATGAGACACAGCTGCAGGAAAACACGTTGTTTACTCAAACCCTGAATCAGAAAGAATCATCTCTGCTCCATCGCTCCACTCCAGAGGCTGAACAGCAGCTGCAGGCCTGGACGGAGGATTGTCTGCAACCCTTCAATGAGTCCCAGCGTCTTTTGCTCGTCCGTAAGGAGTGCCTGACTAAATTAAAGACTTTCCTCGCAAAGCGTGAGGCAGCATCTAAGGCTTTGCTACACCTCAACGAGGCGGTGGAGGGCAGGGGGAGCTGGGACCACTCTAAAGCTGAAGCTCTGCATCGCGGTATTGTGGAAGTCTCTAAAGATGTGGCCCGACTTGAGGCAGAGGCTGTTGGGTTGGACGGGATGCTGAGCAAGGCACACCTGCACCTGTTAGGTACAGAATCGACCGGAGCCAAAAACACCAGCGATTCTCAGAGCAGAACATCCTGCAGAGGACTGGCGGTGGGCCTCATGATGGCTATGGAGGAGGTGCAGAGGGCTGTTGGATGGAGGCAAAGTGAAGTGGATGCTTTAGGGGCGCTGTGGTGCTCTTTTAGAGAGAGGAAAGAAGAAGTGATGAAGAGTTTGAAGAATCTAGAAGACGACGCAAGGCGAGAGGAGGCAAGAGAGTGCTCTGTACAGGCATTTCAAAACAGGTACAGCTATTTTGTTGGAGCCAAAAAACGTCAAATGAAACAATTGACAGACCATCAGGTTGGATCTAACCATCATCAAAATACCTGATTCGTTGTTTGAAAAAATATAAATAGAAAAAGAAGGATGACTTTTGCATGATTTCACATTGTAAAATCCATCCTATAAATCTTTAATGAAGAGATCTAAATGGTGGCAGACTCTATCTGCCATCTTCAGTAGCAGCCAGACTCCAGCCAGATGGTCAAAGTCATTTCAATGTTGTGTCTTAAAACAATGAGATGTATAATGCTGGAATCAGATAATCCCCATTGTTTTTGTTCTGGATTGGTTTCTCCCAGGCTGCGTTTCTTCGTCCAGCTGGAGGATGAGTTGCAGTCTCTGCAGCACTCCCAGCGATGGTTAGAGGAGAAGGGGAACCAGCTTGTCCAGCGAGACAGCGAGTTGGCAGCTGATGCTCTCAGAGAGGTGGCACTGGTGAAGGCAGCCTGGGAAAATCTGAATACAACAATAACAAATAGGTAAACCTGAGAAAGAATGATGGATGATTTCTTCATTTTACTTTTGCCAATCAGTGATATCTAAATTTGTGCTCTCTGTTCTCTTGCAGTCAGGAGCAGAGCGGCATTGTGGTCGACCTTCTCCGCTTGTTCCTCCATCTGAAGTTGAACATCACCACTGTTGTGGAAAATGCTCAGGCTGTTGCCCACAATCTGCCTGACCACAACCATAACGCTCAGGACGCCAAAAGTGTTTTCACACAAGTTAGTTAAGTTTATTTTTAGAGAAAACAATGTTGGTAAATCATTATTATTAATTTTTTTAAATACCTAACTATATTTGTAGCTATTAATTCAGATAATTAATTTTTTCAAGAACGCACTGAGGGTAACTATTAGCTTCCTAATATAGTTTTAGATCGTAGCGACCAAGCTCAGTTTTTCTCGAGGTTGCCTGTTGTGCTTAAAGCAATGGTAATGTATGAATCTGGATTATGTTTGTGATTAACTGCTGACTGCTTATGCAGAACATAAAATTCATAATTGAGCAGAGGAGGCCAGTGCTTTCTGGATCCAACAGATGTTTGTATGAATAGTGATCAGTGAGCACTAAGTCGATGTCATCTCCTGAAGCATTTTGTAATGGATGTATGCCAGAAATTCAGAATTGCATTTAAAGGAGGCAAACCTGGCACTCCGTAGCCATAAATCAGGAAAGACTTTCCATTCTGCCATTATTTGGACACTGGAATATTTCAGTGGGAGATCTGGGATGCACCCAGCTGAGCTTGGGCCATTGTGGCATTTTACTGGAGGAACTCTCCTATATCTTCTGTTAGTTTTCCCCTTTCCTTTTCTGTACAATATTGTGCTGGAAAAAATACTTTTATTTGGTTCTTTGCAACCAGATGAACTCACATGGATCCAGAACTTTAAAATATGACTGCTGCATAGTTATAAATACGACAGAAAATTTCACAAGAGTTGTTGATTTTATTTGTTCAAAAATATATATTTTAGGTTTTGCAATTGTCCTTTGGCGTTTCATCAATCCTCAGTTGTGATGATATTACCTAAAATTATGAATCTTTTATTTTTATATGTCAAAACTTCTTTCATAAGAGAATTGGTCTGGTTGCTGACTGACTTCATGAAATGCAGTGGATCCAAATGGCTCTAACCACCCAATTTGAATCGTATCTCTCCCTCTAGTGGCAGCCTGCTATCAATATCTGTTCTCTGGTGTCTGTCCATGCAGCATGAAACTGTCCAAGCTGAACTGAGAGAAAAACAAGACGACATGGACCAGCTCATCTCCACGGTTGAGGACCTGCAGAGAGAATTGGAGCGGGTTCCCAACTCGGATATGTTTTCTGTCCTGAGTGAAATGGAAGCTCTCAGGGATCAGTGGCTGCTGGTGAGTTGTGTCTTAAAAACACAGGCTGTACTGTGTCTCTTCTTTAAGAAAATAACTGCATCATAAAATCAGAAACTAATGGCTTATACTGTATATGTATTTATAATCACAGATGTTTTAGAATCAGCAAATTAAAATCTATAAGTTTTCCAAGAACAATCAGATCACAGTCTTGATTAGAAATACTATGACGAGCAAAAGAGTATGTATTGATTTTCAAAAAAGTTAATTATGTTATCTACAATCCAGTTCAGCCAAGAACCAGGGTCATTTTGGTATTTACCTCCAGGATTTATTTTTTATTTATACATTTTCTCCTTTGTTAGGACTTATTTATCTCCTCAACTGTCACAAATGAGACAGAACAACAAACATGTCTAGACAGGTTATCTTCCTTTTATGTCGCTCCCTCATGTCTCACTCCCACATCTGTCAAACTAATTATGCCTCATTTTTCCTCCACCTCCCCGAAAAGCCCACCATCCCTTGTTAAGGAGAGATGGAGGCGGCTAAAAAACAAAAGAGGGAGACCCTTCCTCTGCTTTTGATTGAGACGCATTCTGCTCTGCACTCAAACTGCTCGTCTTTGCATTTTTATTCTTTCAGGTCTCAGAGAAAATCCAGACAAATACAGAAAGGCTCAGCTACTGTGTAAAACTTTGGGATGACTTGAAGGCCATGGAGAACGACATCAACCAGTGGATGACCGGGTCCATCGCCGATCTCACTGACAGTGTTGCCAGACTCAGTGACAAGGATTCGGCCGAGGCCTGTCTTACCATGTTTCAGGTTAGTGCTTGCTGGATGGTGATGACAGAGAGGAGGTGTTCAGGGAGGTGATAGTGGGCTTAATTTCAATTTCTCACACGTTGAACTAAAGGTTGAGGTGGAAAAGAGGGAGCAGATGTTGGATATCCTGCAGGAAAGAGTGGCAGAGCTGAAGGAACGAGCCAAACTGCAGGAGACGCCAATACAAATGCAGGTAAATATTATGGGAACCTGTATTCAGTTTAATCTGTATTAAGCAAAAAAGCTACAAAGCTTAAATAGATCAAACTATGTTGATGTTCTATTTATTTCCGTTAACTTTTGACTGTATACATAAAATCAACATTCTACACCACGGAGTTGCTATTAAGCATCTTTTACTCTTTACCCAGCATTATGAACTGGTTTAAGTAGTCTAAACTTTATATTTAATAAACTGATTTTACCTAATGATGTGGAAAAATTACAATTAGGTCACACTTGCTAGTTGTATTGCTATATGTTTATTCTAAGTTCTGTATATTCCCACCAAGTTAAAGCTGTTTGGGTTACATGCACAAGGTTGGACGTTGTTTTTTCCCAGCTGCATGGGAACCAGTCTGTTTCCCATGCTTTGGATCCCTTATCCCTTTGTAAAACACTCATGTGTTGGCTCTGCCTGGCAGAGCTTTCCGTTTCAGACTTGCTTCATTATTGACTGTCCTGTGAGCTCTCTGAGTTGTGCGCAAATCATAAATAAACCTGATTGAGTGATTTTACCTGAACAGTGCTTGGAAATATTTTTTTTTCCACGACACCTAACCAGGTTCTGGAGTCGGATCTGAGGAAGAAAATGCTCCATGCGCAGGAGGCGTACAACCAGGCCAAACACACCCTGACATACTTCGACTTCCAGAAGCAGCGACTTGATGACCTGATGTCCCAGATGACCGAGCGGCTGGAGGCTGTGGAGGGATCCTTGTCGGACCTCACTGAAGCTGGTTCCCTTGAAGACATTTGTACGGTGAAGGTACAGCTTCATCATTTTATTCTGTTCAGTTTGGGGCATGTTTAAGCTTTAAACTGATCTTCCATAACAATATGATCCAATATTGAGTAAATAATGCTAGTACTTTAGCAAATAAGACAACTTTGACATTAACAAATGAAATGTTTACTAACATATCTGGAAGGAATTTGGTGTTAATTTTAGGATCAATGCTGTGGTTAAGGGTTAACATCTGCTACAGCCTCAGGTGTTTTCTTCTGCCTCTGACAGGTTTTCTTCTAGGATTTTCCTCTATTTAGCTTCAGGCTGGTCAGGCGTTAACTCTGACCAGCCTCTCTGTCCCCACTGGAGAAAAGCATTGCCCCCAGCATGATGCTGCCACCACTGTGCCACCCCTATTTTAGGGGTGGTTTATTCAGAGTTAATTTTACATACTCCCCAAAAAGTTACAATTTGCTTTTATCTACTCAGAGCACCCACTCCCACATGTTCGCTGAGTCTCTTTAACAGGAAGTTTTTCATGACTTCCTGTTGTCAAGCAAGCTGTAGCAGAAACAACCTGCATAGGGCATTAGGATATTTTTCAAACTGGCATCCATAAGAATAGCAGGACACAGCTCTCTTGTTGTTATAATATGCTAAACAGACTTATATAATGTTTTTTCTTGAGTCATACTGACAACTCAAAGCAATTTAGTCTCATTTATCAAGCTGTTCTTGCCTACATTCACACTGGGTTTAGGTGACCTGCCCACTTACTTTTCCACTGTTGCCCTAGGTGATATCAATACTGTTATTAACTTTAGTTTAAGCACTGATAATACTTTAGCTATTTGGTGAGTAATCTAAGAAAAAAAAAGCTGCTTCGTCTATCATTCCTGTTGTGATACCTTTTGCTTTCAAAATCCTTACGTCACTCAAATTGTGCTTCCTTTTGTCCTGAAGATGCTATTTCCAGAAATAAAGCATCACTTTCTGAGCAAAGCGCTACCCTTGTGCGGCATAGAAACAGTAAATCAAATTGAGATGTAGATGATGCAACAGTCGTAACTCTTGATTTCTCACTGTTATCCACTAAAGGACCTGCAGAGTGTTGTGCAGCGACAGAGGGCAGACATGGACTCGGCTAGAGATGCCCTGACTTCCCTGAGCAGAACGCATCCGTCTCATGAGCTTTCAGTCCTCTCCTCTGATCTCACCTCCATCGCCAAGCGAACAGAGGTTGTTGCCCAACGCTGTGCCAAAACCAGAGGCAGCCTGCAGGATGGATTACAGCTCCACTTCAATGGTAAGACATGATGGGTGGGTTTAGGTTAGAAAGGTGTAATTTCTTTAGTCATATAAACATGGTGATTTGTCAAAAAGGAGTAGTAAGCTAAACGTATTCCCAGAAGAAGAGAAATTAGACTCATAAGAGTGTTTAAAATCTCATAATCTGCCGATTGAACACAGCACAATTACTCAAAGCAGTGTAATTCGTTCGCGTTAGCTGTGCAACAGATTTGCGGTTGATTATCCTTCATTTTTCCCTAGAGGACACTCAATCCTCCCACAACAACCCACACAGCGTCCATGCACATTATCAGGTACACTGATGCACTCTTTTCGCTTCGACACACACCTGTGCCTCGGAGAGCAATGTTGACTTCGTCACATCCGATCTCGAGGGAGCCATTTCAGGCTTGTTGCCAAGGCAGCAAGTCTGCATGCCATGGACACACCCACACTTCCCATCTGCCTCAGCACATTACCTCTCCTCTTCTCCTCCTTTGACTTTTAAATCTTCTCTGGCCTTTATTTGTTGTGCCCACTTCTGTAACTTCTCCACAAATTGTTCATGGGCTGCAGCTAGTCTGTTTTTTTTCTTCTCCTCAAAACAGAGCTTGTCCAAGACTTTAAGTCGTGGCTCACAGAACTGAAGTTGGAGCTGAAAGATTGTTTTAATCAATCAGGAGATGTCGTCCTCCTTACAGCCAAGTTACAAAGACTGAAGGTACTTTGGATTCTTTATTTCTCTCTGTGTACATTGCAGTAGTACAATAAATTTGTCAAATCTTTCAGTTTTCCATCATTTCCTATTTCACCAGCAGGTGAAATTTCACCAGCAGGTGAAATAGGAAATGATGGATATCTATATCTATATCTATATATATAGATGTATATATCTATATATATAGAGATATATATATCTATATAGAGAGATATATATCTCTATCTATATAGCTAGATAGAGATATATATCTCTATATATAGAGATATAAATCTCTATATAGATATATATATATATATATATATAGATATATATAGATATAAAATATATATAAGAAAGTTTGCATTTTCTTTACTTAGTGGTTTCAGGGATCTGAGTGCCACAAAATCATAAACACGACTTCAGATTTTTACTTGTTAGAAAATTAAATGTATCTCTTTCCTGCCAGTTCACAATAAAGCACTACTTTGTCTTGTCATCATATAAAACAAGCCAAAGTTTGTGGTGACAAAAAAAAAATTGAGGGACTGTTTCAGCAATTTGTCAGTGCCAACGTAACATGTTTCTCTCTCCTACCACAGATCTCAGTTGAGCAGATGTCAAAGGGTGAAGAGTGTCTCTCTCAGGTTCGTAAAGAAGCCGAGAAACTTCAGCTCCACCTGAGCAAAGTCGGAGCGGCACAGGTCAAAGAAAGTCTTTCCTCCTGTCAGAAAGAGTGGAAGAATTTCCAGGACAGCTGCTGTCAGAGCCAGCAAGACCTGCAAGAGAGTATTGACGTTTTGAAAAAGTAAGCTGCAAAAGCTCTGATGAAACATTAATAGAAAATCTTTATTTAATGCATTTTTTTCCTTCCCCTGTATTAGTTTTGATGATGGTGTGGCGAATACACGAGAGTGGCTGAAGAAGATTGATCTCGGCCTCAAGAGCGAGCCTGTTGTTGTGACAGAGAGCCAGAGAGGAGCTTCAGATCCCACAGACGAGCTGCAGAGAATAGAGAACTTAAATCAGGATCTGATAGCACAAAGGTTTGAAGAGGGGATGCCCGGGGCCATATGTTGTACATGCTGGAAGATCAGCTGTCAGAGTAATATTTTTTTTCCTTTCTTTTTATCTAGGGAGTCCATTGAGCGTGTCTGTCAGGAGGCCCAGACTCTCTCTGAATCCGGCCGCGGTTCGGGAGGAGAGGTCAGAGTGGCGGGCCAGCTCCAGATGGAGTACCAAGCCCTCCTTAAGGCAGCCAGGGAGAGACTGCAGGGCTGCCAGGAGAGCCAGGCTTTTTTAGACACCCTCCAGGGAGTTTGGGCCTGGCTGGAGGAGATCCAAGAGAGACTGGGAACCGTGGACAGCACGATTGGAACGAAAGAGCAGCTGGAGCAGAGACTGGAGACCGTGCAGGTGAGACACAGGGTGTCAAGAACTCTACACTTAATAAATGTTACAATAGACTTTGCTACTAAGGATCCAGATTTCTTTAAATCAGACACAAGAGGGGGCTGTTTGTTTTAGAAAAGCCTTTCCAGGTCCAGTTCTTTTGTCTATTTCCAGTTTTCAGAGACTCTCCTCTGTTTGCACAGGACATCCTGCTTTTGAAGGGAGAAGGGGAGGTGAAGCTGAATATGGTGATGGGTAAGGCTGAGCTCGCCCTGCGTAGCTACGGAGCTGGTGGACAGGAAGTGGTCCGCTCTCAGCTGCAGGAAGTTGAGGATGCATGGGCGACGCTGCTGGTTACTGCAATGAGTTGCCACAGGTAATGCAACTCACTGCATGAACCTACACTGCCTGGCTAAACCATTTAACCTTTTAACATTTTGTCATATTTCAACTACAAACGTCAATGGATTTTATAGGATAGACTTACAAAGAGTAATGCAAAATAGTGAAGTGGAGGAATTTCCCCCTTTTACTACCTCCACATTTCATTCAATTAATAAGTTTACATGTTGAGCAAACATGTTAAATAATGTACTCTGGTCAGATGAGACCAAATTTGAACCATGTGGCTGACATATCATGTAAAATTGCCCGACGGTGAAACATGGTGTTGACAGCATCATGCTGTGGGAATGCCTTTCTTCAGTAGAGACTGACACAGGAACCTTAAAAATGGTTGTCATTTCTCTTTAACTTCACAATTGTTCTCTGCTTTGTGTTATTATAGAGTACCAAGAAAACAGAACTACAAAATAGTTTCATACAATAACTTAGCAAAATATAAATACCTTTGCAAGTCAGTGTCAGTTCAGATTTAGAAAGATCTATGAAGAAAATGGCAACATTTTAACTAAGGAGATCTTCATTTTTATCACTTTGTCACTTGTATTGTTGCTTTATCCATTTCTTCCCTTTTCAACTTTGCTTTTTATCATTTGCCATTAAAAGATTTGCCTTATGGCCATTTTAGAGACAATTCATCTGTGTGCCAGAAAGTCCTCACAGTGGGGAGCTTGTTGTTTTCATCATGATAGAGTGTGTGTCATTCCTATTAATTACCATTAGGGTAAATACATAATGAGAAATATTCGTCTTGTTTTCTAAATCTGATTGATATGTCTTAGTTTGCCCTCTTCATGTGTGCACGCGCCTAAGCAATGCACATGACCTGCTTTGTGTGTGTGTTTAATTGAGCAATTATAGTTCCTGTTAGGAAAAAAATTGATCTCATTAGTGGCTAAATGGGGGATGGCAAACAGCGGGTCACACGGGGGGGAGTGTTTGTGTTTTAAGAGGAAAGCGGGAACAGGAGGCGAGGGGTAGCAGGTGAACGAGAGGTGTCTCTGTGTGGACATTGGGTATTTGTGCACGTGGGGGTGACAGATGGCAAGGAATATTATGGGTGTGTATCTTTGTCTGTGTGTGTTTGAACCCCTCCAATAAAAAAGGATCAAGACACTTGGCCAGCGGTACAGACAATTTAGAAATATAGACTTAAGATTTAAGGAGATTATCCATGATCTTGACTGCATCTTAAACTCTTCAGATAATACTTTTTGGTCATGAAACAGATTGTTAAATGTAAATTGTGATTTTGAGTGGTTTTTCTTTGCTTTCAAGTCAGACATGTCAGAGATAAATATGGGGATATACTCTTTTTCATTGTAGTCGATTAGAGTGGACTGTGTCTCAGTGGGGGGGATACCTTGAAAGTGCTGCTCAGCTGCAAAAATGGATGGAAGCTGTGAAGAGGGAGGTGTGCGCCCCACTCCCACCACAGCCCGGACCCAGAGAGAAGGCCTCCCAGTTGGAGAGACTCAGAACCCTAATGGCTGACCTGGAAGACCACCAGATGGCGCTCTCCAGCCTGGAGGAAAAAGCCAGAGAACTGTTCAAAAAGACGGGTGATGCCAGCTTTAACCACGGTGCTCGCACTCATCTACAGGTGCAGTTTGATCATCTCACAGCTTTGGTTGAGGTAAATGCCACCACATTTAATTCCACTCATTGTTTTGAGTAAAAGTATTTCGAAAAACTTTAATCTTTGTGTTCTTTCTGTAGGAGAGAGTTCGTCTGGCTCAGGCGGTGGTGTTGGAGCATCAGGACTACCTGGAAGCTGTTCGGGAGCTCACTGATTGGCTGATGTCTGCAGGGAAAGAGCTGCAGCATTGGTCTGATACATCAGGAGACTCCGCCTCTATCGGGAAAAAACTATCAGAAGTAAAGGTAATGATCAAAAATTATTTCAGCATCTCTACAGCTACTGCTATTTTACTTTTTGTCAAATTACTAGAAAAAAAATGAATAAAACGGTTGTCTTTCAGAAGAATCAATCACAAATTTTCTACAGTGTCAACCAACAAGTCAGTGGGAAATAAAGTTTTTTCATCCAGCATGTCTGTTAATGTTATGCCGAAGTGTGGACAAATGAAAGGTTCAGTTGTATCGTCAAGTTGGTTGTTTATCTTAGTAGAGAGGCTTTTACTGGTGTTACTGGTGTTTGAGTTTTGTGTCAGGTCTTACTTGTTGATTTTAATTACTGTTTTAAGAACCATAACACAAAGAGATTAGATTTATTTGTGAGCTTGAATTCAAAAGATGAATTCAAGGAACATTGATCTTAAAATAAAGAAGTGCTACAGGATCCTTAATAGGAAAAAAATCAAGGAAGAAAAAATTATTTAAATAGTTGATTCTTCATCTAAAAAGGTAAGTACAGTAGATGCCCAGTGGGAGTCATTTTCTGTAATTTGCACCCATTTCAAGGTGTTAAACTTCATGTCATTTGGGAAAATAGCTGAAATCTGAGTGAAAAATGAAAAATGAATAGTTGATCCTCCTCTTTCACATGCTGATTGTAGCTACAGCAACCCATAAAATGCGCTACAAAAAACAAACACAACCTGACTAAGTTTTGAGATGAGCATAAACCCGTCAAAATTATTGTGATGTAAATTTCAGGAAACAAAAAAATGTTAAAGGTCATAATGACGGAAGCTGATTTCAGTCTCACTCTGAACCAGAAGAATCCAGGGACAAAATAGAGAGTGAATTTCTGCTTATTATTCACATCAGTGCCAAATATATCCAGGTTTTTTGGTTGTTTTTTTGTGTGTGGGGGTTGCATATCTGGTGCAAATTACTGCTAATTATTGTGTAAGAATTAAACACAGTGCTTATCTTCTTGTCTGTTGAATAATTCTCAGCTATTGTGGTGAGGAAATATGTAGGGAGATGTTGATTTGCATTTAAATTTTACACATGCGTCCTAATTATCACGTTATGAATGTGTTTGTTGAGCTACTGACTAAAGCAATTTGGATGAGACTGGATTTCTTGTACATACAAATTTATTACTGATAACTGTCTGTTCTCACACTGATCGGACGCTCTTTTTTTTAACCATATTTTACTGCCTTATCACCCTTCAGTGTTTACTTTTCAAACGGAAGCAAACGGGGTTAGAAGAAAAAGTGGTTAAGATCCCAGAGATGACAAAAGACCCAACATCAGCACCGATGATAAGCGGGAGGAATCAAAGAGTCAGACATGAAGATAAAAATAGACATAAGAGCGAAGCACTACAGCTTTAAACACAGACCACGCATCCTGAGAGTACAGTTTCCTTAGCCACAGTTTCCGTAGCAACTTTCCTTTCCCTCTCTCCAGGAGCGTGTAAAGTGTCGACTCCTGGAGGGCCGGGAGCGCCTCAGCCGGGTCCGACGCAGCGCAGCAACCACGGCGGAGCACACGGCGGCGGGCGGCTGCGAGGCCATGGACCGGCAGCTGGGGGCGCTGTCACACGCCCTGGAGCAGTGGGAGGGGGCCGCCCTGAGGGCCAGAGATGGCCTGGAGGGGGCCCTGGCCGCCGCCGAAGCTTCGGAAGAAGAGTACGACCATCTGACCGCCTGCCTGGAGGAGCGGCTGAAGGAGTTTGATGGCTGCCTGAGGGGGTGGAGCCAGGAGCTGGTTAAAGCTGAGGGACGGAGTAGCGGCGAGGAGGCGGTGGAGGGATGGAAGCTGGCTAAGGTAATATAAATTTAAATAGTCTTCACTGTAACATAAATCATTTGTCTCTAAACAATAATTTATTTAGAAGAAAAACTCACTGGATTGTGTAAATGTTTGCATGCAGTCAGAGAAAGTAATTAGCATTCTCTAATAGAAAGCACATGTACACACAATCTGCAGAAATCCTCTGCATTCACTCACAAGTAATTATCCATTCTATTACTGAATCCTGAAAACAGATTAGTTTGTAAATCAGCTTTACTCGGAGGGCATAATGACAGCTACAATCCCGTCAGTTTCCCCAGGTCTCTGCTTCCGTCCCCTCCATCTCTAAATGTTTTTGTTTTTGCTGCCATTATTTTCCACTATCTCTCCTCTCCAAACACTCTCTTATTGTTATTTTGTCTCCCCTCAATCTGAACTCATCTTGCTTGAAATAAAAGGAGCAGTTTTCTTTTCCGTTTTCGGTTGCTGAGATTACGCCTTGATCCTCCTGCTCCTCACCTCCCCTGCTGCTCTGTCGCCAACCTCAACGGGATGTTTACATTTTGACAATTGCTCCTCATTGTCAGGGCCATGCCAGCACGCTCAACCTCCCAACTCCTCCCCAGGCTTCGTCGGCCGTGCCTTACTCCGGTTTTCCTCAATTTGTGAGGCTGTCAAAGAACAGAGGAGGAGTTTTTGTCCCCCTCCTCCGCTCCTTTCTCCTCCTTCCAGCAGCTTGTTTCCTGTGTCCGGCCGTGTTTTCGTTGCGCGCTTGTTTGCGTGCGTTTGAACCGACTCTGCGTCTGTTAGAGCTGACAGCTGAATTCCACCGGGAGAAAGCGAGCGGGAGAAAAAAAATGTGAGAGGGAAGAAGTCGAATGAGTAGGAGGAGGGCGAGAGGAGGAGAGAGAAAGTAGTGGAAGCATATAGGAGGAGGGAGAGGAGGAAAAGAGAGCAACGAGTCCACAGGAGAAGGGAGGGAGGGTTGTTTAATACGTCAGAGAGGGAGAGAAATGACTGAGAGTCAGAGCTTGTACATATTTCATGGGAGAGGGTTTCATGACTCTGTTAGAGCAGAATGCGAGGGACGCTGAGGAGAGTGGGAGAACGTTATCCACAGCTCCTTCCTGTCACACTCCTCGAAGAACAGAAATGCCATTGAAGAAGCAACACTGTGAGTATGTGTTGGAGCGTCTGAGTGTGTGAACGCTAGAGGAGTGAAAAGAGCTGAGCCAGGGTGTGAATAGGAATGCACTGACTGAAGGGTGTCAGTTAGATCTGTCTCTCCTTAACTAGGCTTGCTACTTTCTGTGTTGTGTCGTTCAGGATATTCTGGAGGGCTTGCAGAGCGCTGAGCCGATGGCAGAGAAGTTGAAAAGCCAGCTGAACGACCTGGTGCGATACTCCAGGGACCTGGGCTCACAGTCGGACCGAGTCACGGCAGTCATCAAACAGCACAACAGGTGAGAAGAGGGTTTCCCATGCTATGCCGTAAAAGCATCAGAAAAATTCATCAGTAATATGCAATAGAGAACTGATGATAAAGTTAGCATCACAATTTAAATGTTTGTGATATCCCAGTTGCAAAGATACTGGGATATCAGGTCTGATGCATTTAAACTTTTTTTGCCCATCACATACTGTATTTGGCCAGTTGTATCGACTTTGGCTGACTTTTATGAACACATCTGGTATAGATCTTAGTGAGCAAGATTCTGAAGCTCAAGCTCAAGTTGTGGTGGAAACAAAATAGAAGAGAAATAGAAAACCACAATATTGCTGTATTTGACAATTATATTTGTTGTGTATTGATCAGCGTGAGTTTGTTTTTCTAATATCATATCATCATAATTCCAGTGATCTCAACATTGCGTTTCATTTTACCAGCTTTGTTTTGTTCTTTATTTATTTTCCTGATAATGACTCGTTGGAAAATACTGAAAATTAGAAGTGAGTCTCAACAGGATGATAGTTGGGAATTAAGTGAAAAAAAACAAATGCTTTTTGAATATATTGTACAAACACATTTACTTATTTGGGATGCTTTGGTAATAGTATTCTACTTTTATTTTTGAGAAGAATGATCCCCATCCTATTTAAAGTGTATTGGCTTTCTGCTTTCCATCAAGTTTCATTAAAATTAGCTTGTTTGTTTTGACAAATTAACCAAGTTTACAAGTAGCATAATAGGTTTTTTATGTACGTGGCTATCGTTGCTTTTAATTATCTGACCTCTTCTGAAAATACGCTAATTATGTGGCTGTAAATCTCCAGTATTTTTTGTTTTTGTTGTTTGGAGGATGAGTTTTAGAAACTAGGGGGGAAGCATTACATGTTTTATGTACTCGACTCTGAAACAGCATGGTTACTTGCCTACTTCTTGTTTAGCAATCTCTGTTTGCCGTCCTGTGCTTGGTCTCCATGGTAACCAACTGTTGTAACAGGTGGGCGGGTTTTGGTAGTCTCCATTACTTTGACATCATAGCATCAGGATAAATGTACCACAGCAGGACCACTAACTGGTGTTCAGGACAGAAGGATGGTAGCTATTAGCTCGCTCATATGGCCAGATTTGTACAGAATTTTTCTGGAATCAGTCAAAAACAAAAGCACAGCAATCTCTTAATGGTGGATATTCAGGCTGTATTTAAAACTGTAAATAACCCATCATGGTATCTCAGGGTAAAACAAGGGCAAAAAGGGGTTTTGGTGCTACTTGCATGTTGTTTCATGTAAGCAGCACATAAACTCTAGTGGTTCTCCTGCCCAACCTCCATCTCTAAGCACACAGCATCCTGTGGATCCTCAATTAGCAAACGGGCCATCATATGTCATTGAAGATTGTCTTAATCTTTATTGAGACTACTGTTCTAGCTTTCTGACTAGGCTAGCTTTGTTACATTGCTAATGATAGCTTGCATTTAAACATCAAGTACAGATTAGTTTTAGCAGTGACACTATTTTCTGTTCTCTTTGTTAACCCACAGGTAGCAGCACTGTCATTTGCAACCAATTTTATATATAAAAACATATGATTTCTTTGTTACTGGATCCACATGTCCCATGTTAAAGAATTAACTGAATGCATGGTGGTTCTAGCGTAGCAGATGAACGTCATCGGTAATAGTTTTCCAAAAATCGTCCCCGTTTTGCTTATGATATTAATTTGTCCACATGGTCATCACAAAGACGTGTGATCACTTATGCAAGATAAAAGAAGCAGCAGAGGCTCATTTCTCTAAGTGACATATTATCATCTTGTTCACCTTTGTTCAATTGTGTCAATTTTGTTTGGGTATTTTTGGGGGAGAATAGAACAGGCATGTTTTAGTTTAGTTACCATTCTGTAATTGCCTGCTTTGAAGCCACAAGTGAGCCTGTTTGCAGAGGCCTTCTGTGTGAACACACCATTCAATGCCTTGTCAAAATACAACTGTTCATGCAAAGGAGGACGCATGCGCACAGTTCTTCATAAAAACACACTAATACTATTGATGACGAGAAAAAAAATCCACAGAAATGTGTATATGTTTTGTCATTTATAACAAAAAATAGAGTGAGGTCAACATGCTTTGAGCTATGTGATTTTGAGTGCTGATTGGCAAAGAAGCAGCTTTTCCTAATTACCTTGCTTGTCAACCTGACACTGACTTGGCCTGTGCACTTTTTGCACCTGTCCTAAATTAAGCTCTGAAAAGAAGAGTGAACAGAGAAAGAGACGAGTCCTTTGGGAAGGGGGAAGAGTAATCTACCCTCCATTTCATAGAACATGCCAGATTTTGTCTGTCACAGCATAAATAAAATGCCTCTTTTACACAAACCATCCCCACTGTCTGAGCCTTTCAAGTCTCCATCACACTATTAAAACTCAAGGTTGTGTCTGTGACCATTTAGATGTTTGGCTTTTGTTTTTTTTATGTCTCCCTTTGGACACTTCTGTCTGGTTAAACAGCTGCCCACCTCTTCAGTTCATCCCCTCCCTTTTAAGCCACTTCAATCTGCAGAAATTCAGTGATTTCTTCTTTTTCCTTGTTTTGTTGTCCTGCACATCATTGTTTGCAACCTGAATTAAACAGCACAACTCACCATTCCTATCAATGAATTAGGTTAAAAAAGGCAATACTGTTTTATCATGTTATTTATGGCTCTCTGTTTAACAATGGTACAGACTTGTACAAAAAGTTTACTTGGATTTTTTTGTTTTTTGTTTAGTTTTTTTAGCTCATATTACAGCAAGTTAGTCTAAAATGAATCACTCGGACAATAAACAGTGACCTTATCAGTTTTTTAGCCAATTTATTAGATTTTATGGGTTCAAAACCAAGAAAGGTCTTTTTAAATAAAGACAATTCACAATCAAAACTTGCTTATTTACTTTTTTTTAGTCAGAGGCTTTCTATCTAAGAATTAAAGTTGATTTTAAGATAGTCCCCAAATGCAACTTACTAAATAAAGGTAACAGTTTCTTAGTATCTTCTTTTAGTTTGTAAATTTCCTTGTTTATGTCGAAAAGTTTTCTCCACAAGAATAATTAATTCTGACAAAGGGACTCAGGATTAAGTTTGCAGCTTTAAATGTACGATATATGAACCTTGCTTTTATGTTTTACTTTGAAAACAGTTGATGGGAAAATAAGAAATAAATAGTAAAAATTACTGATACATTACAAAGCAAAATGAGACTGATCAAATAATGTAGTGGAGATAAAATTACCTTGTTTTTAACCAAGTTGTGGATAAAAACAAAATTTTACATCGTTTCATTGGTTCCGTCCTTTTATTTGCATGTTTGATCCACTTGATGTTAGTTTTTTTCATTTGGTGTCTCTTATGCTCTGAAAATGTTTTTAAAAAAAGGATCTTTAGACATATTTCTGCTTCCACTGAGCATTTGTGTACTTGTACAACCAGGAATCCATTGAACTGAAACAACCCTTTATTCTTATTGCACTATTGAACATCCGTGTTGCATTTAATTAGTGTAGAAGCATATGCTATGTGAAGGATGTAACGCTCAAGCACTCCATCCTAACACATTTGATCAGAGTTTGTAATCAGGTAAGTCAGTCGCTCACTGAATTTTTTGGGACATTATGGAGAAAACTGTGAAATGATTATAACAACTCTGATTATTAGGGACTCAATGCAATATTGCTGCAATATTCTACCAAAAATATTGCAGCAAACTCCCCAGTATCTGCACATGCAACACTGTGCAGATGTGCAGGTGTTCTGTCTGCAATTATTACTGAGAATCTCTCACCTACTTTGCACCGATTCTCTGACTACTTGGGAGCCCTAAGTGCATCCTTGATGATGTCAAGGCAAAAATAAACTATTCTGTCCTTAAGCAGTCGAACATTGAAGATTTTCCACCCAATACACAAAAGGTAGAGTGCCTCAAAATGGACACTCATACTTTATAGATCTGATAGAGTTTGATATTTCGACAATTGTAACATTAGAACATGGAAAACATTGTGATAGCACCTTTATTTTAAAAACTCATTAGCTTAGAAGGTATAGCTAGAATAGAAAGACTGTCAGATATTAAAGCGAGTGAAACAACATTTGTTTCACTTGCAAAACATTTTTGTCATTTGTTTTGAAAATAAAGCTTAGTCTATTTGAAGGTATTGGTATTGTTCTTTATTCTAAACAATTTATTCCCTGTGTCTCAATTAGATTTTATTGCTTGAAACAAAAAACTGTCTTGCGTAAATTCTCAAAATGTTTAAATTTAACACATCCTGATGACTCGGACACTTCCAAGGTATTACAGGCGTTAAGGCAACATAATGAACTTGTTGGACTTAAAAGCAGAATGGTTCACTGTTCATATTAAAATTATCTTTCTCTTTCTTGAAGCCCTTTTATTCAACACAAGTTTTAAAATGACTTATTTATATACAAAAAGGCATCCTATGCATGACATTTAAAGTGTGATTACTGTTTTGTTGTTTTTTGTTTGTGTTTTTTTTTATCAGTATTGGTGCGGTAAGAAATGAACAATAGACTAAAAAAACCCTCAAGCTGTTATAAGTTCTTTTTTCTCACCTCTCAGCGTATCCTCCTCCATCTCACACGTTTTCTTACAGAAGCAGGCTGTCATGCTTCATTCTCCCCATCATGTCACCCCTGTGAACTCTTGCCCCTGTCATATGTTGCCTCTCACCCCCCCCCCCCCTCCCATGTGGTGCCCCTTTTCCACCATCCCCCATACAGTATTCCCCTCTTTGCCCCAGCGCTCATTCATTCCACTTCACCCACTTTGCCATTTTCTCCACCTGGATGTTTCTCACAACCGATCACATGCTTGTCTTATATATAGTTAGAATAATATGAAAGGTACACACACAGTCTATATTTTGAGAGACATGTAGGAGGTAAACGGCAAGTTCTCTGAGTTTAGCTTTCTTTTTTTTTTTTTTGTTCGTTTCCCATGGAGATTGCAGCCTACGAGCAACAGATTAAGGATCTTTTTCTTTTCCTCTCAGTCTCAGCCTCCGTGCATCCAGGGAGTGTCAAAATAAGGAGCGCCTGTTGGAGCAGAGGTTCCGTGCAGCGCTGAGAGATTTCCAACAGTGGCTGGTCAATGCCAAAATCAGTACCGCCAAATGCTTTGATGTGCCACAGACTGTCACAGAGGTCTCCACTGCTCTGCAGAGAATCCAAGTAAGCAAATCAGGAAATACTGCAGTATTTTCTTGAGAATATGTGTACTCTATTGCCACTAACTCGTGCGTACAAAATATAAATGTATCACTTTGTTCAAATTATTTACTTATTTGTTTTTTTCTTGTCTGCATTTTGTAAAAGTGATAAGTTTAACATGGAGGACCTCAAAAAAGCAATAAAAGCAGTTGATCACAGTCAGAACAGAAAGAGACTGTTGCTACTTATTTGAAATGAATTATGCATATTTGATTATTTAAATATTCAACAACCTGTTTAATGCTGGCAGACTGCAGGACAGAAATTACTAGCATTACATCTTAGAGCTTAAAGAGAACATTACCATTTGGTATTATTGCAATGAACTAGCAATCAGCTTGAGTGAAGCAATGATGCTTTCACTTAATATCTATTGATATAAAAGTTAACCAAACATTGTGGTATCTGGCTGCATTAAATTTAAAAGCTGCTAGTGTTTTTCTCCAGTCTTTAGAGAAGATCAGAAACTTTGACAACCCAGTAAATGCATCGCTGCCAGGCATGAACTAGCGCTGTGTTTTATTCTCTTTCTCACAGAGTGGCTGCTTTAACATCTACAAAGAGAAGAATAATGATGTAATAAATGTGTAATCAATCCACTTTCAATAGGAGTTTCCTCACGAGATGACTGTTTGAATATCTTAACTTTAAACTGGCCTCTTGTGGGTTTATTGAACTTGTGGGACCTGCATTAGCTGCAAATAGTTAGAAATGGTCTAAAAAGAGATGAAGGAAAGCTACAGCAGATCTCTTTGCCATTGTAATTATATTTTTGTCTTTGTGTGAGATTTTGGAAGCCTCCATGGTTCTGGCTCAGACTCAGGTGCTTATCAGATAAGGTGGTCACCTCCACATCTCTGCAACCTGACAGTTAATTACCGCTCAGTCCGTTAAACACAAAAGCATCAAAGAAGTGAGGTTTCTATTTCTGCTGAGCTCTTGTTTGAAGACAGTAAGGACTCGATATTACCTCTTTGAGATGTTTTGTTTTTGTTCAGCGACTGGTTGTGATGCAGGAGTTATTTAATTAGCAGGCACATTGTCTCAGACTATCAACACAGCAAAGGGGCACCTTTAAAAGATTATTTTCGGCCTCCTGAATATCTAAAGAAGTACTTTAGAAGGTTTTCGTGCAGCTTTAAGGAAGAATATGGTGGATAGAGGAATACTGAATCAATCATGTTTTATTTATTATTGACTTGGTGAGGAATGTGGAACAATGTTTCCACATGGCTGACCTCCAGGAGGGTCGGCGTGGGAGGGGCGAGGGCATCCACTGTGTCATGCTTAATTGGTGTTGTACAGTTACACTAGCTGGCAGAGAATGGCGGTAAGTGTGGAAGACGGTAAATGAATGTTGAGCAGGCAGACAAAACAAAGAAAGGGAGCGATAAAGAGATAAAGACTTTCCGAGCCCGTGTTTGAAGAGGCTGGAGCCGTAGTCTCTGTAAGCGATGTGCTGACTGCACAGATGGTGGAGTGGTCCCTGCTGCGCTACTGTCATCAGCTCGGCTACGAGGGAGGGGTGTGTGCGGAGGCTGCGTGTGTGCCTTTGTATGCGTGTACATTGTCAGTGGGTAGCTATGTAAGAAACCAACATGTTTCAGGTTCACTGACTTTCCTTGTCTCTGATAGCATCCCTGGGCTGATGCAAGGAGAATTAGTAATGTCTTAAATATCAGGAAATATATACATACAATAAGTTATCATTGTCCTTTTTGTTCACTTACACGCCCTCATCCTTTTGTGTAAACAGTGACAGCTCCTTTGTCTTTGTTTGTGCGTCCCTTCAGGAGTACTTGAGTGACAGGGACAACGGCCAGGCCAGACTGAGTACAGTAGGAGCCAGCGGGGAGCTCCTGATGGCCGTCGTGTCCAAAGATAGAGTGGAGGGGATCAAGGCCAAGGTGGTTAACGCCCGGGAAGACTGGAAGAGTCTGATGAACAACCTGCAAATGAGGGAAGATGCTCTCGAGGTTGGTTTCATTTGGATGCCGTTTGCTTAGCTAAAGACTTCAATAAAAGAAAATGCCTTGCTTCATTGAAGTGAGTCCAGATCATCAGTGCCCATTTACTAAGATTCACAAGATGTACTAACTCAAAGTTTTGTGAAATAACAAATTTTTTTATTGTACTGAAGCTAAAATACTTGACCCACCTTTTATTTGTGTTTTTTAAGAGGATTTTATGTGATAGAACAACACAAATAGCGCATAAGAGTTTTCAAGATTATTTACAATAAAAATGTGATAATTGTTGTTTGCATTAGTATTCAACCCCCTTGGTCAATGCTTTGTATATCAACCTTTTACTGCAAATATAGCTACTTGTGTGTTGGGGTTTTTCTCTACAGCTTTGCACATTTGAAGACCCATTTTTTTACTTTTCTTCTCACCAAGCTAACTCAGACTCAGCCAGATTACACAGAGAGAGTCTTGAACAACAATTTTCAAGTTGTCCCACAGACTCTCCATTAGACTTAGCTGTGAATATACTGGAATGAATAAAGTATATTCATTCCAGCTCATGAATATACTTTAACCCTTTCTGACCTAAGTTTCAAATCTCTGCCTGGATATTTTTTGCTTATTTTAATTGTGCGCAGTTCTTTATATGTCCTGTCAGTAAATATATTTGCCCATTTGTCCATAACAACTGGGAACTTTCACTATCTAGCAAGTTATTTTTGTAATTTACCGTCTATTAAAAGAGTGCCCCTTACAATAATTTCACTTCCTGCGATGGCGGGAGTAAAATTACTGTAATAACCCAATTTTGGCTGGAAAGCAAAATGTTTCTTTCAGAAACCGTTGGAATTTTTCAGATAGCGCAAAGTGTGGCGGAAATATGGTGCTGCAAAATTGGCTGGATTGACGCTGATACATTCGATTTGGAAGGGTTGATCTCTGCAGTTCCTCCAGAATTGCACTGGTTCTCTTGGCTACCTTTTGAAATAAATGTTGTCTTTTTCTTCACTGTCAGTTTAGCTGATCAGGTAGTTTTGAAATTGTGCAGAAAACATTTTCATTTTCAAATTTAACAGTGCTCTGATAAATGCTCAAATTTTGGGTTTTGTTGTATGACTTGAAATCAGTTTACACTTCTCCACACCATTTTCCTTGACCTGCCTGCTGTGTTTCTTGGTCTTCCTGATGCTGTTTGTTTACAAATGTTTTCTAACAAACCACAATATTCAAATTTGGGGACTTCTAATGGAAAGGTGTTACACTGAAAGCAGCTGAATGCAAATGCACGCCACACTTTTTAGTTATACTTGCTGAAGATTCTGAAAATATGTATCCCATTTCTGCTACTTCACAATCATGCACCACTGTGCTAATCTAGCACAGAAAATTGCAACAAAATGCAGAATAATTAATATATTTAGTGTTGCGAGTCATGCCTGTGTTTGTGTTACATTTCCAGAACCTTCAGTCCCAGATGACGGAGTTTGAAGCCAGTGCAGAACCTCTGCAGGACTGGCTCAACAGCACAGAGTCCAGAGTCCAGGAGAGCAGCGCCCGACTCCACGACCTTCCAACCAAGAAACACGAGCTCAGCAAACTGCAGGTATTTTGTAGCCAAAAGTCATTTTGACATGCTCCCTTGAATAATGCTCGTTCAGGTGTTACCGCTTTCAGAAAATTGCATTAACGTTATAATTGTTCTTGGATATTCATGAAGCCATATTTTAGTTTTGCATCATTTCATGGTCACTCCTGGAACAATTAATTTTGTATATCTTGAGGGCATTTTTAATTCAACTGCATTACACAGAGAGGGAGCTATTTATATTTCTCTTTCATGCTGCTATCACTGGTATTTTCTCATTTCCTGTTTTCATTTAAGCAAACCCTGTCATTACAACACAAAGTGAATATTAAGTAGGATAATAAATGGTTACCTCTCCATTAGATATGAATCCCTAAAGTACCAATTTGAAATCCTTGGGGAGCAGAGAAGGACCTAATTACATTTGTTGAGCGCCAGTGGATCAAAATAGAGCCGCATCTTGACACAATAGTCAGAGGAGAAGTCCAGAAATCTAATTAATTCCCCTTTCTGTCAGAGCTGAAGTGCTGCGTGGCTAAAAGACCTTTTTTCTAGGAGTGATAACAGTGTCTGGCAGACACAGGAGCAGAAAAGAGGCATGGAGCATCAAAGAGATAAACCTGACAACATAGGAAAAAATGTATCAAGCCCATCTCAAAGCTCTGTGCTTATCATTGTGGCTATTTTTGTATTTGTTCTGCTGCCGCTGTAGCACTTCCCTTCGTTGCCTTTTGTGTGTCCCCGCCAGTAATTACATTTCTGCCCCCCTCGCAGCACCTGAAGTACAATACAATACAATACTAGAAGGCTACGGTGTTTGTACCTGTGTTGGCAAAATCCTCTTTATCCTGTCGCTACTATACCTCCCACCTTCATATTATTTCCCTGCTCTGCACTGCGGTGTCCAAGTGAATAACAGTGTTTCAATTTAAAAGTGAACATCTGGAGGAAAATATGCTGATTTTTGAATTTTGACGTTCTGCGAGGTCTTGTTTATTCTTTTCCCTCAACCCTGCATCCCTGCTCTCATGTTTCTGTCATAAAAAAACATCTGTCATTTTTTGTGTTAATATTGCTTACAACTGACTATCCTTTCTTGTCTGTCACATTTAAACTTGCACTCCTAACATCACGTTGCTCCATCTCTCTTTTACCCCACCCTCCACTTGCTCTGTAAAGTCTGTGCTGGAGGAGATGGCCAGTCGAGAGGTAGAGCTCAGCAAGTTGAGGGATAAAGCTCATCATCTCTGGGAGGGACAAGCAGCTGGCAAGGGCTTCGTCCACAGAGTATCTCAGCTGTCAGCGCAGTACCTTTCCCTCAGCAACCTAACCAAGGTAACACTGCTTCTACTCTGCAGCTTTCTGACTCAAACCCACCAGCATGCCCTGCATCATTCATGCTCTGCTAGTAGCAACTATACAGCTGTCGGTCAAGTCATGCTTTTCTGTGTGTTTACTGTTGAATCGTGGATTATTCTTCAGCTATGCAGGAGAAATGTGTGATTTTTCTCGACGCATGAGAAAACATTAGACACACCAATCAAAAATTTGTTGGTCAAGTTCCTAGCTACACTTTTTGTAAACCTTTAGCCTGCTAATACCAGTTCTGGTTAATTCTGATTTCTCTTTAGAACCTGAAATATAAGAAGATTGAAGAACAATATCAATGTTTTTTTCCTTGTCTTACTGCCTTGGGTGGCCATTGAATATTTTTTAGGAGGTAGGGTGATGTCACACTGTGTGTAAAACAGACAAAATAGGGTTTTACTATATCTTTCAAAGGGGAAATAATTGGACTCTATCTTATATAACAGGTTAGTACAGGTAATATGGCTGTTTTAGTTTGTTGTCCCTTATCACTGTTTAGCCTTTCTGTTATCTGCTGAAAGGCTTGCTCTCATTTTCTCACTGTCTGATGAGATCACATTTCTCAACACATTGTCCTGTCTAACATCTCTGTGCTTCCGCTGACTTTATTTTAAAACAAATATCCATTATTTTTTTCTAACCATGAAGTCTCTTGGAACACGAGGAGACTTGGGGTTTTATTGTGACGCCATGTCCTTTTTAAATCATGAAGTTGTGCTGCGATTTCTCTTTTACAATACTACTAGATAGTGACACTTGATTAACTTTATTAATCACTGATGTCATCTTCAACAGATTCCAGACATTTCATTAAAGTGAATGCATGCACATGACATTTTAATACATTTACAAGTTTTGTGCTTTTCTGCCACACAATAATAATTATTTTTGATAGAATTTTCCTACTAGCATTTTATAAAAACCCACTAAATGTTGTGAAAAGCTGCCCAAACCTTTTGTTTTCCCAACCCGTTGTGTTCAAAAGTAGCCAATTTGAGTGGAATCCCATACAGTCTAGCAACACTGAGAATGACTTGGTAATATGATGTGTTTACTGATTGAAACAATATTGGACTTTTGAGTTTCCAGCCAATCAGTCATCACTCAGGGCTCAAAATTAACCATTTTCAGTCCACAGTAAAGTTATTGATGCATTTCTATGAAAAATGGTCTCTAAAGAAATTTACCTGAGGACATGAATGTGTCTCACCTCTTAAAGGCCCTTGAGGCTGAAGCCTCATTGACATAAAAAGGCCATCGCTTTGTAGTTCACTGGTTCACTGTTAAAATGCTAGGGGTGAAATGCGCTTCTGCTTTGAACCTGACCTTTTTGAAGCTTTCATTACGTCGGCCAGACTCTTGTGATTTATTTGAGTTATTGTGCTGCAAACATAACAGTGACCAAAAACCACTTACTCAACAACCATGAGAAAACCCCTGCAATGATGAATGAGTTTATTTACTTGGAGCTTCGCTAGAGTAGCTACTATTTTTATACCTTCTTCTCTGTCAGACATTGGAAGAAGGAATTCAGAAAAATAATTATAGCTTTCAATTTGCCTATTCTTCAGTTTCTTGGATGTTCAAAACATGCAGCGTATCACTGTAAACTTCAGTGTTTGCTGCATGATGAGGGGGGATGAGTGAGTCTCTGGAGACATCTCTTTGCGAAAACAAGGCTCATTTCAAACAAACAGAACAAGATGGAGACTTTTGATTGTGCACAGACTGTAATTCTCTGATCTCGCAGAACCAATAAAGGGTTTGAAGAGCGTGTTTACATTGTTGTACTCTCATATCTGCAGGATAAAGCCTCCAGGATTGAACGCATCGTTGGGGAGCATCAGCTCTTCTCTCAGGGGCTTAAAGAGCTTCAGGACTGGGTGTGTGAAGCACAAAGGGTCATAAGTACCTGCAAATCCACAACTACGGTCAAGGGCATACTGGAGGACCGCATGTTGCAGCTTGAAGTAAGATGAGACATGATGGATGCGTTTCTCCCAGTACTGTAACCGAAACTTTCTGAAGACAGAAATAACATTGTATATTTCATATGTTATGTTGAAATATTGTACACTTTGGCAAGTTATTTTGCCTGTGTCTGTTCTCCATCTCTAGGCCTTACTTGCTGCCCGCCAGGAGCGGGAAATCCAGCTAAAAATGCTCTTGACCCGGGGAGAGGCGGTCCAGAGGAACACTTCAGCTGAGGGAGTCCCAGTGATTCGCAAACAGATCCAAGACCTGAAGGACTCGTGGGACTCTTTGCTTTCTGCCTCAATTCAGTGTAAAAGGTGAGCAAAATCCAGTTCATTGCATTCCTGTATGTTCTTATTCGTACTTATTAGTTTGATATGTGTCTGCATTGCTGTGTTTAACTCTTACAGTCAGCTGGAAGGCTCTCTGTCACAGTGGACCAGCTATCAGGAAGATGTGGAGCAGTTTGTGCAGTGGATGGATCGAGTGGAAGAAACTCTGAGCGGCTCAGACAGACAGTACTCGGAGATGAGAGATAAAACTGCCAACCTGGGAAAAACAAAGGTATTTCATGCAAAGACTAGCCTCCCAAAGATTTTATGCATTTAAATATATACTCAAATCTTTTGAATGATTGCTTCACCTGTGTGTATTTATATTTTAGCTTCTCTACGAGGAGGTTTTGAGTCATAGCAGTCCTCTGGAGACCATCGCCACAAAAGGCTCCAACATGACAGAACATTGCACAACTCAGCAGGAGGTTCAACAGCTGCAGAGTAGATACAATGCTCTAAAAGAAAATGCTAAGGTACCTACCGCCAACATCAGATTAGATTTCTCCTCTAAAAATATTTGAATATTTGAGTCAAATTTTTGCCTATTTTGTAATTCTTTTCCCACATATGTTTGACATTAGAGATTTAAAACAAGTTGTGCAGAGCATTGGAGTTGGAAAAACCTGTTCTTACATTGATGTGTCTAACATCTGTGACCTTACAGAATGCTGTTAGTAAGGCCAAGGAGCTGGTTATGGTCCATCAGGAATATCAGCGAGGACTTCATGTGTTTGAAGACTGGCTGGAGCAGGAACAGGCATCTCTGGCTTTGCTGTCTCATCCAGAAGGAAACGTGGATACACTTGAAAAAACACTGCAGCAGCTTCAGGTCAGTAATTGTCTAAAAGTAGTGCATTGTGTGTGCAAGTTGAACATTAAAAGGGACTTGTTATGCAAAATTCACATTTTGCTCATTTGTATGCTTCCATTTGGGTCTCTACTGCTTCTATAAACAGCGCAAGTAGTTTTAAAAAAACACCCAGATGTTTTTTGGCAATAAGTTAATGATTTTGGTGTCTGGACAATGAGCCTACTGATTGTTGGTTCACATTTGATGGGCACTGTTACCTAGCAACACCAGACAAACCCAGCCCCATTACCTAGCAACAAACCAAACAAACATTTGGTTTGTTGATTTTACCACTGTAAGTGCTGTACAATGGCTGCTGAAAATGACAAGTGTTTTGTTGTTGACTTATCATCCAGAAACCACTTACTGCATTTTTGCTGGTTGTGCAGGAGGCTCTACTTCTGCTTTTCAAAGATGTACAGTTGTATGACTGTCCAATGTGTTTACAGCCAATTTCACATGTGAATTTAAATATATAACTTATTTGTATTTAAAGTGACACGCGGCCCTAAAACTGCTCAATATGAAAGGATCTCAAAATAGGTAGAACTGACCAAACTAAAATCTCATTATCTAGGGATTATTTTGTGCATTTTCCCATCTTAACCTGTTCAAGGAAGAATAGGTCACTTTTAAAAACACACCTTCCCTTAAAGTTTATTCATACATATTTGCTTTCTAGAGCTTGCAGGAAAGCTGCTCAAAGGGTCAGTCTTTGCTGGCTTCGGTGCTGACCAGCAGAGAGAGAGTGATCCCCTGGGGCGTCCCGCAGATTGAAGACCGAGCTCTGGACACCGCAAAGCGAGAATGGGCATCCTACCAGAGCCGCTTGGAGGAGACGCGGGCCCAGCTGCACTCTGCGCTGACGAGACTGAGGCAAATGGGTCACAGGTTCCTGAACCTGGCTCAGTGGCTGGAGGACACGGAGAAGTTGGCAAGCATCAGAAACAACCGAAGGTCAGACAGAAACACCAAGCAGAGTCAGCTCAAGAAACTCCAGGTGAGAGAAAGAGATATCTTCTGACAATTTATTTAAAACTCCAGTTTGTGAAAAATTTAAGAAGATAAGGTCATATTTTAATCATTAAATTAAAGGGTGAGTATTAATGAAATACTAATCCCTCTTTTTAAACCTATTTGAGGAAAAAAATATGTCACCATGTATCATTTTCCCCTCCACTTCATAATTTTTCACTACTTTGTGTTGGTTTATAACACAATAAATTCTAATAAAATATTCCAAGTATGAATAGTTTAGACCAGGGGTGTCAAATTCCAGTCATGCAACCTTTAGATGTGCCTCTGCTGCACCACACCTGAATAGAATAATTAGGTCATTAAGGCTCTGGAGAACTGATCTACACAAGGAGGAGGAAATTAAGCCACTTCATTCCAGTGTTTTGTACTTGTGGCACATCTAAAAACTGCAGGACACCGACCCTTGAGGACTGGAGTCTGACACTTGTGGTTTAGACCCTGAACGAAAAAGATCATCAGTAAGACCTATATATAAATAGGAATAACTTTAAATGAATCCCTAAGCAATTTTTGGCGTTGTGAGTTTGATTCAGATTTGCCTTTTGACTGACAGCCACACAAACTTGACTCCCAATTTACTCACTCACGGTGCATTCACTAGAGTATAAACGCCAAAGTTTTTTCCCCCTGTCAGAGAGAAAGCAATGAAGCATCTGCCACTTTGCACTGCTACACATAACTTATTTACATCCCAAATGAAACTACAGCATTTCTCTGCTTGGTCTCTTCTCCTGGAAAATTTTGTCTGAATCAAAATATCTGACAGATTCAATATTTTCTGAATCTGTTTTAAAACTAAACCTAAACAGATCTACCGGTGTTTTAATTAGATTTTTTTTCCATCTATGTTAGTCCTTTATTTCCAAATTTTAACAGGCAATTAAATAAAAGTTTCTCAAGGGATTTCAATCAATTTAATGAATATGGTTTGTTTATCTCTATCCTTGTTTTCAGGGGTATCTTGAGGTGGTGCTGGCGCGGCAGGGAGAAGTCGATGGCCTCTCATCTCTGGCCCAGCAGGTTCTGGAGGAAACCTACATTAGTAGTCGCATCAGTGTGACCGCCACCCAGCTGACAGCTCGCTACCACTCCCTTCTGCTCAGCATCCAGGTCTGACCCTCTCAGATGTTTGATACGTATTATTTCAATGAATCATATCTACATTCTGTTGAGTTTTTCACTTCCTTCCATGTTTTCAAAGAATGGTTTTTGAAGATTTTTTTCATTGGTTTTGAACTTTACTTTCAGATTTTTAGTTTTTGTTGCTTATTATTTTTTCAACCTGCTCACACATTACTTGCTTTTTTGGTTTCCAGGCACATTATTGCATTATTTGCTGGCTACCATTCACTTGTTGTATTGAAAACTTTGATGTGTAAATATTCATACAGATTCTATATGGCTTGCTTATTTCCTGGTGAATACAGTACGCACAAAATATTAATTGACACACAAATGTAGCCTGGCCAATTGTCTTCCTGTGCAATTCTGCTCGCTTCACAGACATTTGGTATTGTTGAAAACAGATGTGAACTGCTGCATGTCGCTACCCACAGTGGGCCTTTTCACACATGATTGTGCTTCTTCTCACCATGAAATCCACTCCAGTTTGGGCTTGTGTTTCTGTAGCGCCCCGCTGAAAGAGCGCTGGGACTTACCTCTGTGAGCCCAGCTTGTTTTGTCTGTATTCTCAGGTCTGGCCTCTCTATTTGTCTCCCCCTGTGGGGTGAGAGTTAAAGGAAAATCAATGGGGCTCTCCAGGTCGGGGACTAAAGCTGTAATTAAATGCAATCTCACACCTTGAATTGGGAGTAAAAAAGATTTTTTGTGCTATTATTATTACTAACATCTCCAGTTACTCTTCTGAATGTAGTGCATGTGCTGGTTGGTTTGCCTTTACTCCCAACCAATGCCACACCTATCCTCTCTTAATGCTTAACTTGACTTAGGCATGCATTTACTTTCAGCCACACAGGTAACACCCCCTCATCCTGTGGATCCCTGTAATTATCCAGCAGGAAGTAGGGGCCATATGGGCCTGAGGTGGGAAGCTGTTACCTCTTTCGACTCAAAAAAAAAAGGTGTGCACTCAGCACTTTCGGCTAATTGGAGCTTCCTCACTGCAGGATTTGGAAGTTGAGTGAATAATGTGTCAAAAATGCAAGAAGCTTTCTCTATCCCTGTTCTGTTATTGACTCGAAACCTCAGTCAAGTGGATAATGCTTCAAAATATAAAAGAAAACCCACGCTGCTTTGAAGTGAAGCTATTGACATTGAACAGATGAAAGTGAAAGGGAGAAAGCAGGTATTTTCTGTTTTGACGCCAGATCAGAGAGTTTGTGGTCCTCAGTGACCGATGTTAGACTGTTGGGAAAAAACTCACACCTTGAAAGGAAAAGAAACATGGGATGCATCTCGAATTTTCCCCTAAGTCAAATGCTGAAAAATCTACTAATACAAATAACTTTTTTTTTTAAAGTCACTTGTTTTGAACAAAGTCTGTCATATTCCCAGTGTCCTGAAGAACAAAAAACCCTAAGAATCCTTTAACTTTGTCTCCTCTCTTGGCTCAGAATTATAACCATGAACTTCAATTTATTTATTAATGATTTATTGTAATGTACCAGAAAGCAGTGGATAATTGTGAAGTCAAAGCGAGATGATTCATGGCATATAGCAGTTTTAAATTGTAAAAAGCGTATAGCGACTCATTTTTGACAGAAGACTGAACAAAAATGTTAAATTCTTTTAACCAAATGAAGTCTCAATTTTGGGGTAATTTAACATAAATATGCTTTGATCTAAGCCAGCCCATTGTAGTGTTAGTTTTCCTCCACAGATAAAAATAAGGCTTGTGACCAACAACCATGTTGGTTCTCATTAACTTTCTCTCTGTTTCTTTCATTGTTTCTCACATTAAATATCAATAAAATACATTGACGTTTCTTTGTGTTAAATGCTGTGATCTTATTTTTGGGAAAGCTATCTTCTAACCTTTGCCCCTGTTTGATTTCAGGATATGATCAAGCAGCTGCAGGAGGAGCTGAAGAGCATGGAAGAGGCAGAAAGCCTCTGCATGTCATTCAGCGAGTGGCTTGGCTCAACTCAGAAAAGCTTCACAACGTTGACAGACCGCTCTGAACCGCTCGACCGGCAAGCCATGGAGAGAAAGACGAAGAAATTAGAGGTATTGATCTGTTAGTCAAAGTTTGGGCTGCATTTATTTCTGAAGTTAGATGCCACGGCATGTGGTTAGTATGAACTGTTACTCTGTGTTTGATTCACCAAACTGCACAGGTTGAGAAAATGGCAAGAATTTAACTTGAGTGAAATAATTTTTTCCTCCTAATATTATTAACAATCCTGAAATGTTTGGCCAATGAAATGTTTGTGGGAAGTGGACAAGTTAAAGAACATTACAGAAGTATAAAGCAACACCTTTTTCTTTTGTCTTAACGCTTCTCAGACACATAACCGCTACAGTAAAAAGAAAAAAATCCACACTATTGTTTGTGTGGCGTAGTTCACATCGAGCGCACAGAGGGTTTGATGGGTATGTGTGTATCGATCGGCTCTTTATGAAGACAAAGCTGGTGCTGGTTTAGAGGAAACGCGGTATCAGAGAGAGACCTCCCACTGTGTGTAAGAGGATGAAGAAGAGTCGGTGTCAGGAACCTGCTGGCACAGACGCTGTAATTGATGCAGTGCCCTTACCGCTCCACATCACACACACACACATACACTCGCAGTTTTTTCTCTTTTCATCTCTAAAAACGAAGCACAAACCTGAACAGATCTAACTCCAAAAACCTGAGAGTCCTATGTGGTTTCACGCATTTTTTCCACTTCAGTTCTTTAGTATCTCGCCTCTCCTCATCTTCCCCCCTGTAAACCAGTCGCACCACACACCCACACACCCACATAACACTTGCGATACATCATCTGGTGTGGTCTTCGCCGTAATCCCCTTTCAGGGATCGATGCTCTGTCTCCGCATTGCGACCGAAGATGTGCGGCCACCACATGTGTCCCCCTAGTGCTGAAGATAACACATGAGCGTGCTTCATCACTTACTCATCTCCTGTTGTGAGGGAAGCTGGGATGTTCAGTGAGCCGGGACGATTACGCACTGACACACAGACCAGAAGTCAATAGCTGTGTTAAGGCCCATTAGCTGGTTTTGAACTTTATTTTTGGCTACAAATCTGTTGGTTTGGAGGAAATTACTATTTGGCAACAGACAAGGATGTTTTCTTTATTTGAAAGTTGTTGCATTTTTATGGTTTTAATCTTTATTTTTTCCCTTAATTCTGTGAAAGATAATTTCCTGAAATTGGTTATTTTCCTTAACATAAATTAAATATGAATAAAAAGAGATTGATCTTTGCATGCAGAACTTCTTTCAAGCTGGCAATTGATGGTTCAGGGTGATTTCTTTTAATGTGTTGTGGTGGCCTTGATTAAGGTATTAAGTTGATTCATGTTAATTTGTAATTGTAATTAATATCTCTGCCATTGAAATATTGCATAAAGTCTGCTCAAGTCCAAACATGTCAAGTAAAATCGCTTTAGAGCCAGATGTTTCAACGTACAAAATTAGCTGTTTTAAATGGCCCCTGATTACATTATACTTTGCTTATAAGAATACAGACATTGGAGTAACTTTTGTAAAGTGGTCTTCATAAAAGGTTTTTTATTCTTTCTGCAAGTCATTGTCTATTGAAGCTCTTCAATAGGCTTCAATATATTGATGGATAAATGACATTTTATGAACCTTGTTAGTTTAAAGATGAATTTTTTTGTCAATAAATTGTAAAACCTTTAGTATTTTTAATCAATTCAATTGATTAAATGGAAATCAACTGACCTACAGATAAACACAAAATAACACAAAAACATTGCAACATTTTACTGTTGCAAGAGATTTGCACAGTAAAACCTAGATTTGAAACTAATTTGCATACAGGTTTACAATGATAATAGTTTTGCAAAATTGTAGATTTTTAGTTGATCATCAACTTGATTTTCAGAACTGAAGGAGAAACATTAGAGTTAATTAAAGAACCCAAGATCTCACACAGAATAAAATCCAGAAGCTCTCAAGCTCATGATTACATGTAGCACACAAAGAACTTGACTTGGATAATTGCAGGTACTAGACAGTTGAATCATAAAGGGTACTTTGTGTGTAGGACTTCAGATAATGTTCTTTGAAATGTGCTAACTAATAACTCAAGGCCTCAATGTAGACAGAATTAAGCTAAATATCTGCTGTAAAAATAGATTAAAAAAAAGAACTTTCAAAATGAAATAGATTTTAGTGAAGTTTATTCCTAATCGGTTTCAGCAAAAACTGCAAGCGTACACTGAGAAATCTCACTGTAAGACAAGGAATAGTTTAAATTTAGACAGAAAGAGGAGATAATTATAAGGAACAATATGCAACTCTACAACAAATAGTAATTGCTGAATACTTCTTTTGATGCAGAGTTGCATGAAATTTAAATATGAGGCATGTTGCTTGTTAAAGTGACAAGGCAGGAACATCGGAGATAGTGATCAAACCTGCAGCGTCGCATTAAGCAGGACACAGAGACGTGTGCAAACACACGCAGGTCTCGTTATGTTCCCCACAGAGCTGGATTGAGAGCCGAGCTTGTTTGAGTGTGAGGTTACCGTCTCTGCTCATCCAATAATAGGCCGATGATGAAAGCTGTATGGCATCCCATCGAGGGGAGGTCAGTTCATGTGTGTACAGCGGTGTGTAGTGTTGCCCTGGAAACCCCCGTAGCTACTGTTGCCTGTTAAGGGTCTTTATAATTGGGTCCTCCTTTCATATTATTCACTGTGGTTCTTCCTCGCCATGAACTCCGAATTCTTCTTCACATTTCAGGATGGAGGTGTCAGCCTACCTGATGGGTTCAAAGCTTTTCAAAAGCCCTGCCAGGGCAGTTTGTGGCACAGGGCAGCATGGGAGGTGAAGGCCAAATAAAAACCAAGAAATAGCGCACTGAATGTACTGTAATTGAAGCTATGAGATAAATGTTCCTTAAAATAAAGAGAACGTATAATTTTGTATTCATTCTTGATGGCCCCAATGCTAAGCTAGCCTTGCAAAACACTTCATACTCATAGGACGTTTTACACTGGGATTTTATATAAACCAAGACAAAGCGCTGCATGATTTTGAAGGGGAAGGAAAATAACACATTAATGATAAACTGAAAATTGTGGCGTGGATTTTTATCCATCCCAACAAGGTCTGTACTCTAGAACTGCTGCTGGTCCAGCTGTTTTGGGTGAGCTTCACATTTTTTTCTTTTTTGGGGGGGGATATCTTAACTTATTCACATTGCATTGAGATGATCAATGAATGGCAATTTGAAACAGATTCTCAATTGGATTAAATGTAAACTGTGACTAGTCCATCCCAACAGCTTGATTTAAACCGTTTCATTGGAGCTCTGGCTGTAGGTTAAGAGTAGGTATCCTGCTGGAACATGAACCTTCAGAGTAAAGGAAACTAGATACAAATGCACACTGCAATTTTTTGTTTAATTTTTATTTGTGAACGTTTTCGAAAGGCATGCATCATCTTTCTCGCCTTCACTATTATGTAGTTCTTTGTTTTAGTTTATAAAATAACATCTGAATGAGTTGCATTGAAATTTGTCATTACAATGTAAAAAAAACATTCAAAAGACTTGCACACATCTGCATATTTTTGCTCGCTTTCAACCAGAACCTGCAGTCTGATCTTCAGCATGGCCACAATCTCCTGAAATCCCTGAGGGAGCGCGCGGAGCAGGCAGCAGGCTTCCTGGACGAGGCTGGAGCTGAAAGTTTAGGAGCAGAAGTCGAAGCGCGTCTTGCCCAGCTGGAAGAGCTCGCCGGGGGACTGAGGCAAGAGCGCAGCTTCCTGGAGAGAGCGTTGCTGCTTGCAAAGGAGTTCCAGGACCGGTACAAGGCTCAGGTCCAGTGGCTCGTGGAGACCAGGGCTCTGCTCGGCACGCCAGTGGAGCCCAAGGCTGAACTCTACCAGCGCAGAGCTCAGCTGGCGAAGTATAAGGTAAAGCAGGAAAAAATTAATTCAGACCATTAATTCAGCAGTCAGGAAATTTTACACTTTGGTGATTTAAAAGGTGAGATGGAGCTGAATACTATTATCTTAATTGGCCATGAGTGACCTTGGAAAAATTCAAAAGTGAATACACTTAAGATAACTGCTGATCTAGTTAAGAGTTTTAATCTAATCTACAAATAGTCCACACATACGGCTGTTCACACAGCAGGCCTTCATACTAAATTCATTTTTTATTTTTTCTGGCTGAAATCCAATTAAATTTTTTTTTTTTTCTGGTCATTCGTACTACTAACTAAATCCAATCACAGTGCTACAGGACGGTGTGGACGGTTTACGACCTGGTTGTGCAGAAGAAGGAAGTTGACACCACACAGCAGCACACAGTTTACAGAAGTAATAATGGATGAAACTATTTTAGGAATGATTTTAAAGTTTACTCAGCAATGGGGCTGACAGTATTGTCCCAAGGTCATAACAACACAAAGGAAGCCAATAAAATGAGAGCACAACTAATAGAAATGGCCTTTTGTGGAGCATTGAGTGCAGTTTATGTGGGGAAGTTTGTCTGGACGTGTAATCAGAGCCAGAGGTGTTGGGATTGTGATGTGATGTGCTGTGTTTTATTGACACAGACTTCTTTCATAAGTTTATAATCCTGATTTTGAGATGTTATGTCCTGATTTACCCCACCAAGCTTTTTCTGGTGTAGAATTATGACATCAAAGTCAGATAAAATGCGACATGGCCGTTTAGACTGCAGACACATTGAAAACAATCCAATACATATCCGAATTAGCATCACATATGGAAAGGACACAAATCAGATTTTTCTGGGTATGAAAAGATTGGTGAAAAAGTCAGATATGGGTAGCATATGGCCAAAAGAGCAGATTTGGGTCACATTCAGCTGCTGTTTGAACATAACTCAAGTAACTCTGTAAAAGGACAGTACAGGTAGAAGTATTAAATACCTGATATAAAATTAGAAAAGGTAAAACAAGCGCATCAAACAAAGATAGGAAAGAATGGTGAAAAAGCAAACTTTTATAAATAATGTCTTTTTAAAGCAGGGTTTTGCTTCCTCCATGCAGACATATTAATTATCAAAGAAATCTGTGTGGGGGTGTCTGTGTGTGTGTGTCCTCAGGCTCTCTTACAGATGGTTCAGTCCCATGATGGATCCATAAGGTCTGTGATGGAGAAGGGAGATGCTCTCCTGGCTTCTGTCCACTATCCTTCCATCAGAGACAAAATGCACAGAATTCAAAAGGACTACACTGCTCTCTGCAAGGCTGCAATGGTTGGGACAAGTTCTGATGCAATGGCAATAAGAAACAAAACAATTTTTTCCAGTGCATGGCGAGCTGCTTGTTTTACATTTTCCTTCTGTGCTGTCTGTGGCGTCCAGGCTCACGTGGAGAATCTGGAAGGCCAGGTGAAGGAACAGGAAGCTTACCACAATGAGCTGCAGGAAGTGGAGCGCTGGCTGCTGCAGATGTCCAGCAGGATGGTTACTCCAGATCCAAGCGTGAGCGTCAGCCTGGAAGCAGCGACTCAACAGCTGGCTAGGCACAAGGTGACAAATCACATTATTTCACTTTTGCTGCCATTTGCCATGTTGGTGACAAAATCGTGCAGCTTGAGCCCTAATTTGATAATTGCTACTGAGCTATTTATTATCACAATGTTGATGTCTTTGTTCACCTACTTCATTTTCTGTGTGGCTATTTTATAAAAAAATCTGTAACAGATGTTTAATTTGGAAAGCTGGACTAGCAGTCAGAGCTGTTTCCCTATCCATAATTATCTTTCAAGTGTTTTCTTATTAAGTCCTTTATGTTTAGAGAAAGTCTGTCTCATCAAGCAGGGTTGAATTAGTCTTTTACTTGACCTTCTTCAGGCCACCATGGAGGAGATTGCAGGTTTTGAAGAACGTTTGACAGCTCTGAAAAAGCAAGGAGAGGGCCTAGTGCAAGGCTGCAGCGATCGCGCGCAGAGCCGACTGAGACAGCAGGTCCAGACTCACCAACAAGGCATCAGAGACAGCTACTCCGCCATCTGCAGCACAGCGCAGAGGGTGAGTAAGACTGCAAAAGAAAAGGAGGGAGCAAAGGAAAATGAGAGAAGAGTACGGTTCTATAAAACATTTATTATCCATGGCATGTAGTGTTTAGTTGCCCACATGTGTAAAAACAACCACATGCACAGACAGGAGGTTGATAGCATTCCAGCAGCCTAGGTATCCACTTAATCCCAACCCGTTTTGACACTTAAACCCGTCTCTGTTAAGACAGCCCTTCAGTGCCGCTTTAGAGGGCACAGCCAATTAAATCCGCCAAAGAAGAGCTCAGCAGCAGCCGCACTCAGACCTCACCATCCAACATCACTAACTCAATCTCTCCATATTAATCTCCACAGATCCCTTGTCAACCCCACTTTTTCATGCCTGAGCCAGAAATGATCACACACAGCCATCCAGTAGATCTGGCTAGTCCCATAATCCAACCCCACTCTGTCATTTTGGCACCATCTCCTCCATCATCGTAGCCCGTGTCCCAAGATACCACCTCCGCCACCGCACACACACCCAATCTGGCATTGTGTGATCCAGCCACTTTTTACCACTACACTGCTGGCCTCCCAACAAGCGCGCCTCCAGCGTTGTAATGGCTGCCAACTGTGTCCCAGCGCCACACAGCTCTAATATCCTGCCTGCCACTTGCCACCACGACAGACTTCAAGCCCTTGCCAAAGTCGCGGGGCAGTTTGCCAACACTTTGGCCCTCCCTTTGCTCCTCCTTTCAGTCTCTCAAATTAACACTGTCAATCAGACCGTGATGTTTCGCTCTCCCCTGGAGGGCTTGGACGCCTCTACATTCAACACCTGTTAAATACAAAGCTGCATAACTGCCTGGTTTTTTGGGTAGGAGGGGGGCTCTGTGATTTATTATGTCTTTGAAGGTGCCAGAGAGGCCTAAATGGATATTTATAAATCTTTATGCAGATTTTCAAATAGATTTTTGTCCAGACTTTGACTGGGCCCTTCTGACACATGCATATGGTTTGATTTAAACCATTTATATTGAAGCTTTTCTTCCCACATTGCCCTAAGTTTAGCTTCATCCATCATAAAAAGACCTCTGACCAGCTTCCTTCTCCCTCCTGAAAATGTTATTCCCACAGCATAGTGCTGCCACCACCTTGTATCACTGCTGGCATTGCATTTTCAGAATTAGTTTTCTGCCACACAGATTTTTTGCAACTATCTTTTTAGGCCTTTTGTTAACCCCCCTACCCCTGTCCCAAAAAACACAAAAGATATCCTGTCAACTGTGACTGTGTTTCAAATCTTAGATTGCCACAGTTTTTTAAATTATTATTGCAACTACTGAACTTAATTGTGAAACTGCTCACATTTTGTGAATTTCTAATGATCTTTTTTTTATTTCTGTCGACTTGTCTGGTCTATTATGACGTGCGCTGCCCTTATTGGCCAGGTCACCTTGTAAAAGAAATCTCAATGAGTTTTTTATAGGGTTTAATAAAGGTTTAAGCAAAGAGCTTTATTTATAGTAATTTATAGTAATTAGACGACTTTTGAAGACTATTGCTCCACTGAATTCATTTTAGGGGTATCAAAGTAAATACTAGATAATGTTGTCATTTTCCTTTCACAACATAATTATGCCTTACTATCACCTCAAATCACAAAAAATACATTACAGTTTGTGGTTGTTTCATGGCAAAATCTAGATATATCCAAGGAATGAGAAAACTGTAGCAAGTTACTGTATCTTACAAAAGAATCTAAATTACTGATGTTGTGAAACATAGTATAATACGCCTATTTTCCATTTTTCTGCAGGTATACCAGAGCCTGGACCATGAGCTGCAGAGACATGTCAGTCTGCAGGACACGCTGCAGCAGTGCCAGACCTGGCTAACCTCTGTTTCAGAAAAACTAGACCCTCACCCACAACCATCTCTCAGCCTCGAGGAAGCTCTCCAGCAGGTAAAGAACGACATTTATTTTTACTAAATAAAAATTATGTGTTTTTTAAAGTCTTAGAATAATTAATATTTTTTAGTTTGCATGATTAGATGTTTTTGGATAGTCAAAAATAGAGAGAAATGTTGCTATTTTGCACAATTGCGAGAGAAGGAAATGAACAGAAATGTTAAAAACAGGTGAAGCAGGAGCGAGCGCTTCAGGAGCAGGCCAGCACGTACCTCCAGCTTGTGTGTTCAGCGTGTGACCTGTCTGAACCGAGGGTCAGGGAGGCTGCTGCAGCCATCCAGCAGATCAAACTGCAGGTCAGTTCACTTACAGGAAGCTTTTGCATTAAACGCAGATGTTTCGCTTTGTTTTTACTGGAGTAACTGTTTTGTATGCTTCCTGTTAGATCGAGGAGCGAATGCTTCTTTGTGAAGAAATGGCAGACAACTGGAGGGAGATCGAGGAGCAGAAAATGGATTTAGAGACCCAGCTCAGAGAGACAGAGCAGCAGCTTCAGAGCCTGATCAGGAGACCTGCAGAGTTGGAGCCAAAGATTGCACAAAACCAACTGGACAAGGCACAGGTCTGTCTGCCTTCAGATTTAACAAGTGTGCAACAAGGGAAGAAGAAAACAGGGAAAGACTGTTTCTTGAGTCAAAATTTGACTCACGAGCCTGCTCAATCCTTCAGTATTTTCCAAATAAATGGTTGGAATAGGAGGAACCTTTCTAATTAGTTTAGTGGCAAACCATCTGTTTTTTCAGATCTGATTATATCAGCCAGTCTGCTTGTGTAACTCTACAATGTCTCCAAAAACTGAATCAACCTAGATTCGTCTGGTAAATCCTGTGCAACCTAAATTTAAATACAGTAACTTTGATTCTTTGCAGCACAATGCAATCAAATAGGTAGATTCAAATCCAATCATACTTTTGAATTCAGTCTATTTAGATTATAGTCTATTCAGATTATGGTCCATTCTATCAAATTCAGTTTACTATAAAATTAATCATAAAATGCCTTTTGTCAAAAAAATATTTAGTAGAAAGGAACCCCATCCAATTCACTGAATTTACAGCGATGCCTTTAGAGAGAAAAATCCTCCAGCAGAATTACCCTCAGGCTTTTTTTTTTTTTATAACTGGTTGTGCATTTGGGCCAAAACAGGAAAGAACCACAGAAAAAACACTGTGTGAGGGACACTTTCTGTGGTAATGAAAAACGAGGAGTTATTGGCAGCCAGAGCTACAGACAGGAAAGAGTCGCGGCTAAACAAAGAACCTCTGAACTACTTGAGCTTAAAAAAAATAGGGCCAGGACTTTAACACATTACTTTTGCTTAATTAGTTACACTGATTAAACTTACAAAAGTCCCAGACCAGAATCTTTGTCAATTTGTGTACCCTGGAAAATCTGATGCACAAGTGGCATCTGCAAAGAGCAGCAGTAGAGACTGGGAGTTACTTTTTGCTCCAAAAATGATCTGATGGGATGCTTGAAAAGACTATTATTGTGTGCAAGTTGTACAAAAAAGGAATTGGCCTATTTAAGGAGCTATTTAAGCCTAAAATACCATCTCAATGCAATACATATTGCAGCAAGCACAGATGTCCCCAATGTCAATTGCAATTCCTTAATTACAGACCCTGCCATTAGCTCAATTAAAAATGCTAACCAAGTCCCACCACTAATAAACACACAAACAAAATTGACAAAGTTAACTTTTATGAAAATGTCCATTGACTCAACTGAAGAACTGAGCCAGGATTACTTTCTATGCACAAACAGAAAAATGCAAAGAGAAGAATCGGGCATTGGCAGCATTAGCTCAGTCAGTGGCTCAGTTCAAGTTGGAGAACAGCTAAACACAGAATCACCAAGTAGAGAGTAGAAACTTCTGATAGTTGATAGTTATATTTCACCATGATGTCAATCAGCAGTTTTTCCTCATCTCTCTCTTTTACAACAAAGCAACACAGACCATGCTCTGTGTTGTCAGACTGACAAATAGAAACACCTGAATGCCAATTTCATGATACCTCAATGTTGAATAATCTGCTTTCTTTCCTGCAGGAGTTTCTACAGCAGATTAGAGAGAAACAGTCTGAGGCAGCTCGTTTGAGTGAAGCCATTGGCAGGTTGACGGGGGGACAGGTCTCTCCTGTGCTGGAGGAGATAAGGAGGGTGAAAAGAGGCTGGATAGAGCTGGGCCAGCAGGCTGAAGAGCTGGAGGCGCAGCGAGGGGAGGACATGCAGCGAAGTGGAGAGTACCAGGAAAGTGTTGCTGCTGTGGAAGAACTTTTCCATCAAGTATCCAGAGAATGGGACTATCTCGCCAGGTATCTATTTAATTCATTTTTCAGTTGTTAATATTAACTATACATGTAAATTATTGGTACATACAATTGGGTCCATTATAAATTCTTTGAAGCTTGTACATTACCGTCACTTTTATAGCATCTTTGTTCCTTAAAATCACCATTTATGTATGTAGGGCTGACACTGAGAGCACTGGTGAGCATCTAGAGGCTCTGAGGAAACTGGCCAGTGACCTAGATGAACAGAAAGAAACCCTAGAAGACCTCAGGGACCAGAGACAAGCCATACTGCCTCGACTAAGTCTGCTAGACAAGGAGCTGGTCAAACAGCAGGTGAGGGTATTACCATCGTCTTCAAATAAATGCCAAGATATTCAGAACTGGAAGGCAAACAATTAATTAAACTATGCTTAATTGTCGATTAGTGGTTAATTTGATGTGTTCCAATCAATTAACTTAGAACTTCCACTTAGTTCACCTACACTAAAATGTAAAATTACATTTTAGTGTTGTAATTTGGCCTCCGTTCAGAAGAGGGCGCCAGTGGTCATACTTATGCAGAGTCAGTTGATACAGAAATGAAGATAACGGGGCCATACCAAAACAAGAAAGAGAAACGGACCAAACAAAATCCAGTTTGGGATGGAAAATGCACTTTATGGGGTTCTGTTTGAAATATAAGCACACAACAAGCTCATTAAGTTCCACCTTAATAGCGATCAGTCAGCCAAACTGAATGGTGGAGCAGTTTTAGCTTCTCCACCAAATATTATTGATGTGCTATGAAGGCGAAGATTTGATGACGGCTTAAAAAACAAAAAATTAACACGATGGGGAAAAAAACACGATGCCAATGACTGTCGTGTGTCAATGCACTTCATGGAGCAAAGTTTGTTGTTTTTAAACGTATACATATTATAAACAATGTGGCTGTTTATGCTATGGAAAGGCAGTCTTGATGCAAGAGAATACTCATGTTTATAATAAAATTGCCGCATAACAATAAATCATTAGTCAATTTATCAGGTCAACCAACTTTAGATTAACTCATTAATCAATAACTTGCATCCCTATTTCAGAAAATTAAACCATATGATAAGGTATTTGTTTCAGTAGCTGTTTACATTTAACCAGGTGGGTCATCTGGAGCATCGCTGGGCCCAGCTGGAAAGCCTGATTCTGCAGAAGATTCAGGACTCTGCTCAGACTCTGGAGGATCTCTCCAGGGTCGAGACCCAGCTGAGAGATGCCAGAGAGTGGGTGGAAGAACAGCGACCTGCTCTCACCTCTGCGCTGAGAGCCAGCCCACCTCCAGACCTGGCCCAGAGTTTCCTGTTTGACCACCTGAGCGTTTGTGTAGAGCTGGAGGCCCGTCAGCAGCTGCTCGGTCAGGCGATGAACGAAGCACAGGCTGTGGCCTCCAGGCTCGGGCTGAGTGAGAAGAAATGCTTACAGGAGCTTGTTGAGCAAGCCCAGATGGAGGTGGAAGTTCTCGGCACTCGGGTCGCACAAAGGAGGAAGTACCTCAGTAAGGTAAGCAGCTGGCATTTTAAATTAAATGCAAATGAAACTTTAATTGCACCCCTAAGGACATCTGACCTCTTACTGATAAAACTTTTTCTCAAGGCTTTCACAGAGAGAACGCAGTTCCTTCAAGGAGTGGGGAGAGCTTTGTCGTGGGTTAAGCAGCAGGAAAGGAAAGCTTTATTAGAAGACCACATTTCTCTTCTTCCGGAGGATTTAACCAAACAGGTGGCTGCATGTCGGAGTGTCCAGAGCAGCTTACGGGCTTACCAGAGAGAGTTGGCTTCGCTCTGGGTTCAAGGGCGAGAGTTGGAGAGAGACGCAAGCGACAAAGAAAGAGCGGAAACACTGGCGAGACTTGAGGAGCTACAGTCAGCCTTTGAAACGGCACTCCAGAGGACTACCCAGCATCTCGCAGGCTTGGAAAAAGCCTTGACTTCAAGGAAGTACTTCCAGATTGACCTGGACAAAACCTGCCACTGGCTGAGACGAGCAGAAGTCATAACATTCCCTGAAATCAACTTCAACAGTGTGGAAGAGAGCTCAGATTTGCTAAATCACATGTCTAACTATCAAAGTGTCTTAGAGCAGGCTTCAGAGTATGAGAACCTCCTTCTCATTGTCCAAAGAATCGGTCAGGAGATCCTCCCTACTCTGAACGAGGTCGACCATTGCTACCTGGATGAGCGGCTCAATGCTCTGCCTCAGCAGTACAACGCCATCCTAGCTCTTGCCAAAGAGAAGAAAGACAGGGTCCAGCAGATTATCCAAGAGAGAAAAGAGTTCAGCACTTTGTTTGAAATCACTCGCAATGCACTGGAGGAACTCCAAGAGCAATTTGACAATCTTGAGAAGCAGACTATCAACATAACAGAGAACGGTGTCCGTTTGATAAATGAATATAAAACTATTGATGAAAGTTTGGTTCATCTCGGTACTGCTGTCGGAGAACTTCATGGGAAAAGCCAAGGCTTTTTAATCAGGTGTTTCCAAAGTAAAACTGAGGAGATGCAGCAGCTGGTCGTTCTCCATAGCAAACTGAAAAGAAGGAATTACCAGAAAATGAAACACTTAAGCGACTGCTTGGAAAAAGTAGATGAACACAACAGGGTGGTGTCCAAACTAAACTCAGAGATTCACTCTGTTAAAGAGGGGTTGCTCAGAGTAAAGTCAAATAAAGAATTGAGTTCTTCAGATAAAATTGCAAATCTTTATCTGCTGCTGGGAAGTTTAGAAGGAGTGAGATCTCAGGTAGAAGAAAGTTATACACACACAAAAAACCTTGATCTAAAGTTTGACACTGCTTCTTTCCAGAAAACCAAACTGCAGCTCAAGTTGTTGCAGTCATTGCAGAGTGATATTAAGTCTTTAATTAAAGAAAGTGAAACCAGAGTCACAAAGAAAGAGAATTTCTCAAAAGAGGCTGAGAGGATGTTGGACTGGCTGAAGGCCGTAGAGAAAAGGCTGAAGGAGCCTTTGATCATTTCCGAGGTCAAAGCTGAGAGGATAAACGAAGAGAAGCAGAAACTTAAAATCACCGAGGAGGAAGTGAGGAGCAGACTGAAGTTGGTCGATGTCTTGGGTGTAAGAGAAAGGGAAAAGTGTGAAAGTAAGAGAGAAGCAGTTTCTGTGAAGATAGAAGAAAAAGTACAGGAGCTCGAGAAATTGGGAGAAAAGGTTCAACAAGGAGTCTGTGCTAAACAGGTAACTATTTTATTCTTGTTAAACCTACTTCTAACTTATTTTTATGACAGCAATGCGCAGCATTCAATGTATCACATAAATCAGAGCTTCAAGCCAGGACTTCAATTTAATTAAGCAACCTTCTACATTTCTAGCTGGCACTGGATCAAGCTCTCAGTCTGGTCCAGACGCACCGCTTATGTCTGCAGTCCATGCGGGAATGGCTGGACAATGTTTCCACTTTGCTCCATGAGACCAGATCTGGGGTGGAGATCGCAAACCGCAAAGACCGCATGCAAAATGTGGAAGAAATTTTAGCCCAGGAGAAAAACTTTACAACTTCTGCAGAGGAGATAAGGACCCTGGATCCTCTGCTGGTCGATTTTGTGGAGGCAGGAGAGTTGAAACAGATCAGGACAAAGATTCAGTCGATGCAGCAGATGAAGGAAGAAGTCACACAGCAAGTGGAGGCTTACAGAGAAGTGTTGCAGAGGTATTTCCCTTTGGAATAAATACAGCATTTTTAAATTGGATTGAATTTTGTTTCCAATATTAAATATTTGATTTAATGCTAATAAAACCATGTGCCGTAATTGTTTTGTGCATATTTTCCCAGGTGTGATGCATTATGGAGCTCGTTTCAGCACTCAAAAGAGATGCTGGTTGAACAGATGGATGATTTAGAAAGCAAAACATCTCAATTCACAACAGCCAAAGCTCTCAGTGTCCATGAAGCAGAGGATAAGTGTCGAAGACAGGAGGTGGGCAATAATATCTTCATGTTTATCTTGATTAAAAATCCTACCAATATATTTTTATGAAATTTTAGCTCTGTCTGAGAGTTGTTTGTTTTATTTTTTCCTGCAGTCTCTTGTGACTCAAGTTGACGTGCTGGAGCTGCCTTTGAGTGCTTTGAAGGAGAGTGCTGGAGAGCTGGATCAAATCATGTCTGAATCCAGCAAAGTTCTCACTCGTCACACTGTGTCGTCGCTATGGCAACGGTGGACACGGCTCCGTAGCGTGGCCCGAGCCCAGGAGAGAGCGCTGGAGGACGCTGCCAGGGAATGGAGGAACTTCATCGAAAAGGTCGGAGAAAAACTCAAATTTAATATTCTCACTATTTCTGTTTTCTTCCTTTGTGGCATAGAGATCAAATTGCGCTGATGAGCAGAAGCCGGTAAACTAAAGCTGAATGGCATGAAGTGTTGTCAAACATTATACTCATTTGAAGTACAACTTGATGAATTTGTCATTGTAATATTCATCAGTACTTTTGCAATCAAGTTTTCATATGCAGACCTATAGCAATGCACCTTTCCCATGTTAAGAAGAACTAGAAATTGTTTTTATTGTATAATTGTAGAATATTTGAAAATATCTGCAATTGATTCAGGACTTTTTTTGTCTAGAAAAGTATCCATTGTACACTTCTACATTTTTGTCTGAATAACTAAGTTGTACTGCTTACACGAAAATTATTTGCTGCAATGGAAATTGCTCTGATAGCGTTCTGTAGTCCGTTTTACCCGATCAGTCAGTGACCATGAACTTACTGGATAAAAGCTCATTACTGTCCCAAAATTACATTTAGCTTTTTTTTTTGCTTTTGCTACTTTTTCAAACCAGGAACATTTTCTGTGTTTGTCCAAATCTACTCACACAAGCAGATATTTGGCAAACTTTAAATCGGTTCTTCACAGTAACCTGCTTAATGTCCATTGTGCTGTTGTCATGAAACACCAGCATGAATAATTGGACTCAGAATAGATTTGGGCAATGGATAAAAATGAATTTTATTGTTGGAAGCTCAACACAACAATCAAGTTGCCTACCGCTCATCTAACTGTTGCTGCAGATTTTGGGTCAAACGCAGTAACGGCTGAAACCAGTTGGTGGGCTGTGATGTAACTTCAGGCGGCCGGCCAGCGGCGTCTTCCTGCCAAAACAGTGTGTCACGAAGTGTTTTCCTGCCTTTTGACCTAATTTGAGCTCAGACTCGGTCAGCTCCCACAGATTCCCACAAAGCAGTGTTTCTGAAAGGGAAAGGGAGTCAGACTGAAGGGAATGATCACTTCCTTATATGTGGCACATTCCTGTTGTCCACAGGGTTTTTTTCTCCTGTGGCTCCTTTGTTTGTCTCAGCATGATGTCATTTGCTGCAGTCTTTGTTTCTTAAGTGGTTAAAAACATTTTAGGGTTTGCTTAAACGTAGAAATTATATATTAAACAAAATATAAAACAAAGTATTACCTTTAATGTTTTACTTAAATACCACATCTTAAGTAGAGATGTCAGAATATTCTAAGCACTTTTTGTGTGCATACATGAGATTTTATTTTGTACACGTATAAACGGAAAATAGTCTTATTTAATTGATTCAATTGATTTAACCCTCCCTGTATTTTAGATGGAGAAGGTGAGCTCCGTATCCAAAGACCTCCACAGTCGTGTGCCAGACAGCACCGTTGAAAAGGCTGCCACCAGGGCGGCGCTGCAGAGCCTGCTGGAATACCACGACTCCTTCAGCCAAGAGGTGGAGAGGGAGCAGTCTACCCTGGCCCTGTTGGTGCAACAAATCCATTGTCTTAGAGGAGAGGCCGAGAAGGAGGTGGAGAAGAAGATGGAGAACGGACGTGAAGACACGCCGTGTCTACAGAAGATCAGACGCATGCAGGAACAATATGATAGGTCAGTGATAACATGTTTATGTTATCATATTAACATGATAACATGAGTCACCACCATGTATCACTGTGGGGATGGTGCGTTCAGGGTGATGTGCACTAATATTTTTGTGCCATGCTGGTGTTGTTGGTCAAGTAGTTTAATTTTGGTCATTTTCTACAAGACTTGAACTACAAACAGGACTTTTTATGGCTTTCTTTCAACAGTGCCATCCTTCTCATCAATAAAAGGCAGATTCATAAAGGGCACACACAACAAATTCTTCCACCTAAGCTATGGATTTGCGCAGCTCCTCCAGAGTTATCATGCACCTGTTTGCTGGTTCTTTCATTATTGATCCCTCAGTTTAACCAAAGTGGCCATTTATTCAAGCTTGTGATATTGTTTTATACCTAATCTTAGTTTAAGCTTCTTCAAAATTTAAATTGTTACTTTTTGCTGTGTTTTTTGTTCGTCATGATTTTGTTCACTGATGTTATCTAAAAACCTTCGCAGAACAGGTGGATTTATTAAGAAATTTTATTTAGAAGATTTTCTGCAAATGTTAAAAGGTTTTATTAGCAAACAATTATTGAAAACCATGTATCTTGTTTCCTCTGCTTCATTATTGTTCATGTCTTAGTGTTAGTCTTTTGTCATAAAATACACATCTTTGGTGTGTTGTTTAGCCTGTTGTTGCAGGTGCGATCCAGCAGAACTCAGGTACACCAGGAGCTGAGGGAGAGAGAAGAGGTAGAGAAGGAGCTTGGCCTAGTCAAAGGCTGGATCCAAGACACCCGGGGCTTATTGCTGAGTCCCACTGCAGACCTAGACTCACTTCTGCATGAGCTGGAGGTACGCCACTGAACGTGCACAGTACGTTCACCTAAAACAGGCCACAAATCTCTGATTTGCTTTAACATTAACACAGCAAATGTAAGCAGACATTACTAAATGGGATTTGTTACGCTGCATGTGATCCTGTTTGTATTGCAGACTGCACACGGTGAGGTCATCAGCAGGCGTCAAAGTGTGGAGCGCATGACGGAGCTGCAGCAGTCCAAATATCAGGACCTGCAAGCTGGTCTGCCCTCTGAGCTCAGCATGCAGCTAGCTGAGGTTGCTCTTGCTTTGGGTTCTGCTGAAGATCAGGTAACTTCCTCATTTAGCCGCCTTTAAATGTTAGGTTAAATGTTGTTTAGGATTGCTCTTACATTTACCACTGTGCCTCACTGTAGGTTCAGGCAAGAGAGAGGGAGGTGCAGCAGACCAGGGATGTGAAAGAGGACTTCAGCTACAGACTTCAGGACATTGAGACAAAGCTGAAGACCATCACAATAAAACTAGTAGAAAAGAGCGTCGACCTGGATGAGGCCAAGGAAGAGACCAAAGTAATCAAACAGACAGATTGACTAATTAGCAAGCAATTAACCCCAGTTCAGCTGGCTATTCATTCTGCAGGTGTTGGGGTTAATGTGTGTGTGAGAGTTGGAATGGTTTGAACTGATTCAGCCGACCCACTTCAGAAAGCACAACACCAAATGGGATTTTAAACCCATCCATTCTGTTCTTGATCTTGTCGTCTTACTATTGCTCTTGTTTTGTATTAGGGGAAATATTCCAGTAAAAGCACAACTACTAAATCTGTAGTTTTCTGTTTGGCAGATTTGTTTAGCTTTTATTCTGGTCCATAAGCTTCACATCTTTGTCTTATTTGGTTTTGTGACTGACCTTGACCTCTATATGTTTCTCTGAAAGGTTTTTGGTTCCTTATTTTATTCCTATTGTTCTCTCTAGGCTCTTTGTGAAGAGTGTGAATCCTGTGGTGGCTCTCTGGCAGAGTTAGGCGTTGCTGTACAGGAGTTTGGAGAGCAGAACCCGCTGCTGAGTAAGCAGCTCGGCGATGCTGTGGTGAAACTAACAGAGCGGCAGCGTCAAACTGCACAGCAGGCTCAGGACAAAGTCAACAGACTCAAGAAGGTGAGAGATTTCCTCAGTCAATCCGATTTATTTATAGGAACAGATTTTATAGAGATTAGTATGACACTGCTTTACCAAGGTTAAAAACAAAGAAACAAGCATGCCAACAACAGGACATTTGGAATAAAGTAAAAATAAAGAGAACTACAACATATACATATTTATATAATTTTGAAAACAAACTGCAGTTCTTTTACTATGAGAAAATATCAGAGGCTTTACTTTAAGAAGAAGTGAAATAAAGATATATGTTAAAATTACACTTATCTATGAAAAAAAATCAAAATAGTAAAAACTACGAAAGGCATAATAATCAAATAAAAAATATGTGAAATATATAAAAATAAAATACATGTACTGGATTTTAGAAAGTATAATTTAATCCTAAAATGTTGGATGTATGTTTTTTACAGGCATATTCCTGATATTTCTTCTCTTTCCTGTTTTTCTAAAAACCTGATGCATCAAATCCTATGCTTCTCTTCTGCCCTCTAGTGAAGGATTTAAGCATGACATGTAGCAGGTGTTTGTTTTACTTAATGCCCAAAATGACATTAATAAAATACTATATTGGCAAGTCCTTACTTGGAAAAGTTACAGACAATAAAATGTTAAAAGTATAATGTGTTTATCAGTTACGATGCATAAGGTATGTAGGTGTATTTTGTAGGTTAGTGCATAAGTTAGTGCATCGTTTAAGTTTGACTTATATCAACAAAAACACTACGAAACATAGATGGCTTCCTGAATATCCAGGAAGAAATATATTTTGATTAGAGTCTCTGCTTTATAGTTATTCTCTTCTTATGAAGCGCATAACTATAAAGCAGAGAACTACATTAGTCAGTTTTACTTATTATGAAGGTATGTATTATTCTCTGCTTTGGATTGAGAAATAGTCAAACTCTGGCAATGTTCTTCAGATGATAAACCCTCCTGAAAGAGAAACATTTTGCTTCTTATATGGTAGTATAGAACACAGTCTGATATTTTATGTTAGTAGTATCAAATAGCTTTCCTTCTGTTTGTGCAGGCAGAGAAACTTGTGGAGGAATATCACAGCATGAAGGCTTTCATCTTGGCCTGGATAGAAAAAGCAGAAGATCTGGTCTCTGGTAACATCATTTGGAGCTCTGCGACCCAACTGCAGGAGCAAATTCGTTCCCACCAGGTGAGTCTCTGAGTCCCACCGGATGGACCATAAATAACGTAAAGCTACTTGTATCAGATTTATGATGCTTTTTCTTAAAAACACCACATTTCTTTTCTGCATCGGCCTTATTAATCTGAAAATACTCAAAGTAGCAGCTAATTAGACTCACTTTATGATTTCCTAGGAAGAATCTCAGTAAACGCTACATTGGCTGACCTTAATTAGTATAATTGCCCAACACAATAACCTCCCTTCTTTGACGTCTAATTTATTGGTCTTGTGGTGACAGGCGTTGCTGAGGGAGTGTCGCGGTCTCCATGGCGACTTGGAGGCGATGGGGGAGAGGGAGGGGCAGCTGGTGGACGTGTTGCACATGGAGGGATGGAGCCAGCAGGTGAAATACCTCAGCAGACGCACAGAGGAGCTGCAGCAGTTGGCCAAGACCCGCTTCCAGAGTCTACAGGATGCAGCTAAAGTAAAAAACTTTTGCACATATTCACTCTTAAAAATGTCACAACCTATTTTCCAAGCTCTGACAGTCTGGGGGAAATTTCACAGCATCAAAATCCACTCCTGCACTAACAGAAAGCAAGCTTATGTGAAAATATCTTCAAAACAATTATTCTCCAAGTGTATTAAATTTCTGCGAATATAAACCATCTTGGGAAATTTTTGTGCAAACATTTAATAATATTTCCTCAAGAATTGCAAACAATTAAATTAGAAAGATTTGTTAATGTGGTTTTCCTTATTCTAATGAAATTGCAAGAGTCAGACTCTTCCTTCTTAGTTATGTGATTAAAATCTGTTTAACAAAATGTGCAATAAAATGTGGCCAACTGAGTTAAGTTTAGTAAGTTTAGTAAAAGGTTTTTCCCACCTTCTCATATCTCTGTGACAACATTGCCCCCTTCAGGCTTTTCAGAATATAGCACCATCATAATTAAGAAGAACAAATCCACGACTATAATCTGGTCAATGTACAACTGAAATCCAGATTATAGTCTTTTGTTTAGTCATACTAATAACAATGTGCATTTGAGACATTCTATATTTCACCTTTATTTCTTTTTTGAAACAACCTAGATCAAAAAAAGACACTGTTACTTCTAATTACTGCTAATTAAATGCATACTTGCATCCCTAGTAACATTTGGATAAAATTTCTTATGCCTTCTGGAGAAAATGTTTCTGTGACAAGCCCAATAAATATATTTTGAGGAGTTAAGTTGGGACCTCTAAACTTAAAAAGAGCCAGCATTATAGGTGCATTAGTCAAAATAATATGAATGACAAAGATGGAGAACGACCTCCATATTCCTTCACTTGATCAACAACTACCCAGCTGAAAAATGGACACTGTTTGGTTTTCAAACATGCAAATGAAATCTAACAAGAATGTTTGTGCTATGCCTGAAAAGTTGCAATTTATATAAGCTCAATGTTTTCTGGTTAGAAGAGTGATCAAATATCAGGATCAAGTAGATATAAATCAAAATATTTCTGGGATTGTATGCATGTATTTAGGCATGTGTGAATAATTTCAGCGTGGTGTGGATTAAAGAAAACCCACTATAAAGAGTTTTCTTGTATTCCACCCACTCCAAAGCGCAGCTGAAATGCATTCATCCTAATGATGAACCCAATGAGGAGGGTTTGCAGATTCATGGGAGGAATTGTGTATGGCTCAGCTTGATGCGTCGCTTCTGTGTCTCTCTTCAGGACATGCTGCGTCTCGAGGCGGAGGTGAAGAGCCTGCATGCCGCTGTTGATCAGATCCAGGTCGCACTCGCTTCTCCTGATCTCAACAAGCTCAGCCTCAGGGAGCAGCTCACACAGCGACAGGTTCCTACACTGAATTCACTGATTTTATTCATGTTACATGTCTTTCTTTATTGCACACATATAAATGCTTCCTACTCTCTCACTCTCTTCTAAGCTTCTCCTGGTGGATATGGAGAGCTTTAAGCAGCAGGTGGCTTCAGTACAGCAGTGTCAGAGCGCCCTCCGGCTACCTGAGGAGGTGGTGACCAGTCTGCCCATCTGCCGCACAGCTCAGTCTCTGCAGCAAGAGGCCAGCCAACTGCAGCACACAACCATCCAGCAGTGCAACATCCTACAGGTAGAGGGTGTTTTCTTTTGGGTTTGTTTTACCTTTATTTCACACAAAACATTCACGGCAAAACAGAAAAAGTTAAGGCTAATAAATAAATCAATTAGTTAAACGATTCCTCTGTTAAAACATTTACAGACAGACGAAGCCGTCTCTAAATCAATAAGAACAGCCTTAGTTATATTTAGTGACAACAGCACCTTTAGGTTCACGTATTTCTGCAACTGGCCCCAAGAAGATGGAGCAGAAAACGTCTTACTTTAGGCTCAGAAAGTAATTTAATTTCATGCTGTCTGTTGATTTAAAGTTACAGTTCATATATATTAGATAAGTGGATGTATTATTAAAAACATCATGTAAACAATGCAGCCCAAGCCTTGTGATTTTTCTGTATCTTTATCTGCTCATTGCTCTAAATTCCTGCTAGTGTCTCAACAGCCCTTTTCAGGAATGTTTGTTTTCTTTTGGCCCCCATCAGGATCATGTTTACCCTTTTGGTTGTGGACAGTTTTTTTTTTGTCAAGTGAATAGTAGAGGCGATTTAGAAGATAATTCAAGTGCCTGGGCCATTTCATACTAAATGCATAATTTTCAACAAGAGGTGAAACCATAAATTTACAAAGTGGTTTCTTATTGTTTTTATACATAACCATTGAGATAGAAACACCAGCCTTACCAAAATTGGAATTTAAATTGTAAATATTAAAAATAGCAGAGTAGCTAAGATTTTTGTTATCAAACCTTGGAAATATATAAGGATATATACTTGTACCAAGCCTTGAAAAAGTATTTTATGCATTTTATCACACTACACCTCATACTTCTGTATTTTTTATTGGAATATTTTACAGGATCAATAAAAAGTAGTACATAATTGGGAAGAAAAAGGAAAAGTATATGTTGTTTTTTACAAATAAAAATCTCAATAGTGTGGTATGTGTTTATTTCCTGTTGTAAACCTGTTCTTCTCAAGAGTCTGAAAGTAAGCACACTGAAAATTTGATATTTCAGGTTTTTAGAGATGAAACAGAAACATTTATTTAAACTGCATGTCTTTATGATTTTTCAAACTAAAGCGTCATATTTTTTGCCCTTTAACAGGAGGCGGTGGTTCAGTATGAGCAATATGAACTGGAAGTCAGGAACCTCCAGAGATTAATCGAGGATGCTCATCGCATCATTCAGGACAGACCCGTTTCCACCAACAACATCCAGGAGCTTCAGGCTCAGATTCACCACCATGAGGTATTTCTTCATTTTTGTGCCCATTTAAGTGCTTGGAGACAGTTTTGCACATTTTTAACAAATAATAGCCTGAAAAGTGTGGCATTCACCTCCATTTCTACTGATGCCCTCTAAATAAAATTTAGTGCAACCAACTCCCTCCAGAAGTTTCCACTTTAGCAAACAATCTTCTAGTTAGCAAGTCTGTTGTTTGTCTACAAATAGATTTTTTTTCCATTCCTCTTTGCAAAATAGCTCAAATTCTGTCAGATTACAATAGCTGTAAGCAATATTTTTCAAGACTTCCACAGATTCTTATTTTGGTTTATATTGCAGAGTTATTCTAACAGATAAATATTCTGTGATAACAGACTTGGCTACATGTTTACAGTCTTTTCCCAGCTGGAATGTAAATCTCCGTGCTAATCTCTAGTCCTTGGCAACCTCTTAAAGGTTTTCTTCCAGGATTGGCTTGCGATTGACTCTTGACTAGCTTCTCTATTCACAATGAAGAAAAACTTCCCCACATCATGATGCTGCCAAAATCATTTTTCACACTACGTTGTGTTGACTTATCACATAAAATCCAAATTAAATACTTTGAAATTAGTGGTTGTAACAGGACAAAAAGTCGAATGGGTACAAATGAACAACATTAAAGAACTCGGAGCAAAACGGGAACTTGAATCATTTCATTTATTTCCTTTACTTTTGCTACACTAACTCTAAAAAAGAGAAGTTGCATTACTGCATCTTAAATAAAACTGAGTCAGACTGGATTCAGTCATCCAGATGTTCTAATTTTAGTAATGTGAAGTTAAAAATGTAGCATTTAATATGTGACATGGAAAACTTAATTCAATGTTCTGTCAAAGCAGTTCTATCCTGTAAGGGGATTGTGAACGATGACATTCCTTTCTTATCTGATGGTTCTAGCACCCATATCTGCCTCGGTAGATGAATCTGAGCTTTTCAAACATCCTGCTTTTTGCTGGATTTTCTCTTAGCCTTGTCAAGCATGTTTGATGTTTCATGGAGAGCAAAGGTCGAGTCAGAAAATAGATCAAATCTCCTCACACTGGAAGACATTTTTATTACATTTTAACATAGCTTTCTTGCATTTGATAGATTTATATATTCTCTCTATGGTTGATAAAGAAGTTCCGCTTTTTACCTCGGTTTGACAGTATGATTATGTCCAAGTTTGATCTTTAAGCTGAGCTGCAACTCTGCTGGCCCTTTCAGTCACGTGACCTGTTTATCAGTGCATTGACCATCTGTGGTGCAGAGAGAGCAGAAGGAGGAGGAGGAGAGTTGGAGGAGGAGCTGTAATTTGAGGCCCGCTCTGTCATTCTCGTCCCCTGAGCAGCCCCTCTCTCCTTGCAGCTCCCTTTTGTTAACAGGAATGCGCTCTGCCGACCAGGCAGAGATGGGAAGCGGAAGGCAAAGGAAAGGGGGCGGGGAGTTTAGGAGTGAGATCACTTCCTGTTTTCTCTCCCTTGCCATTTGTGCATATGTGTACAAGAGGGAGTGTCTGAGGGATTTTGAAGTATTTCTGCGAGGGTCTCTGCCTCAACCGAACATCCTGTCGGTTCAGCTTCGCTAACCGATCTGAGTCAGGAGCCTGTGTGCTGCTCTGATTGGCTCAGAGACGCAGAGAGGGGGGAAAACTGAGAGAGGCAGTTCTGTTCCCTTTGTACACTTATCTACACTGTGAAGCCGAAAGAGTCGAAGGAGAGGAGAGAATGAGTCCGGCCAAAGCAACTCTTCCTTTCATCAGGACTCTGCTGTAACCAGGAGCTCTTGATCATCTGCTGTGGGCTGAACCTCACTCTCCTGATCCTTGGAGAGGGGGGTTGGTGATGATCCGTTCTCTTCGGGGGGATGTTTTGACAGGAGCTTACCCAAAAGATCCGTGGCTACCAGGAGCAGATCGCCTCGCTCCACTCGAAGTGCAAGATGCTGACGGTGAAGGCCAAGCATGCCACCATGCTCCTGACCGTCACCGAGGTGGAGGGCCTGTCGGACGGCGTGGAGGAGCTGAGCGACGAGGAGCTGGCCGGCGTCGTGGGAAACGCCGGTTCAGCTGCCAGCAAGCAGCTTCCAGCCCACCCCTCTGTCGTTATGGTGAGTGAGAAAGCTTCTTGATGTGATACACTCAAAGTGATGAATCTGTGAAGAAATTCCCCGCTGCTCTTTGGAAAGTGTTTTTTGTTGTTGTTTTTTTTGTCCACGATGACTACACAGAATGCTCCAAAACTTCTAGTGACTATCCTAAATTACAGTTTGGAAAAATACTTGGCTAGTAATTTTCTTCAAATTCCCTCTTTCAACTCTTCCATGGATTGAGGATGCATTATTTTAGTTTCTTCAGGCAATCTCAGACTCACTGATCAGAGTTCTGCAAATATCTGTTGCAGAACTTTTCCACCTTGGTGGAAATGCACCCCAAATAAAAATATTTTATTGTATCATGCTTACATTTTCAAGTGATAGTGACAGAGAGAGGGCAAAGGTCTACAGGCTTCTGATCATAAACATAGAGCTTTTCTTTTAGAAGGTGCACTTGGAAAGTCACTCACAAATATAAATATTTTCTCAAAGTTAACAATATCTATTTAGAAGTGTTTCAATGGATTAGACTGTAGCTGCCTGTAGCAGGGGAAGATTCAGCCTTAATATCACCAAGCCTCGTCTCTACCTTCTTAGGTACCTGAACTTTTGCACAAAAAGAAACAGAAACCAAATTTTTCTTGTACAAATATATTATTTTCTTTCTTCCTTTACCGCCATATTAGCCTGAAGCTGAGTGCCTATGCAGAAGAATATTTTTTCCTTCATAATTATTCTCCTCTGTTGTTTTTTCCTGCATGTTTCTCAGGCGTTCATATTTTTTTGCTTCCTTGCCTTGCCACCGTTGTTTTGATGTATTTAGTCTCCACGGGCCAGGAAACAGGATATGACTGAATCTGAGTATTTGTGAAAGCAGTTCATGAACAGCTTTCAAGTCTGGTACTGCTGGTGACTGGAAGTGCAGTTTTACCATAAGCTTTCTTTTTTTCTCTCACTGTCATGTGTATTTTAGAGTCATTGTATGAAACGATTGAAAAGCTTTCGTTCTGATGCAGTTTGTTGCTTTTCTTTGCATCATAAAGCCAGGGCAAGACACAAAAAACATCCTTTGATTGTGCTGATGTCCTGAGTCAGTAGGCTGAGTTTTATATGCTTGACTCACATTTCAGCTGAAGCATGCAGGCATGCTGGTTCTAGGACAACTGCCACTGCTTTTACGCTCCTTGTTAGCTACTGTAAGCTAAGCTTTAGACATTTTTCATCAAAGATAACACTAACTTATTGTTGATTGTACTTCTGCATCAAATACCATATGTGAAGGACACGTGTTTCTACAGAAAATGAGGTTTCTGTGGTTCTGTAACTGTTACTCTACAGTATGTGGGTGTGTGGTGTGAACAATCACTGAGTGTAAACCTGCAGCATGTGTCAGCTTCTGGGTGGAGGCCATTCCTTTACCCTGTTCTGTAATTTCAGTCATTTTCACTGGGATCTGGTGTGTGCAGACATACTGCAGTGTTTTATTTCAGTACCAGTAATCTGATCATATCAGTGTGATATTTAATTATTTACTACCTTATTAATCCTTGCAAAGCCCTACCCTGTTAATTTTTATGCTTTCTCTTTATCTCCCTCCTTATTTTTACCTCTCTCCCCTGTTTTGATGTGGCTCTTTTCTGTTGTTTCCCGTCTCCCCTGTTCTCCCCCTGCATGCTTTTGTTTCATGTGTTTTTGTTTTTGGTGTGCGGTTGCATATCTGTGGTCAGATGACAGCCGGGCGCTGCCACACACTCCTCTCCCCCGTGACAGAGGAGTCAGGGGAGGAGGGCACCAACAGCGAGGTCTCCTCTCCCCCTGCCTGCCGCTCCCCCTCTCCGGGGGCTAACGCTGCTGACATTCCTCTTAACCAGGTACTCGCAAATCCCACCCCGGTAATCCTCATCCTGCCCAGCTTCCATTACTCACCAACCACCATCTGTTTAAGATGCAACTGCAGAAACATTTGAAATCCCCATAGAATAAACACCGTGTAATTGTCAAATTTAATGGTTCATCCATCGGGGTTTATATATAAACAGGAAGTGGAGTTCAAAAAGTACTTATTATCTTACCTGGAGTAAATAACTTACCATAAATCCAGATTAGCTTGGATCTGGAAGCTAAAGCTAACTGCTTTGCTAAAGAAATCAAAACCAAATCGGACCTCTGCCGTCTTTAAAAAATTTCAGTTTTAAAAATCATCATAGCAGGTGATGAAAATATTATTTTATGAGGATTTAAACATTGAAATTAATGGTTATTTACAGAGAAGCTTGTGATTATTTGCATCTGATGTTTTAAGCCGTGTGTCACCAGTTATTTTCCTGTGTGAAATGTGTACAGAGAATATTACAAAAAAAGTATTTTCAGTGGGAGAAACTACCTCATACGATAGGATATTTTTGTTTCTTGCACTGCTGTTTCTGTTAGCTTCTGTTCTGTGTTGCAGTGTTTTAGCTGTAGAGCTTTTTGCAGTCTGATTTTATCTGGTTAGAAACTGTTTCTGAGACTGGATGTTTTGGCCTGGATGCAACACATCCTCCCTTCTAAAGGGAGGAAGGTGTTGATAATGTTTGATACCTTTGGGATTACAGTTGTTAAAAGTCTAGACGTCTGCTCTGTCTTGGCTCCCCTCTCATTTTTTTTACTTAATACTAAATAATGAAGAATGTTGTAGCAATTAGTTTGTTTTTAAACCAACTTTGGTGCTGGGTTTTCAAAATGAAGAATATAAGAACGCTTAATATTTGATTGGAAAGGAGGAGCATGTTTTTTTCTGCATTCATTTTTTTTACTTTCCTCTACAACCTGACATCCATCACCAACACAGCTGGTGTTTGATTCACCTGTAGATGATCTGCTGTGTCTTTCTTTCATTATTGTATCAGCATTGTATATCTCTTTGGCCTAATAATTCTTTTTCGCTATCTGTGTTTTGCTGTAACAAGGCTTAGAATCAAACCCAACATGACATTAAGACTGCAGTTGTATTATTCCGTCATTAAATATGATATTCAGTTTACTGAACTGAGAGCAGAAGAGCCGATAAGGTCAATAATAAGACAGTGGGCCATTTGGAAAGTGACAGCAGGAAAGTGTCATGACTGTAACCTTATTTAATGAGCCCATGGCAAGAAGCTGCTTAGATAACAGGAAAGACACCAACAGATTTATCTCACAGCAAGGTAGTCCCTGCAGTCTTAAATTCTCACAAATACTCCCTTTGTGTTTGCATAACCGTATCCACTAACCATTACATTAACTTGTGACTCTGGTTTTGCTAAGTTTCTACCTTAACCTCCCAGGGAAATGCACAGGTCATCTTTTCAAAGCTATTTTGGGCACAAAATGTTCGTTACAATCTGTTGTTGGGTGTATGTCTAGGAATATGAGGACACACTGGAATACCATATGCCTTGTAGTACCACATTTAATATTTGTGCTTGTTGTGTTGTTGTGCCGTAGGGTCGGACGGCTTTAAGCAGAGCGCCGCTCCAGGAGCTGTACGACCCGTCAATGGAGACAAGTGCTGCTAACTTGGACGACCTGCAGAGATCCTGGGAAACTCTCAAGAATGTGGTATGGGATGTCTTCAGCTTCATCTAGCTGGATAAAATCAAATATGGAAGCGACTAATTGTCTTTTACACCGCAAACCTGGAATACATTTCAACAAATATAAAGGTGGAGCTAGGTGATGATTTAACAAGTGTTTCTACATTGAAAAGCACAACTTTATACCTAATACCTGTAGATATTACTGTCACCATTCTAATTCAAACTTATTATTACTAATAAGTTAGTAATAATAGGTCCCGTGTACAATTTATTAAAATAAAACCTCTTAGTTCTTAAATGAAATTCAATGGATTCAAATTTAGAAACCTAAACTATCAGATACTTTTATTAAGTAGTAAAAAAAAATTTATTAAGCCATAATTTCTAATAATATTGGGACTATAGAATAAATGTAACTTGAGCATTTGTGATCAGTGTTGGTAACTTTTACTTTTTAATTAATGCATGATTCTGTGTTTCTTTGGGGTATAAATATGACATATCACAAAAGCCGGTTTCTTTAGACTCTTCAAATTGGGAAAGATTAGAGTCAGATATCTATTGAGATTTACAAGTTAGGAAATGGCTACAAGGAAAATGTAAACTTTACTATATCTACAGTAATAGCAATATGAAAAAGTTTAAAAACTGGAACTTGAACAAAATAGGTGAGACAAAGAGCATTATTTTTTATTTTTGCGAGTGAACAGGATGACAAAGTAGTTAAAAAATAACAGTGAGTTATTTGAAGTCACCAAATCTACAAAAAATTACCGATAGCATTTTCTGCCAGCCTGTTGACTGATTGGGAAGACTTTGGGAGAAGTAGATTTTGCTAAAATCTACTGTGACATTAAATGGAACCATGTGATGAGAAAAAGATTGAGTTTTTCAAAAATTGAAAGTGGGTTGTCACGAGTGTTTAATCTGGATAATAACAACAAACATCAAATCAACACAGAAGTGGTGACACAAAAACAACTTCCCTCCAACTCAGTCCACAGTCTCCAATTCTTTAAGATTAGTTCTTTTCTTAATCCTAATTTTTTACCTTATTTATCTCTTACCACAGATAAGTGAGAAGCAGAAAAGCCTGTATGAAGCCCTGGAGAGGCAGCAACACTATCAGGAATCCCTCCAGTCCATTTCCACCAAGATGGAGTCCATTGAAGGGGCCCTGAACGAGGGCCTGGAACCCAGCAAGACCCCTGAGAGCCAAATGGCAGCCCACCAGGTTAGAAAGAAATATTTGGCTCACTAGCTGAAATCCTGAAAAGCAAAATACAGTGCAGAAATTATTGTAGATGTTGTGAAAAAACAAAACAAGTCAGATGTGTGAAATCGGATTAAAGAGACTGATATTGCACTTGGTTGCACAGACTGCATGGCACCATTCTTCATTGCTATGCCAACATCACAGCTACAGCAGACAGTTTCTGTTTGAGCTGCTATTGGGTAGTTCTCTCCCTGCTTTCTCACTGTCTTCATTCCCTTCGATTCAATCCCATCAGATTCTCACATTTCTCTGTCGCCATCTGCACAGGCTCTTATGGATGAGATCCTGATGCTGCAGGATGAGATCGGTGAGCTGCAGGCTTGTTTCTCTGAAGAACTGGCAGACAACGACGGCGATGGGAAGGCTGGGGACCAAATGGCGCTGCGCTCCACTCTAACCGTACTGGGAGAAAGGATGGCCACTATTCGCATGAAGGCATCTGGAAAACGGCAGCTCTTGGAGGTAGAAACCAGAAAATATTCTGGTCTGTGTTTGAATTTTTTCTTTGTAATATGCTCTAATCCTCACCTGGGAATCCAACATGGTTAACCTCTGTAGGAGAAACTGAGCGAACAGCTCGAGGAGCAGCGACAGGAGCAGGCGCTGCAGCGATACCACAGCGAGGCAGAAGAGCTGGACCACTGGCTGCTCAGCACTCGGGCAACTCTCAGCTCGGCTCTTCAGCCCCAAAATGAAGACATGGACATGGAGGAGCAGCTCATCGACTGTCAGGTCAGACTCACATTTCTGCCGCCTTCAAATCTGTACATTTTGGTCAGCATTAAACAGTCTGTACTTGATTTGTTCAGGTTTCTAATTTACTGCTTTTCTTGCTCTTTCCTTCCCAAAGGGAAAAAAATAATTCAGATATATTAGGATATGCTTTCTTATGTTTATGTTCATTAGAGAGTGAACTGTAACAAGTTAAACTATTGGACTTCACTGTTCCAGAAATAATATCTTTCCATTGTTTCATTCACCTGGTATGATGCTACTGTTGCTATTTTAGTCCAACCGAAACTGCTAAATTAGAACAACTTTCTCCAAATTAGGGCAATGTATGAGCTCTGCTGAACATTGGTCCTCTTCTTATCCATGTTTCTTTTGTAACACCTACAAATAATAGTCAATAGTCTTTAATGGTCTGATTTAATAGTATTTTTCTTTCTATAGTTTAGTCTTCCTTGCATTTGGTTTAAATCTGTCATTTCTACAGTTGAATTACAATCATAAATAGAAAGAAAGTAAAGACATCAGAAATTTGCACAGGTGGAATGATGTTGTGTATGAAACACCGAAAATAGGTATCAGTGCAATGGTTATTGAAAGTCTATGCAAAGATTTGTGATTATTTGTTCAGTGAGGAGGATGAAGTAAAGAGAAATGTTGGATTTGGTACCTTGGAAGTCTAACAGACCGGTTCTCTACTCAGATATTATAAAAAAAAGAGCCCAGTCTCCCTTTAATTCCTGTCAGTGGAGAATAGTTTTAATGCGAAAAACTGAAGTTCTGTCAGTATTTAAGCAAATGTTTAATTTTTTACTTAAGATTTGACCAGGATTGTTACTCTTTTGCTCATGGGCATCAGCAGTCCCTTTGTCTCTAACAACTGCTTTAGAGAAATACAATTTATAAACGAGTCGGGATTTCGAGAAACTGAGCAGCAGTGAAAGGAAGCAGCTGAAAGTCTACACATGATCAATGAGTTTTTTACTTGGCTTATTTTGACAATGAACACATAAAAAATAAAATCTGATGCAACTTTAGCATTTCTCTATCTAAAAAACTTTGTGCTCACAAACGGCAGCTAAGGTCATGCCTGTGGTGTGGCTGCTGAGCCTTTCTGTCAGAACTGTCTGCAGAGATACTGTTGTGGTGTGTGAGGAGAAAACCTTCCTCCTGCACTTTTGCAAGGTCTGTTTATGTCAAGAAAACAAATTTCTCTTTGTAATTGCCAATCTGCTGTACCATTTGAACAATCTCAGGTTATAGTGCCTTTTTAATTTTTAGAGAGCATCCAAAGGTTTTTCCATGTGTGGCAGAAAAGTGTTAATATTGCTTTTCTACCTATTTTCTACACTTAAAATAATAATTCTGATTTCCTGATTTTCCCTACTTTTTGAGTTTTCAAACTTCCCTCTAAAACTGTCTTGTGAATCGTTGCATATCTTATGAAGACTGATGATGGGTTCTTGTTCAAAATATTCAGAGAAATTCAGTTATTTTTCTGAAGATAGCCCTTCTTTCTTTTCTCGACAGTGCTTAATCCACAAATGTTACGGTTTTGCATATTGTACATGTATAATGCATGAGACTATTGTGAGTTTTTTGTTCTGCAGCTGAGGCAAAAGAAATAAGCATTTTGAAGTGTGTTTGTTGCAGCTGAGAAAGATTAAGCTGATTATAGCTTACAAATATCTCCTGCGGTGCTCAGTTCCAAAGGTCCAAAAACGTCCGGATTAGTAGCTTCAGAATAAATCTACTTTGATGGTTTGACACTGAATATTACAAGGTAAAAGTGTAAAGAAATATGTTGGAGGGACACAGCTAAACAATATATTTATGTAGTTACAGTATATAGCAATATTATTGCCTAAGAATCATTCATAAGGATCATTCATATATGAACAACAGTCTGTTAAATTATTTCAATGATCTTGTCATGGTTTAATAGTGAAATAATTTATTCATTTTGAACCTTTGAGTTCTCTGTTTTTTGCTTCAGTAGTTTTCACCATGCTTCAGGACATTACATAAGACATATAAATTTATAAGCAAATATATATTTCATAGTCAAATGTCCTATTAAAATCGTTTTTACACTGTTCTAGTAATTTTAGTTTTAGGACTAATAATTGATGGACTATTGTCACATTTTCTCCGCTTGATGATTAAATCGGAGCCTTTTAGAAAACAAACAATGCCTACGCAGAGTGTTGTCATTTTCTCAACTGCAGCTCTTGTCATTCCAGAACATGCTCTTTGAGATCGAGCAGAAAGTTTCCTACCTCTCAGAGCTGTCCGTCCACAGTGAAAGCTTGCTGCTGGAGGGTCGCGCCGAAACCAAGGAAGAGGCGGAGCAGCTGACCCTCAAACTGCACACCCTCAAAGACAGCCTGCTGGAGCTGCAGCAGATGCTGCAGGACAAACAGGTTGACATACAGGTGAGATCAGAAATCATATATTCTGCTTGGCCTCCTTTCCTCCTCTCACTTAAGGCTTATTTCTTATGCTTTGCAGCTGTACAGTGAGCTAGGTCACACAGTAAATGGTCGTATTGTTGAAAAAGCTCTAAAGGTCATTCATTCTCAGACAAGGCCACTGTTTCCCTCTATAGAACAACAGCAGCTTGTGTTTCAGTGTCACTCAAACAAAAAGATGCTAGCTCATCACATGCAAACACTAAATGCAAAGCATCAGGTCTGTTTCTCTCCTTTGTTTGAGGAAAAACCAGATTTCTTCTAAAAATCATTCCTACATGAGAATAAGGCACCCTTCTTATTCCCTAACCAGTAATTTACAACCCAATAATAACAAAGCAATCTTTGTTGTTTGCTTTTTATTTAACTGTGCCAGTGGCATTTCTCCTGCCACGAAAATGACAGCGTTTACAATTTGAGACTGTTTTTGTGAAACGTATTTATATCTACTATCTTTTTTTTAGGGATCATTACAGGAGCAGGAGGACAGTGAGCCAGACTCCTCTCTGTCGCAGAGTCCAAATGTCCAGGATTGGTTGTCTCAGGCCCGCTCAACACGCTGCCAGCAGCACCACGACAATCTGCTGAGACAGAAGGTAAAGCAATCTTTCTGGATTTTATTTCACACTGATCAAGCCTCATATTTTTGAAACATCTTGATTTAATAATAGAAGTAAAATTAATACTGATATGTTTCAGGAGCTGCAGGAGCAAGTGGAGGAGCAGAGGAAGCTGCTGCAGTGTGTAGCCAGCGTCGGGGAAGAGTTACTCAGTCAGCATGAGACAACTAATGGGGACAGGTGCTGCGATTTATATCTGTATCTTTGCTGTTCTTAAACACTGCAGTTAGCTGTTAGCTTAGCAATAGTTAGCTTAACATTGTTAAGCTGTAACTATTGCTAGTTGTAGTTATATGTGTGTTTAGCGACATATAACATTGATTCAATGTGTAAATCCTGGTAAAAATGTGTAAAAAGCCATAAAGCATTAACATGTACATTGTTTTTAGTTGACACCAGCCACATTTTTAAAAAGTAATTATAAGATGTTACATTATACAACAGTGTAGTCTGCCTTGTCATGATGCAGAGGAGACATGTTAGTATTTTATAGAAACCTTCTTCCCACAGTGAGGAGGCTGTCCCTGGTGGAGTCCTGCTGGAGTCTGAAAGCTTTTCTCATCTGGACCAACTGAGACAAAGATGGGAAAACCTGAATAAAGATCAGAGCACAAAGCTGCAACTCTCCCTCAACACCCTGGAAAAAGACCAGCTCAGTCCGGTACGCACGTCAAGCACTGAGGGTTCCTGTTTTCTGTGGTATTTTGAAAAAAGGGATGATGGCGTATTAGGGCCAGGCAGAAAAATAATTTTTTTCTGAAATTACAAGAGTAATGTGATGTAATTAGTGGAATAAATGTACAATATTAACAGGAGAAAGTCGTAAAATTACTAGAAAGTTGTTTTTATGAGAACAAAGCTTTCTTATAGTTATCAAAGTCTGATGTGACCAGCTTTCTTTGAAATTGACTCCCTCATTTACAAAATAGTTTTTCTGCTGATATTCTTTTAACTCATCAACATCAAATTATGAAGGATGTCCTGTTTGTAAATCGATACCAAATTATAACTTGCTCAACATTCCTTATTTACATTTTTAATATGTTTTCTTGTAGGAGTTATGAATTTACTACTTCATTCTCCTAATATTAAGACTTTATTCTAGTAATATTATGACTTTATTCTTGTTTTATTCTGGTAATATTTTAACTTCATTGTTATATTACTTTTTTTCTTGCAATATTATGATTTTATTCTCATAATTATTATTATTTTTTTAACCTGGCCCTAATACTCAGTTGTAAAAAGTGACCTGTTTTTTAATTAAAACTGTGTCTCTATGTCCAGGTTCTTCACCGGTCCCGTCTGTCCAGTCCAAATGTAGTTCTGAGGAGTGAGGCTCCCACCCAGGACCCTGGGTCTCCCAGAGCGTTGTTTGAAACCTGCTGCCAAACTTTAGAAAGAATTAAAGAAGAGGTAATCCGCTAATATTTCAGTTTTTTAAAATCTCTTTTCACTTCAAATTTCTTCAGATAATTTCTGTCTTTAATGAGAAAATAAAAGCTTTCACATAGTCTTATTTATTCTTCGACACAGGCAGCAGGTGGTGACGGTAAGCTCGCAGCATCATATGGATCAGAAAGAGTCCAGCAGGATCTGTATGCTGCAGTATCTGCAGCCTCCACCTGGTTGGATTCAGCAGAGAATCAACTGCTTTCTGGTCCCGTTCTGCTTTCTGAGGATACAGAGACTCAACTTACAAACCTGGAGGTAAATAGAAAAAAAAAAAAACACTTTATATCCTATAGTATATTTTAGTTTGCACAGAAGACTGCAATAAAAGCATACTCTCTAAATTGAGGGATTTTTTAAATTTCTGTTCAGACTCTCAGCAAGCAGCTAAAAGAGATAACAAGACAGGTGAACCAGAGCAGAGATCTCCTGGGAGGAGGAGTCGGCCGGCTGTGTGGAGGAGAAGAGCGGGCCCTGATGGAGGACACATTGGAGGGCCTCCAGGAGCGCATGGGCCTGCTGGACTCTGCTCTTGAACAGCATTGTGAAGGCATGAGAGACGCGCTGCAGGAGCACTCTACTTTCCAGGTCTGTAGCAACGTAAAACTGGAATGCATCTTTTATGTTTATTGCTAATCTTACTTTTTTTTTGTATTTTGTGTTTTTCAGAATGAGATAAGAATTATGTTCACAGCTCTTACTGAAAGTAAACATCACTTACTACAAAAGATGGTTGGAACAACAGACAGACCTGCATCCAAACAGTTAGAGGTACTGTACATTCTGATCTACTAATAAAAAAGGACAAAAAAAGAGGACAGTATGATTTTAATGTCTTATGTATCTTGCAGACGTTGTCTGAGGTGGAGGACAGCCTCAGAGAGCTTGAGCAGAAAGTGACAGAGCTGAGGAGCAAAGCAGAAGGACTCAGATCAGAGCAAACCTCCAACCAGGAGCTGCTAAAACTACAAGTAAACCTTAGTCTATGTTTTTTATTCCACCGTTTTTTACGCTTTAACAACCTGGTGTGTTTTTTAAGGATGCCTATGAGGAGCTGGTGCTCATGGTGGGCTCCAGGCGCAGCAGCCTGAACCACAGCCTGTCTCTGAAGGCTCAGTATGAAGCTGCGCTCCGTGATCTCACCGACCTGATCGACACCGCTCAGGACAAGATGGCTGCCGACCAGAAGATGACCGTCGCTTCTGTCAGCAAGGTCCAGATGTTGCTCGACAAACACAAAGTAAGGAGAAAACATGTTTCAAACTGATTGTTTTTTTTTGTTTTTTGAGCAGATTTTAAAACATTTTCTTCTTGGATGCAGGAGTTTTTTCAGGGACTGGAGTGCCACATGATCCTCACTCAGACACTTTATGGAAAAGTCTCCGGTCTGGTTGCACAGAGGGAAAGCCAAGCCCTAGAGGACACCATGACTTTAGCTCACAATGTGCTGAAACAAGCACACAGGAGGGGAGTGGAGCTAGAGGGCATTTTGGAGGTGAGAGGGATTTTTAGAAGCAGCTACGCCTTTAGGATGCATAACTGTAAAGACGTCATAAAATATCTTTCTGGCTTTTCTCCTATGTCCATATTGTAGTCCTGGAGCAGACTCATGGAAGATTATAAAGCTTTGTGCAGACAGTTGGAGGCAGTAGAGTGTAGCATCCCTACTGTGGGTCTTGTTGAGGAGACGGAGGAGAGGCTTCTTGAGAGAATCAGTCTCTATCAGGTAAGCTCGTTTTATACACAATAACACAAACATTCTCAATGTTAAAACTAAATATGATTCTTTAGAGAGAGGTTTGCAACCTGTGGCTCTTCAGACCTTCCAAAGTATCTCTTAATAATAACTGTAGCTAAAGTGATAAAGAGAATGCTAATATTTGAAAATATAGATATTATAACATATATCAGTTGTAGCAGTTTTCTCATTTTTAATGGAATAATTGTATTCCAAAACATGAATGACACTAAAAGTTACAGTAATATTCTTTGGATCTATTTTTCTTGTCATTACACTGCAAAACGCAAAATCTTACGAAGAATTTTTGATCTAGTGCTAATATTTAAGTACAATTTAAAGACAAACTAACTTACAAGTAATTTTTCAGAAATGTAGTAGCTTTCTTGCTAATAATTTCATAATATTGATTAAAAAAAAAACAATATCTTGCCGAAAAGTTACTTGTACGTTAGTTTAGTCAAGTGTTCAAAGATATTCTTACTAGAAAAACTAGACAAAAAATACCAGGTAAGATTTTCTGTTTTTGTAGTGTAGGTTGGAAACTTTCTGCTTTTAAAAATAGATTTTCGACCAATATCAACATTGTATAGTACAGATGAACATCTATCAGTCTTTAGATCAAAAATTAGGATATTAGGATTAGGATAACCTAATGGTTATTTAATTGACTTGTTTACTGGTTTGTAGCGTCTGAAGGCGAGCCTCACAGAGCATCAGCCCCAGCTGTACCAAGTTCTGGAGGAGGGAAAGAGGCTTCTCCTGTCCGTCAGCTGCTCAGACCTGGAGAACCAGCTCACACAGCTGGGCGAACACTGGCTCTCCTCCACCACAAAAGTCAACAAAGAACTGCATCGACTCGACTCGACGCTCAAGCACTGGAGCAGGTCTGGATCTGTTGTCACAGATTTTTATTCCTTTGGTTTTATAGTAAGCCATTGAAATGTTTCAAGTTTTGTCACTTTACCACACACACTTCATTGTATTTTACTGGCTTTTATGTGACACAAACACAAAGTAATGCAGAATTGTGGTATTAAACATTAAGCACCCAAGAGTTTTCAAGAAGATAAGAAACCTGAAGAGTGTGGCATGCATTTGTGTCCAACTTCCCTGAGTCATTTTTGTGTAGAACCACTTTTAGCTGGATTTACAGCTGAAAGCTTTTTTCCATCCGCATTTGGGCACCAGTATGTAATCGTTTATCTAGTACCAACCCAAATATTTGGAGCTGTAACATGCAAAGTTCAAGGTATCCAAATAAACGTGATGAATGTTCCCTTACGTCCTGTTTTTATTTTTACATTAAAGGTACCAGAGTGAATCAGCAGAGCTGAGGCACTGGCTGCAGTCTGCCCTCGACAGGCTGGAGTTCTGGACAACCCAGTCGGTGACGGTCCCTCAGGAGCTGGAGACGGTCAGAGACCACCTCTCTGCCTTCCTGGTCAGTTAGGTTCTCACATCAACACCAAAAATACAGAGCGCGTTCTGGTTCGTTTAATTAATCTGTTTGAGCTCCGTTTTGGATATTTCTCAACTCTTGCAGGAGTTTTCAAAAGAGGTGGATGCCAAGTCGTCGTTGCGGTCGTCCGTGCTGAGCACAGGAAACCAGCTTCTGCGGCTGAAAAGAGTCGATACTGCTGGCCTGAGGACGGCCATGGGCCAGGTGGACACCCAGTGGGCTGAGCTGCTCACTCGTATCCCGGTAGTGCAAGAGAAACTGCATCAGGTCTGAGAATAGTTTGTGGGTTGATTTCTATACATATTCCATATTAATTACATGTTTTTTTTTTTTGTTTTTTTTTTAATATTTTTGCACTCCTATCAATTTTCACCTTTTGTCTTTTAGTTGCAAATGGAAAAGCTTGCATCAAGACACGCTATCACAGAACTGATGAGCTGGATCACCCTGATGGAGACCATCATAGAGGAAGATCAGGACAAGATAATGGGAGCTGTCGGTTCAGACATGGTCCAGAACTTCTTACAGAAGTACAAGGTACAAAGAGCAACCTGTATTCCTGCCTTCAGTGCTTCAACTGGTTTAGTTCTTTTATCACAATCTCATGATGTCTCATCTTTATCTTGCAGGGTTTTGGAATAGATCTGACCTGTAAGCAGCTGACTGTCGACTTTGTAAACCAGTCGGTGTTGCAGATCAGCAGTCAGGATGTGGAAGGGAAGCGCAGTGACAAGACAGACTTTGCTGAGAAGTTGGGAGCTATGAACAGACGATGGCAGATACTGCAGGGGCTCATCGCTGAAAAGGTAGAGCGACGTTTTTGAATGAGAAGATTATTCTGATCTGGACCTCATATGTCATCTCTAAGTTGTGAAATGCTTTTGGATTGTGTTTTAGATTCAGATATTGGAAGGACTTTTGGAAAGTTGGTTAGAGCATGAGAATGGAGTTCAGGCTTTGAAAACCTGGCTCACGCTTCAGGAGGAGAAGTTAAAGAAGAAACCGCGGATAGAGGATGTAGCATCGGTGCAGAACGCACTCAAAGACTGTCAGGTTGGTGCACTATGCTTCTATTATAGCAAATCTAATGTACTTTTAAAAGGATCCATTTTAGAAACTGATCATTGTAAACAGGAGTGGGAGCAATTAGTGAAAGAAAAAGAGAAGGATGTAGAGAAAGCAGAGGAAAGAGGAAACGCTCTGATCCAGGATAAGAAAGGAGATGCCTGTTCCGTTGTGAAGGAAACCCTTAAAGGACTGAACCAGACCTGGGCTCATTTGGACCACATGGTGAGCTTCTTTTATATTATTTTGTCTCATGTGGTAATTTCCTTAATTTTACCACACATATATAAATTTTGTCATTTTGTTTCATACCAGATTAGTGAGATAAAGGTGAATTTGCGGTCAGTTCTGGAGCAGTGGATTCTGTACCGGCGAGCTTCAGAAGAGATTAATGGTTATCTGATGGAGGGAAGATACTCTGTGTCCAGGCTGCACCTCCTTAATGGGTCTTTAGAGGCAGTGCAGCAGCAGGTGGAAAGTCTAGAGGTGAGGATGGCAGAAATTTCACTGCTCTTTTTGAGTCACCTCTGTTTAAAATAATCTTTTTCTGTGTCTGCATCACAGAATTTGCAAGAGGAGATGGATAAACAGGAGAGCAGTTTGAGAAAGTTTGGCTCCATAACGCACCAGCTGCTGACCGAGAGTCACCCATCTGTGGCTGAAACGCTCAACAGAGCCCTTCAGGATGTTAATTCCAGGTAGTAATTAGAAATATCTACGTGGATCATTTTAAGGCTAAACCATAGTTGACATCAACAACTTTTATTCTCTGTTTAAGGTGGAATCATCTACTTGAGCAGATCTCCGAGCAGCTGAGGAGCAGCAAGTCCTTGCTGGGTCTGTGGCAGCGCTACAGGTCAGCGTACAGTCAGTGTGTCAAGGCGGTCCAGATACAGGAAGAACGTGCAGATCGGCTGCTGAGGAGCACCACCGACAGAGAAATCACAGAGGAGGAGAGCAGCGCCTGGATAAAGGACTGCAACGTAAGTCAGGCAACAACAATACACAATCCAAGTTGTGGACAGAAGGACGCTTGGTTTCAAAAATTTATTGATTGGTGTGCATTTGTTTTCAGCTCTCTTTACTCTGATGCGCCTAAATAAACTCAAGTATCTTACACATGTGTTTAATTTAACCTAAGTATTAATCCAGCTGTTCCACGCAGGCCTCCAGGCTTTGTTAGAGGAAATTAGTGGGTGATGGGGAAAGTTAACATGTCGTTGAAAGGGTTCTGGTTTGTTGAAATAAAAGAAAAAAATGAACTACTGGAAAAGTAACACTGCACAACTGTAAACACACCACACCCAGCATAAAACACAGTGGTGGTACCATCATGCTGTGGGAATACAAGACTGTGGTGGATGTTTCCATTCGAGCTTTTCTAAATATACAACCAGAGATATTTCCCAAAAGTCTGACAGCAAAAGGAAGTTCTACCATATATTAAATCAGGAGGCTTGAAAACTAATTCATGCCACATGAATTAGTTAGTAAAAAATTTGTTTATACAAACAAATTTTTGTTTGTATAAACAAATTTTTGTTTGTATAAACAACAGAAACCATGCATCAATTCCCTCCCACTTCTCAACAATGCACTTTTGTTGGTCTGTAACATAAATTTGTCATATAAAACACTGAATGCATGCTTGTAATGTAGCAAAATGTGAAAAAGTTTCAGGTGTATAAAAAGAGTTTTGCAAAGAAATCAAAGTGTGAGACTAAGACATTTTTCTCTTGCTCACTCGCTCCTCTGTAAGGAATCGGCATTGCGCTCGTCGGAGTCTTGTTGGCTCCCTGCTGCTCTGCACAAAGATTCTACTCCTGCAAATGAAAACCAAATTGCGGCCTGTTCTTTTGCACCGCTTGAATATAAACTCTCTGCCCAGTCGGCACAAAAGCCCTTTCAGAGTGAAGCCTCAAAGAGAAAGACAAGCCTGTGATTTACACTACAGGGACCCTGAGCGTCATGCTGGGTGTGTCGGGGTGTAATGTCACAGTCTTAATTGTTTGAGCAGACTGTCTGAGAGAGGATCACTGATGCAGACCGTTGCTAGACAAAGTGGAAAAGAATTTAATGCTGTTGCAGCGGCTTTTTAAAACTGTCTCTTTGCTGTTTACCAAAATTCGACAGAATATATCATTGTATGTGCTTTTTTGTCATACTTAACTTAAAAATATATATATATATTTGAGTTGTGACATGCTTTTTTCACCAAATTCTTGGAAACTTACACATTAAAACACTCAGTCTTTTATTTTCTAATTATTTTATGACAGGATTGCCTCAAAGACCAAGACTCGGTGCAACAGTCCCTCCAGCAGCTGCAGGCATTAGAGGAGCAGCTGAAGAGCCAAGTTGACGCCTCCTCCTCTGCATCGCTGAAATCTGACCATCTGCAGCTCGCTCATCGCCTGGCAGCGCTAGAGCACGCCCTCAACAGGCAGCAAGAAGTACTGCAGGTCGGTTAGCAGGGATTGTCTGGGGAGTTTATTGACCCCTTATATGTGGGGGTGGGTTAAAAATCTGCTATCTTATTGTTTTTATTCACCATGTGTCGGTCTGTTCATAGTGCGACTCCCAAGCCTGCGAGGGCTTCAGGGAGCAGCTGGACGCATTGATATGTAAGGCGAAAGAGGCGGAGGAGGTGCTGAAGGAGTCTGACCCAGTCGGTTCACCGGACCTCACTGTGGTGCAGACATGCATAGAAAGGCTCAAGGTAAAACATTCCTCTCATAGCTAGAATTTATTCAGTATTTGTCTATATTGTTATGTTATTATTTATTCAGTTTTTTGTTTTTTTTAAATGAACAATGCTTTTCATAGGCACAGCTCCTGAAGCTGAGCAGCCTGTCTCCAGACCTGGAGCGTCTCAATGAGTTGGTGTACCGACTACCAGTCAGTGACAGAGATGTTAAACGGGTTCAGAATCTCAATAGAACCTGGACCGCTCACTCTGCTCACCTCACAGAGAGGTTCAGGTAACCAAAACATTTGATGTCACATTAGTTTTCTTTAGATTTAGAAACATTAAAATTTTTTATACTTCAGCCAAAGATCAGGTTTTCATGCTTCTTTGAGCTTTGTGACTTTTCTGTTGCACTTTTACTGCTTTTTTTGTCCATTACAAGACATGTTTTTTTATTTTTTATTTATTTACTTACCTAATTTTGACTTGGCAGTCATTAAGACATGCAAAACAGACCAGACGGCCAATAACTCGGGTCATGTTTCAGGTATTTGCTTTATATTAGGCCTATGAGAGAAATATCCTTTATTGTCCCTCAGATAGGAAATTAATGTGTAACAGCAAAGTGAAAAGCAAATAGAAGCATTCAGATTCACAGAAAGGTACAAATTAGAATAAGTTGTAGGCTACAGATGACATTTTTATGCTTTGTATTTCTTCTCTTGTCCTCCACTTTCCCTATTTTGCTCTTTGTGATGGCAGTGTTCCTTTACTTCATGATTTTTTTGTTTTGTTTTTTTATATGGTATGGACACTTTTTTGTCTCAAAATAAAGATTTTCTTACCTGTTTAAAGCACACAATGCATAATAGGCTCTCAATGTTAGATGCCAGGAGTGAACATAAAATCTTTTTTTTTAAACTAGGCATTAAAGTCAAATTTTTTAAGATCTCAAAAAAACATCCAACGAACCATTGATGTAGACCACGATAAATGTTTACTGTTTACAAAAGTTGACTGGAAACTAAGTAGAGATAAATGAGAAATGGTTTAACACTCGGTACTATAATTCCCAACAAATTCACAAACTGGTAAAACAAACGGTTAATTTTAATTTAAATATGTTTATTCTTTCTATTGTCTCCAGTAAACTCCAGTCGGTGTTGCTACAGCAGCAGAGTTTCCTCCAGAAATGTGAAGCCTGGATGGATTTCCTCTCTCAGACTGAGCAGAAACTGGCAGCAGAGATTTCAGGAAACTACCAGAGTCTGTTGGAGCAGCAGAGAGACCACGAAGTTAGACATTTCTCCTGAATCTGTTTTCTTCAATATTTTTCTATGTTTGGCACTTATCACTAACAGCATGATAAAAATCAATATACAATTTAAAAGTCAAAGTTGAAAACTGTGTGCATTATTTCTCCTCCCAATATATTTTTAAAACATTCAAGGTGTATAAATACTTTTAGAAGCTGCTGTATGTGTGTATGTATTGTGTGCAGTACTTTAACAATATTCATGAACTTGCAGTTGTTCCAGGCAGAGATGTTCAGCAGACAGCAGATCCTTTACTCCATCATCAGCGACGGCCATCGGCTGCTGGACTTGGGTCAAGTGGATGACAGGTCGATGCCACAAACACTCAGTAATTTTCCACTCATGGAATAAAATCTCACATTACAGTTGTCACTCTTCGTCCTGAAACAGTGACGACTTTAGCGTGAAACTGGCTCTGCTGAGCAACCAGTGGCAGTGTGTGGTGCGGCGGGCTCAGCAGCGGAGAGGCATCATCGACAGTCTGGTGCGACAGTGGCAGAACTACCAGGAGATGTCAGAGAAGCTGCGGCGGTGGCTGCAGGAAGTGACTCGCGATCCAGACGTACATCAGTCAGGAGAACCGGTGGCCCTGCAGGAGGCCCGAAGCCTCCTGGGTCAGATACAAGTACGTCACTGACTGAAGTTGTACTATATTCTTTCAAACGTCTACAGCAGTTTGCATCTTTGAAATACAACAGAAAAGTGCCGTAAATGAACTCCACATAGAAATGCAGATCAGATCTAAACCCTAAGTCTTTATCTTGTCTCCCAACCTTAGAGTCCCTTAGTAAACCTGAACCTGCTCTGCCCTCTGTCTCTGTTCCCACTCCTCCAGCTCAGGGAGCGAGTGCTTCAGAGGCAACAAGGCGTCTACATCCTGACGGTGGAGGCCGGCAGGAGCCTGCTGCTGTCGGCTGACGTCAGGGCGGAGTCCACTCTGCAGACGGAGCTCATGGAGATCCACGACAGGTGGAAGCATTCTCACGACCGCCTAAATGAGCAGAAGAAGGAGCTGCATGCCTTGCTTAAGGTCTGGATTCACAAATTAAAACAATGACGCTTCATTTTGCTTGATAATATGTTTATAAAATATTTGAAAAGATATGCTGTGATACAAAATACCAGTTGTACAGGATACGCAGTCGCAGATGTTGCGAGCTGATCGGTGTATCCAACAAGCTTCAGTGAATCAGTTTATTCAACCGATTTAACAAATGTCATCATTATTTCACAAACTATACCATAAACTAAACTAAACCATAAGTGAAAACGGACCAGGAACAAGAAAAAAATCTTGTATAAACCTGCCCCCTTCTCAATAATTACAACATAATTTTTTATGGCCGAATACATTAAATTAATAATTAAGATACAAACATTATATCATTCTCAGAAGTGTATGAGATTTTTTTTTTCATGAAGTATATTGAATTGATAACTCTTTCAGCTCCTCCTCTAAACTGCTCCATAGGTTTACTCCATTCACCGAAATGCACATTTGTTTTAGTTTGGAGGTGCAGTTACACCTCTGAGATCAACGAGCCTGCCTCTTTTTTTTCTTACTTTTTACTTGAGCTTTGCTCTCCATTTGGTTCAACCATGTGGCTGAGCTGCTGATTTTTAAGCATGGGTTTCATTTGTGGTTGGCTCTCTGTCCATTGTGATAAACTCACATCACTGTGGACAATGATACTGGTGTCCAGCATCTTCCAGCTTGGGAATTTAACTTCCTGTCTTCTAAGAGTAAAAGTTTGTCCAGTGAGAACAACCAATTGTGTCCAAGTGTCAACCATCTGACTCAATGATCCCACTAAATAGGTAAAGCAAGCTATCCAGCAGAAATTATGGAAGAAACTTGTTTATGACTACAAAACTGTGTAGTTTTTCTGCAGCTTTCCAAGTGAAGGGGATCAATATTTATGCCAGTAATGAGTGTATTTAATCTTCTCACTGGAGACGTATAACTAACTAATTAATTGTTTTTAACTGGGATTGTTGATTCAGGTTTTTTGAGCTGAATCTCTAACCATGTTTGTTTAATTCCTCATTTGGACTACTTTAAAAATAGCCACAGACTAATCTATTTGGAGCAGAATTACCTTCTTTTGTTATTTAACTCTCTTAATTCCCCACTTTGTTTGCTACAATAGTCCCGTGTCACTCTTTTCAAGGACACATTTGCTTGCACTGTAGTTTGTTGATGCTGCTGATAAAGTAGCAGGAATAATTCATAACTTCTCTGAGCATCCTGCAGCTTGTGTAGATGTCGGTTTTCTGCTCTAATTCTTGCAGTGTGTGTTTGTGTAGAACTGGGAGCTATGCGAGAAGGGCATCGACGTGTCGCTGGAGAAGCTGCGGGCCTTTAAGAGAAAGCTGTCGGTGGCGCTCCCTGAGCATCATGAGGAACTGCACTCCGAGCAAATCAGGTGCAAGGTGAGGACTTATTTTCTCCTTCTCTCTCAATTAATAATTGCATTTTCTTTTTTCGTCTCTCTTTTTCCTTCAGTAATCACGTGTTGACACACAAACCTTCAGACTCAGACTTGACCTCTTGTTACCTCTGTAATCCGACGTGCCACCTGGACAAACAGATAAACAGACAGGCAGAAAAAAACTTTATCCATCTGTTTGCAATCGTGTGACCTTGCATGTATTTAATCAGAATGCTTTTATTTTTGATTAATGACCTTGCATTTCTGATCCATAACACATTTAAAAGACATTTTTGTATATAAAATATATGTATTTTTTATCTGCTGTTGCAAATTTCTTTCTGTAAAAATCAATGATGTTCGGCTCTTGTTCAGCCGGTGGTCAGTATCTGCAGTCATGTTTGATGCATGGCACGTCCTCAGCTCCTCAGGGGAAGAGGAGGAGGAGGAAGAGTGTGTATGCAGCAGCACATAGCATCAGCTGAGGAGAGAAAGAGAGAGAGAGGGGGCGGGGAGGAAGAAAGGGAGTGATTACGTGAGCAGGAGAGAGAAAGAAAGAGAGAGCATCCCTGGTTCTGTGGGGGTGAATGTGCGCTTCCTTTTGTGCATGTGTTGCGTAATGGAGACATTCTCCAGGTCCACAAATGATTACAGCGCAGCAGAACCGTCACAGTGACGAGGGAGGAGGAGGAGGACGTACAAGGTTTGAAGGCTCTGTTGCTGTGTCCTGCTTTCACAATTGAATGTAGGGATTTTATTTCAACTCAAGGTTAGACGCTGCTGTACAAAAATCTAAATAACTCGTCTGTTTGCTGTTTCGCTGGTTTGACGTTGCTTCTGGTTTCGCTACTGCTGAGACTCTTTGCTTTGGTTGGATTCTGGCTGCTGATGATGGATGAATAAATCCCCAAAACACAGGAAGGTCTCCAGCAACAGCTTTGCTTCTCTGTTTTTCTGCCATGGATTCAGGAGCTGGAGAGCAACGTGGAGGGATGGACTGATGACCTTACTTCCTTGTTCAGGCTGAGGGATTCCTTGGAGGGTCTGGTCAGTTCTGATGATGTCACAGTCTTACAGGAACGCCTGCAGCTGCTGTGGCGTCAGTGGGAGGAAGTTTGCCATCAGGTAGGATGCGCACAACAAACATTTATCTGCCCAGTTAATAAGCTTTTAGTAGCTTTAATTAATTTCTACTTTGCAATGTTCTTAATTAAGTGACTTATTAAGCAAAGTAGAACTAAAACCTTACATAAATGAATGTGTTTTGAGATGGATTTTGAATGAATCAAATGAGAGGGGCGCAATAGTTGTCTGAAAGCTTAGGAGCTTTTACTGCAAAAGTTGAATCACTTAAAGTATCTAAAATCAAAAGAAGTTGTTCAGAAAAGCTAAGAGAATTGAAATAATGTGACTATATTTAACTGATTGTACAAAATAATTCAAATCTGGAAAAAACAGACAAATTTTAATTTCAGTTATCTAAAGGCATTGTTGCAAAGGCAACACAGGAGTGAATTTGTAAAGAAGTCTGCTGAATTTGGTATGAGCATCAGATGGGTCAACACAGTATGATGTTATAAAATGAAGTTGTTTTTAGAAAAAATACATTATATCTTATAAATGCTTCTTTGTTATAATCCATTTTTGGCCAAAGATAACACCTGATAATTAAATAATAACCACCACATGTTTTGTGCACCAAAATCACCATCTCAAACTCTTGTCGTGATTCAAGGGCTTATAGATCTCCTTTTCATCCTCATTAAGGTGAAATAAAATGGCTTTAAGATTGGTATGGTCATAGGGAAGCATATAAAAGTGAAAAGAAAAGGTTCTAAAATTGACCCTTGAGGAACTCCACAATTAACTGTTCAAGAGGAGAAATGTTTCAAGGATTAAACCATTTAACGTTATGAGTTGTCTCACCGTCTGCTGTTCCTGTCTGCCTGCATGGTGTAAAGGTTAAATATATATAAGTCTGAGTTGTTTCAATAGCAAAGGCGATCTATAAGACAAATGTCTTTAACTTCCTCAATTGTGCTCACTGTTAGCTGCTGATTTACATCTAAATTATTTCTGCAGGGAATCCAAATTTTCGCATTTGGTTACATTAAATTGGACTTTTCATCTAGTCCTCTAAATATTGCAAAAAAACTAAATCATATCCAATGGAAAAATTGTAAAAAAAAAAAAAAAAATACATTAAGTTTTTTTCTAACAGTTCTTCAAATAGCGTTGCTGACAATCTAAGGTGCCTCAATGTCTCAATTTCTCTTATCTAAAACGGAGAGCCTTGCTCATAAACTGAATGAAACACTGTTAGCAGTCCAGGCTTTTTCTCTGATAACAATCAACACATTTGCATAATGTATGTTATTAAAGCATCACAATATCAGAGAAGTATTCTCACCCAAAGAGATCCAACATTAATGTGTGAAATAATATCATGGGCATACAGTATAATTGAAAAGTATGTTTAAATATGTTTGGGTTGGTTCCACTCAAACCACTCCTTATTGGAAATAGAAAGTGAGAACAGCTGTTTGCAGACACTGAGCTCAGCTGTCCTGACTTAATCACATTTATTTCCAACACTGCAGGCGTCACAAGATCCAGTAGCTTCACGGGGATGGGCTGTTTGGATTACACTGAACAATGTTTCAAGAATTAAAATTTAAATAAATTATTGCTCCTGTTTCTTTAATCTAAGCATCACGTTACTCTCTAAGAAAGCCAATTCTTTCATTTATATTTTGTCTGTCAAATCATTAATTGGTACTTTCTCTGCCTTTATTTCCTCAGCTTTCCCTGCGCAGGCAGCAGGTGAGCGAGAAGTTGAATGAGTGGGCCATTTTCAATGAGAAGAACAAGGAGCTGTGTGAGTGGCTCACACAGATGGAGAGCAAAGTTTCTCAGAATGGAGACATCAGTATTGAAGAGATGATTGAAAAGCTGCGCAAGGTAATTTCTAAAAATACCCGCTACCCTTTACTTTTGAAATATAATTTATAAAGAGCCCTGAAATGTATTTGTCCTCTTAAAGACCGCTTAAGTTTTTCTTTTTTGTTGCACTTCAGCGTTTTAGATCCTTAAACACATTTTAATATCAGACATAAAAAGCATTTGTTAAGGGAAAAAGCTACTTTAATCAACCCGGTTCTGTGCTAAATTAGTAATTGTCTTCTTTTAAACCGATGAACTGGTGGTGCCGTCACACAAATGCTTTCAAGCCTTGGAGATATCTGGCCTTTAACATCACTGTGGAGGAAATTTGGGCCACTCTTCTTTGCAACATTGCTTTAATTTAGCCCCATTGAAGGATTTTGAGCATAAATTATCCTTCTGTGGTCATCCCACAACTGCTCTGAAATCTTAATTTTATTTTTTTTATTTTTTTTTGTCTTTTAGATGTTGATTTGTTTTGTGTATTGGGTTGTTGTCTCAAGGTCACAAGCTGTCATTTTGCAATCTCTGAACTCTCCCATGAATCAGAGTTTTTGGTCACAAGGGGTTTTTTTATCCTTCTTCACCCCACTTCATGTTGTCGGACAGGTTCTCTCTGGTTTTACAGAGAGAACTTTGGCAGGAAAATGTGCCAAAAACCAAAACAAGAAAAGAAACAGAACTGTACATAACAATGCTTTTCAGAGCATTAAAAGTTACTTGGTGTTTTTTCGTCAGGACTACCAAGAGGAGATCAGCGTCGCTCAGGAAAACAAGCAGCAGCTACAGATGATGGGTGAGCGCTTGGCCAGAGCCAGCCAGGACAGCAAGGCGGCTGAGATCCAGCACAAACTCAGCAAAGTCAGTGAGCGCTGGCAGCACCTGCTGGACCTTATTGCAGCCAGGTGGGTTTACAAGACACGCTCATGCACTTTTCTTGTGTTGGTCAATGAAAATCTAATAATAATAACTTTTTATCAGCTCTTTTAGTTGGGGAAGGGGATGCTTTTCACTCAGTGATTGTGGGATTTTATTTCCCACAATCCTGCTGAGGCATTTCCTTCCACTTCCTTACTGGGGTCACTGGGACATCCACTCTCTTGGGAGAGAACAATGTAACATGATTTCTCAAAGGTTTCTCTTTTGTGACCTTTTTGTCACTTGGCAAGTTTTCTTGGGACTGAAGTTTGGAAAATTGTGTTGCATAAATATTCACTCAACTTGAACTTTTTCATACTTTACGGATGTGTTTTAGTGGGATTGGATGTAATTTTAAAACTGAGATAAAGTAGTTTCAGATTGAAAAAAATATGCATGATATGAAGTTTTGGGGACGATCCATCTGCTGATACCCTAAACAAAATTCTACACAACCAAATTTCTTCAGAAACAGATTTCAGATTGCAATGTAACCAAATGCAGAAAATGTGTAAAATAACTCAGAAGCCCTTAAAAGATTAGAGAATTTGTGTATTTTATGAGTTTAAATCTGTAAGGCATGCGACAGACAGACTCCTCCTCCTGTGTTGTAAAATGACCCGACCCAAACTTTGACTGCAGCTCTCCCAGCTGCTTTCCTCAGCTGTCGCCCTCTGGGGCGACACTGGAGGAAGAAAGAAAGCAGAGGACTGTAGGTGACCTCACACAAGCAGCTGCACTCCCTTTGTCTTTAATATCCTCCATTTGGAGAAAACCATTGCATTCCTGCTTTATGTTTGCAGAAATCCATATTTTTTTCTTTTTTTAAATTTCAGAAAGAAAATCTAGAATTTAGAAGATACAAGAAAATTGTCATTTTCTTGCAAGCATGATTTGTTTTTTAGCAGATATTTTATATTTTAGCTCAGTGTCCACTCTCACAGAGCCTCTACTTACGTTCACATTCAGTCGGTGTGTAGCTTGTGTTTTATATTTCCACACAGTTCAGCTCTGCAGCACATGCTTCTGACCGTACGGCTGTTTTTAGAAACAGCCACACTTGTCACTCTCAGGCACTTACACACTCACACACACACACCCACACATTGGCCTGTTTGGGGTTTTCTTTTTTTTAACCTTGGAGAGCAACAGTTGATAAGTCACACTTTTGTCTCCCCGCCTCTACCTGCTGCCCCAGTTTAGACAAACTCCCATGTGGAGCTTGCAGAACAACAGAGGAGCGTTTGGATATTTACTTCCTAACTTCACTATTGTCTTTGGGAACTTTGCTCCCCCCCATGGTTTTGGATTTTGGGGCAGATAATATGGCAGGATGTCCCAGCGAGGAGGATCTGCCAGAGTGCGACTGCGATGTCAACAGGCAGGAGGATTTTAAGATTTATGAAGGAAACAAAGCTACTTGTTATTGTAATAATTAGAAATAATGTCCTTGACTTTGTTAAACCAATAACTCAGCGCATAGTGGGAAATGTTTGCTTTTCATGTTTATGAGAAAATGGCATCTTTGTCTGACTTCTATCTGATCTGATCTGCTGTTTGTAATGAGGTTTCCCAACCATCTGCAACATGCAAATGAAGGGAAATGTTTTTAAAATTTGACTTATTCAAAGAGTGTTTGAGAATGCGTGAAAAGTTATTTTAAATACCTTTCAATGGTGCTACTGTCACTGCCACATGCCAAGCAGGTTTAGATATTTCGAGAGGTTGTGTGCAGTTGATGCAAATGCAAATAGTAAACAAATGCAAATAGTAAAAAATATTTCATTCAGTCCTGTGTTACCACCAGCGGCATACACCAATTCTTAGAATCTGATTAAGTTTTGGACATTTAGTGGAAAGATGCAGATTATATCTGGTAAAAGTTGCTATGCAGACTTGGCAGGGTTGATGTTTGCTGAACAAACTAGCCTGGCATTAGCAGATCCAAAATAATCACTATAATATTGAGGGCTTTATTTACAGTGAAAAAACTTCCCCAGACATGTATTAACTGCTATATTAATGCAGAAAAGCTCTCTTTGTGGCTTAATTTAGTCCGTTTTTAGTTGTAGTAGTAATCCTATGGACAACATCAATTTGTCCTGATTCACTGGAAATATTCCCGTTTCATTTGCTTTTGGAGTCGTCCATGTTTGACTCTGACTTAATTGCTGAATCTGTTCCTGGATCAGGGTGAAAAAGCTGCGAGAGACCCTGGTGGCGGTGCAGCAGCTTGACAAAAACATGAGCAGCCTCAGATCCTGGCTCTCCCACATCGAGACCGATCTCTCCAGGCCGATTGTCTACGAAACCTGCGACAAGCTGGAGATCCAGAGGAAACTCAACCAACAGCAGGCAAGCAGATTTTAATTTTCTTATTCCGTCTTTTTGTTTGAAGCATTTATGGAAAACTTGATCAGTATGTGGGAATTTGCAGCACTTGTGTGTACACAAATGGACAGAAATATAGTCAAATGGTTTGTATTTTCATTAAGAATAAATTACACCAGGAGCACGTGAGTCAAATGCAGTGGATTAAGTTGAGAGACAGTACGGCACATGACTCATGTTCTGCTGCCAAGATTCTGCTCTAAATCTGGACTTGTCTGTCAGAACCCACTAACCTCCTTCCTCTTTGGGTGTAATGCGTTCACACCAGCCCTGTTTTGTCCAAACTTAATCAAACAAAGTCAATCAAAGTTTGTTTGTCTTGAAAGTCCAGTTCATTTGCTGAGGTGTGGATGTAAGCAAACCAGAAACTGCTCCAAAAGCAGGAAGTGGACTACAGCACATGGCATTCTGGGTAAATAGAACCAAAACAAATGCCAGCTGGAGAAATGGCCTGTAGTCTTTTACCAAACACAAAAGAGAAATCCTACAACCGCTAAAATTTGACACAACACATTTTTGTTTACATTTTGTGAAGAAGGAAGTTGCGCTGGTCTTCTTCAGAGGTTGTTGTGTTGTTTCCTTAAGTGGTTCTTGGTGCAGCGCCACCACAGGTGAAAAGGGGAACAGGTTTTTTAAAATTTGTGCAGTGTGAAAGTGAACCACATCAGCTGAAAATGGAACAAATGTTGCAATTTTGGTCCAAGACTACGGGACTGTCAGGTCAACACGCAGATTGTTCTTCTTTACTCTATAAAGACCTGTTTTTTAGTTTTTCTACTAAAAAATTTATGTGCAGCAAAGCAAAAAAAAAAGTTACATCATATTGCAATCACTTTTTTCTTTTTGTAGGACCTGCAGCGGGACATAGAGAAACACAGCACAAGCGTGGCGTCAGTGTTGAACCTGTGTGAAGTCCTGCTGCACGACTGCGACGCCTGCTCCACAGAAACGGAGTGTGACTCCATCCAGCAGGCGACCAGAGGCCTCGACAGACGCTGGAGGAACATCTGCGCCATGTCCATGGAGAGGAGACTCAAGTAAAATAACCTCCTATGTTTACTTTTCAACATATCCAACATGTTGTCGAAGTGTTTGCTTCCCTCACTCACAGCTCTGCTTTTTGCTTTGCAGGATTGAGGAGACGTGGAGGCTGTGGCAGAAGTTTCTGGATGATTACTCCAGGTTTGAGGATTGGTTAAAGACGTCAGAGAAAACAGCAGCGCTGCCCAACTCTTCTGGTGTTCTTTATACTGTTGCTAAGGAGGAGCTGAAGAAGTTTGAGGTCTGTGCGCTTTTAATATTTATCCCATTGATTTGTCTCATTCTTTAGTAAAAGATCTTACAAATACAGTCAATGCGCCAGTTCATAAAAATGTAAGAGTGTCATGTTACTGCAACTGATTTGATTTGACTGCTGCTTCAGAACATAACTGTGCATTATTTCTTCATTTTCTTTAGGGTGCAGTTAATTCTTTTTTTATTTAAAAGTAAAATTAACCGTTGAAGTCATGGTTTGGAGTAACATCTTAAATTTGTTTTGCACCATGAAAAGCTTTGTGACACATAAGCATCATTACAATGTTAACAGGGACAGTAGCAATACTGCACAATTGGGACATGCAGCACAATTTAAAAAAGAAAATAAAAAACTGAAATAATACTGACAAAAAGCACAGCAAGTTTTATTGTAACAGTTTAGAGAAATACGCTGGGATTTTCTTCAAATCTTTTAATCAAAATAAGGTGGTTTCTTTGTATAAGCAGGTAAAAACAATCTCACATAAATGTAATTAGCACTATAAAAAATTTGAATTTGTAATAAAATCTGACTTAACGCGCTGTAGAAAAACATCACAATATTTCCCCAGTGTTCCAAAGTTAAACACAAAATCTTTTTCACTGCTGTGCTCCGTCCTGCTGCAGATTTACTCATTGCCCACAAGAAAACTTATTTTCAGAACAGAGAAGAGCTATTAAAGCAAATAAATCAATTTCTATAGAATATTTTAGTATTTCATTCATTTGTTATACATTTTTGCTATGCACATTTTGCTTTATTTAGCTTTAACTGTTTTATTTTGTATCTTTTTCTCCTTTAGCAAAGCCTTCTTGCATTATATGAACTTTAAATCCTAACCTCTCTGTTTTAATTAGTTTTGTTACAATGTTTTTCTATGTTTAGTACTTTTGACATTCGTTATATGTGCAAATGGAAATCAAGTTGAATTGTTTGTCATTGATGTGTGTGGGTTTTTTTCATACAGGCGTTCCAGCGCCAGGTGCAGGAATGTCTGACCCAGCTGGAGCTCATCAACAAGCAGTACCGTCGCCTGGCCCGGGAGAACCGCACAGACTCCTCCCACCGTCTCAGAGAAATGGTGCATGATGGGAATAGACGATGGGATAACTTGCAGAAAAGAGTGGCTGCCATCCTTCGCAGACTTAAGGTAGCAGCCTCCTGCCTGCTGGCTAATTTCTTTCTCATTTAGAACCAAAAAATTACAAAAATAATTCAGAAAAATATTTGAAGTTAAAGTGTAAATATGATAAAGATAAAGTGATTTGTCACTGAATTTGTTTGTGCAGCATTTCATCAGCCAGCGGGAGGAGTTTGAGACGGCGCGGGACAGCATCCTGGTGTGGCTCACTGAGATGGACCTCCAGTTGACCAACATCGAGCATTTCTCCGAGTGTGACGTTCAAGCCAAAATCAAACAGCTCAGAGTAAGAATGAAACATCATTCAGTGCTCATCGAATTCCTCCATCCTTATGTTTAACTATATACTCATATCTATTCGCATGATTATTATTAACAGATGATTATGTGTGCGTGTGCAGGCGTTCCAGCAAGAGATCTATCTGAACACGGCGAAGATCGAGCTGGTGTTTCGGCAGGGCGAAGCGCTCATCGAGAAGAGCGAACCTCTGGACGCCGCCGTCATTGAGGAGGAACTGGAGGAGCTGCAGAGATACTGCCAGGAAGTGTTTGGACGAGTGGACCGATATTACAAGAAGCTTACGAGACTTCCTGTAAGTGAATAGAGAAAATCATTTAGAGCAGCAGCTTATTTTACAGCGCCTTGCAAATGTATCCTTACCTCTAGAAGTCTTCCAAGTTTTGTCTTGTTACGAAAACATCAATGTACTTTGTTAGGAATTTATTTTATGCTCTTTAGTGTTGAACTGGAAGTTTGATAAATGTCCCTCAAAATCCCTGTGGGTTAAATAAATTATGCTTTTTTATTTAAAGCTCAAGAAAATTTAATTCAATTTGCTAGGATGTACACAAACGTTGGCAATGTTTTCTTTCCTATTTTTCAAAGTAGGAGGTTTTGCCCAACTGAGTGTTCCTGTCACTATTATCTTTTGCTTTAGTTATTTATATATATATAATATGAGTTTTTTTGTGTTGACTTAATGAGATGTGAAAGACTGTTGGTTTTAGTATTTTTTTTCTGTTTCTAAAAAAAACCTGAAAACTAGTACATTTCATTTTTTTATGCACTATTTTGTTAATGTTATATTAAGTGTGCCAATAGGTGCATATGTTCAACAAGAATTAGTTATTGTATTATTTGTTTGATTGGCTCTAATACAAATACTTTGAAAAAATAATAATTTATATACATTTATAATTTTTTTTTTTTTTAGAACCTCTGTTTTTATGCATAAAATCCCTTTAAAACTGGATGGGTTCTGCTTTTTCACTGACTCCTTCTAGCTGGCGGATGATGAGCTCGACGGCTCAGACAGAGAGCTGGACGTGGAGGAAAGCGGAGACCTCTCTGATCTGCAGTGGGGCGAGTCGCCCGTCCCACGCCCGTCGAGCCGACCAGCCTCGGGCACGGCGGCGCCGATCCGGGCGGACCGCTCCGGCCGAGACACGCCGGCCAGCGTGGACTCCATCCCGCTAGAGTGGGACCACGACTACGACCTCAGCAGAGACCTGGAGAGCCCCGGAGGGCGGGGAAATGCGGAGCGGAGCCGAGGCCGCCCGGAGGAGGATGAATATCTGAGGACAAGCAGCACGGTGCTGTCAGGTTGGTCCAACTAACGACTGAATTGATGTTTTTATTTCACTTGGGGCTGGGCAATAAATCAGTTCTATTGATTAATCAAATTTTTGTTTTTTGAAGGCTTAGTTTTTGGAAAATCTGGATTTTCTTATATCAATGCACTCCTTGTGTTTCCATAATTCAGAGTTCAGAGCCGAGGCGACTGTCTTGTTTTCCAACTTCTATTTATTTTTTACTTTGAATTCAGGTCATTTCTATGATGGAATATTTGGGCCAAGATTTATTTATCTTAATAATGAGAATAAAGTCATAATATTACAAGAATGCAGTCATGATATTAAAAGAATAAATTTGTAATATCAGGAGTATAAAGTAATACATTTTATGAGAACTTCAGCACAAGAAAGTAGCAAAAAATTAAAACGAGGAATGTTGAGCATCTTGTGTTTAATGGATAAGGAAATACTTCATATTTAAACACTTAATATCAAAATATTATCTGTATCAGGACTGATAACGATTGAGGAAATGACTATTCTGAAGAAACAGCCTGGGCCTAATATGCCGTCATGCTACTCACAGAATGAATGATTGAAAGAACAGCCACTTTTTTCTGTCGTAATTTTTTTAGAAAATAACTCAAGAAAAAAACATCTATTTAAATAAAATCTGGTAAAAAAAAAAATGAAGATTTTATTTTTAAGCCATATCACCCAACCATAAAGTTACTGTGTTGTGAATCAGTTTTTAAAAAATGATAAAATCAGAGAGAACATCCAAAAAAAAAAAAGTGTGGCAACTTGTAGCATTTTGTTGCATTCAGAGATTTCCGTCATAAGCAGAGTTTGTTGTGTCTCTATTCCCAGATGTAGTTATCCCAGAGAGCCCAGAGGCCTATATAAAACTGACAGAGAACACTTTGAAATCCTCCTCCGGTATGAAACGGCATGTGCTTGGCCAGCATGCTGTCATTTACAGCTAAAACTGTAAAATATGTTATCTAACTGATGCTTACTACCACCCTTCCTCCATCATCTTGAATCATCTTTAACTGCAAGCATTGCAAACTGTTGTGATGCATGCACACAACAGTGCACGCATGCTTAGTGATGCATGCACACAACAGTGCACGCATCACTAAGCATAGTAACTGATGCTTACTACCACCCTTCTTCCATCTTGAATCATCTTTAACTGCACGCATCACAAACTGTTGCTTTCTCACATCACACAGTTTAATTAAAGAGGAACGTCATTTCAGTGATAACTTACCAATTCGCTCCATGCCGTACTAACTGCATGCCATTTTATTGCATCAGCAGCATGCAAACAAAAGCTGTCAGAAATATCTTCCTAGCTATCTTAACAGCTGCCTGTGTTTCCTGGTGCAGGTGAGCCTGGACAGCTGGAGGCCAGTCTGCGACAGCTGGACCAGGCTCTGGATGCAGGGCGATACCACCTGCAGCAGAGAGAGGCGTCCGCCAGCCGCTCCAGCCCAGACATGGACTCCACATACATGGGCTACGTAAGTCCAATGTGTCCCCTGGACAGAACTGCCTGTAGACATGACTCTGGTCCTAAAATTGATAAATTGCAACGTTCATAGAGGTGCTTGAAATCCTTGAAAAGGCTTCAATTTCAGTTCGATTTGGAAACTGCAATAAAGTGCAATTTAACGTTTGATTTAAAGCCTAAATATTTTTATTAATAAATGATACACACACTTTTTGTTTCATTGTCTAAAGTTCAATCGGACTAAACTTTTCTTGTCTTTGGTCAGTTAGAATTATCAAAATAATTTGCTAAATGCCAGAAAATTTAGCAAGAACAATTTTTAGTATATTTTTTTTTACGTTCTGTGTATATTGTGTATAAGCATTTTTATTTGAGCAGGAAGGATTTTAACATAATTGTATTGTTTCAATAATTACGAATATTCATTATTCCTGATTTCTCAATGACCTGTATAATTAAAATAAGTTATTTTATAAGTTATTGAAATTGGCTGATTTTTTTTTTGTTAAATTAGTGTTTTATTTTGTTGTATAAGGTGTGTTTGAGAGAGACATTTCAAAACATAAAATTTTATGTTAGTTTACATTGTCAATGCTGTAGGATACCATAACAAGACACTAATAACAGTAACGAATAACATCATATAATCGTGAATTGAAGCTGTCTTCTTTAGTTCATTTGTATTGTTTTGTGAATTTTGTGGCGCTGGAACAGTTTGAAAACTTACATTAAAAATGCTTGAAAACTGCTTTAATTTTTTTGTTGGAAAAGCTTACAAACCCTGAATTGAATGATGATTTTCACAGATGCGTCTGATGGGGGAGTGTCGCGGCAGCATCGACGCCGTGAAAAGAGCAGAAGGAGAGCTGACTGAGGACGAGGACGACATGCCAGGACTCACCAACCCGACCAGCACAGAGACGCAAAGCACAGGTCCGTCTCTTCTCCCTCTCTGAACGTTTCACGTTGGGCTCTTATGCTCCTCCCTAAACGTCTCTCTTGCCCCTCTAGGCGTGATTGAACGCTGGGAGCTGATCCAGGCTCAGTCGCTGAGCGAGAAGCACAGACAGAAACAGAACCTGCAGCAGTGGCAGCAGCTGATCTCAGATCTGCAGACCATGCGGGCCTGGCTGGGTCAGTCAGAGGCAGAGCTAAACCGACTGCGTGGACTGGACGTCAGCACCAACATCCACACCATCCAGCAGAGGATCAAGAAGCTCAAGGTGTGTGTCTGATTGATAGACTCAAAAGAGCAAAGTAGAATCTTCTATGATCTAAAAATAGACACATTTCATCTGTGAGTTGGTTAACTGGAAGCTGAAGAAGATTATTGAACTTTGTAATAAAACCCTGATCCTCATTTCTTAGCAACTAATACTGTTGCAGAATTTTTTATGGTCAAACCCCTCTATAAATAATACGATGCTCTACATGCTTTTACAATCTGCTCTCTCTTCCAAGCAGGACCTGCAGAAAGGCGTGGATGCTCACAAGTCAGAGGTTCTCTCCATAAACCTGAGCAGTGCAGACTTCCTCCAGTCGGAGCCCGACTCGGAGGAGGCCTGGGAACTGAGGGACCGGCTGAAGGAGATGAACTCACGCTGGGATCGGCTCAGCGCCTCGCTCGAAGACTGGAGAGAGGAGCTGCAGAGGGCGCTGATGCAGTGCCAGGTAAAGACGAGATGGAGTTGAAGAGATTCCTACAAGTCTATTAAAAAATGCATTTTTTTATCTGCTGGAGATAAATAAAAGAAATATGATTTCATTCAAAACAAATGCCATCTTTAGGAGTTCCACGAGACGAGCCACGGTCTGCTGCTGTGGTTGGAGAACATCGACCGCAGGAGGAACGAGGTGGTGCCCGTCTCTCAGAACGCTGATTATGAAACATTACGATGTCATCACAAAACACTGATGGTATGCATTTCATGAAGATACGATCATAAAAGCTGAGAGGATATATTTTGTTTTCATGTAATCAAATAATCAAGACATTTGCCTGAAAAAGTATATACCTCATACACTACAAAAACAAAATCTTACCAAGTACTTTTGGTCTAGTTCCTAGTGCAAATATCTTTTCTCTTATTTCAAGTGTACTAACTTACAAGTAGCTTTTTAGCATGCCATAGGAGCTTGTTTTAAATAAATAATTCCTTAAAATTAATGAAAAAGTACTTGTTCCACTGGCAGAAAAATTAACTTATAACATGGGGAAAATGTCTTGTTATAAGTGAAATAATTACTTCCAAGGTAGTCTGTCTTATTTCAAGTGTACTGAGATATTTGCAATAGGAACTAGACTGCTTGGTAAGATTTTGTTTTTGCAGTGTAAAATGTAACTTGTTGACTTCTGTTTTATTTTTCCGCAGCAAATCAAATGTGAGCTGCTGGACTCGCAGCAGAAAGCTTCTTTCCTCCAGGAGCTCTCCGCTCAGCTGCTGGTCAACACCAGGCCGCCGACGCTGCAGAAGCCGGATCAGAACCAGCCCCAGAGCAGCGAGTGTCTGGAGGCCCGGGAAAAGGTCCATGTCATCTGGAACCGGCTGAGACTCCTGCAGAGGGAGGTCAGCTCCGACCTGGAGCTGCTGGAGAAGAGACTGGAGGTCACAGAGGTTCAGCAGGTCAGCGGATGCTCGATGCTGTGGTGTTTTTGCTTTGATTTGTGGTTTTTATCTAATTTTTAAAGTGCCTTGTTGCTAATTTTCAGGATTACCTGTCAGGACCTTCTAGAAAATCCCAAATCCGAGGATCTGCTAGTCCCAGAGCAGACAAGGTCGTTCAGAGGCGAAAACAATCGGTAACTTTCCTCGCTTTCCTCATCCCCTTCTGAATGCTGCACATCTCATTTTGCTCCCAAAATAGATACTTTTATCGATCCTACCCTCTTGTATGTTTATGAATACCAGAGGTTTCTCTACTTTGCAAATGCTCCGCTAAAACATCCATCGTAATGCATCCCGCCCACCTGCTTTTTTTATGAGACGTTTTTGCTGCCCAGCATCATATTGTTCAGCCAAAAATTACAAGAAAAACTGGCTTTTCAATTTCAGTGATGACTAATTTTAGAAAGTATGGTTTTGATGTCAGTAATTGTAACTAGTTTATTTAAAGTGATTTTACTCTCATGAGAAGCCAGATTTCTTGGTTCAGAAATCCAATCACCGTCATTGAAAACATTGCTGCTCTTTGGTTACTGATGATTCTTTCCCTTAGCGATGTTATGGCTCTTTTTATGTTGTGTTTTCCTCTCATCTGAGGCTTTGACTTTTTTTGCCCTTGACTGAAACATTCTTTTCTTTCTTTTACACCCTCCCTGCTCATTGCGTGGTACAGCCTCGAAGCAAAAGTAGTCAGGCCCACCCAGGACACGCTGAGAGCGGCCCGCGCCACAGGTACCTCTCTCCTGGACTCTAGAAACTTGGGACGATAATGGGACCGAAGCTTACACCCACTTTTTTAAAACAAAAAAATAATTAAAAACTAAATATTTTGAGACAAATTAAATAAAAAGTATTAATGGTTTATTTTACAAATAATTTTAATTAGTAGTTTCTTTTATTCAATGCTTTCAGTGTTCCATGATCCTCCTCACATCTAGAGACCAGTTTGTCAGCTCTTAAATGAGTAGGGACTTGCCTACATCAGGCGACTTCCTTTCTCCTTTAAATCTTTTGTTTCACTGCTTTGCTGCTTTTGAATTAGCATCATGAAATAATACCCTGTCATTCCTTGTAGTATCCTCCTCCCCCACTAGATGGCACTACCTCAGCCTCAGTGTTCCTCTTCATCTCCAGCATTGTTTTTCTCTCCCCTGTTTCCTTCCCGGTTCAGTCTCTTCATAGCGTTCCAGCAGGATGTGGAGCTTTAACTCCTGCCGGGTTTCCTGCAGCGTTTACTCCCACTCTCTCCTCCGTTTCCTCTTCAGAGCTCACCAAACCTCTGACTCTCGACATTTCTGACCTGTGCTGCCTTGCAAAAACATTCCCTTGAACTTTCACCACTGTTTGTTGCATTACAACCACAAACTTCAATGTTTTGTATTCGGACAAAGTCTTCCAAACACATGAAAATCCAAAAAGTGGGTCATGCATTTGGAATCAACTCCCTGTAGTTTGATAAATCTAAATAAATACCTCGGAGTTTTATTAGTGAATAAACAGCATCATGAAGACCAATGAACAGAGCAAGAGTAAGATTGGCAAGAAGTTTAAAGTTGGGTTAGATTATGAATCTGAACATCTCCTTTTAATAAGTGAAGTGACATAATCCGTTGGGAAAACATTAAATCTGGTTTTTATGGAAGGGTGATAAGAAGAAAGTCACTATTTACTAAAAGTGAATGACATTTTCTTTGCAGTTTGGCAAAAAGCCTTACATGAAACCCAACAAATACGCAGACGTCAAAAGCATCCAGACCGACTTTGTGTGCCAGAAAAATAACGCTCAACATCACCCTGAACAGTCCATCTGCACAGCGCAACATGGTGGTGGCAGCATCATGCAGTGGGGATGTTTTGCTTAGCTACACAGAGTAGTTGGGGAAAATTATCAAACTAAATTCAGGGCAAACCTGGAACAAAGCCACTAGAAGAATAGTTTTGATCATGTGTGTCAAACTCGAGGCTCGCAGGCCAAATCTGGTCCGCTATAGCCATTTCTGTGGCCCTTTAGACTCCAGAGAAATTCAGAAATGGAACTTCAAGATAGCAGTTGTGTGCTTCGATATTTTATCAGTCAAATCAAATCACTTGATCATTTGGATCAAATGATTCATTGTGTTACAACATCCAGACTAAAACCCAAAATGGAGCAGATAGAGTGACTGAGGTTGAAGTATTTTACAAAGATGAATAAACAAAGAATCCAGTCTCAAGCTGTGCAAATCTGGTGGAAACATACACAAGACTTGCAGCTGCACAGAAAGATGCTTAGGACTCATTTTTGAGATTGTCAGAATTATGCATAATTCTGTGTTGATCTGTCTCATCAATACTCAATAAAAAACAGTGACGTTTGTGGTAGTAAAACATGACAAAACATGGAAAAAAGTTTGAGTATGAATAACTTTGCAAGGCACTGACTCAGCCTTAAGCTGGTCTTACCATAAATGCTGTAATGTTTTCTACTATTCCCACCTATTCATGTATATGTTACACACAAATGTTTCGCAGCCTCTAATTATTTGGAACAGGATGTGTGGCCTGAAAATATAAATGCGCACATGCCTCCTTACAGCTGCAGTGTTGTAAGGAGGAAGCCGAAATGAAATTGGCTGCACGGGAGGCGGCTGGAGGGATGTGAGTGTTTGACCCTCATTCAGGCTCTGTGAGGATGAGTGCCTGGGAGAACATAATGTTCCTCCCCTTGAAACTTGGCTCCAACTGTGGAAATCTCCAGAGAGGTTTTTGGCATTACTCCTTTTTTTCTGTTTGGAATGATATGTGGCATTGAACTCTCACATAGTCGGCTCTAAAGCCAAAGATTACCCGTCCCCTCCCACACCCCCCCCAGAGACGAAGAGCCCACTATCTCTAAGCGCTCTCTCTGTTGTGGTGGTGTCTGTTGTATGAAGTGGCTTCAAGAAAATTATTAATACCACTTGAATGTTTCACATTTTACCTACTTTTGATCACAAACTTATGGGATTTTATTGGGATTTGATGTGATAAACAAAAAGAAGTGCGTATAAAATCTTTTCTAAATAAAATTGTAAGTTTTTGGAGAATATTTGAGTTCTCTATTCTCTGCTTTACTTTGACATTCCTAATAAAGTCCCATGCCACCAATTAAAAAAAAAAAATTCTTTACTAATGTGTAATTTAATCTTGTCATCCTAACATGGATAAATTAACTTTTTCCCGTTGAAGAAAAGCATTATCACAGCATGATGGTGCCACCACCACCTAGTTTTTTTTAACATAAGCTATTAAGTTTTGATTTTGGTATCATCTGATCAGAAAACATTCTTCTTCCACGCGTTTCCTGTCTCTCCAACGTGATCTGGGGAAAATCTACACCATTTGTTCATTCAGTTCCAATAAACCACACGAACACAAAAATGTCGGGTGGTATGAATAGTTTTGGATGTGACTGTGGATGTGTATGTATTTAGGAAATGTTTGCGGCTATTTTTGATTCTCCCACCCATTTTCAGAGTGAAGATTTTGAGCTAAAATTATTTAACTTTAGGAGAAAACCACGTCTCACTTTTGTTTGGGTCTTCCTGCAGCCGGAGCAGATCGCCAGGCGCCGCTGGCTGCGTTTCCTCCCGTTCTGACCTTACAGACGGCGTCCCTTCTCAGTCCTCCTCCTCCTCAAACTACCAGTCCTTCCTGCTGCGGGTCTTCAGGGCCGCGCTCCCCGTCCAGCTGCTCCTGCTGCTCCTCATCGGCCTGGCCTGTCTCGTTCCCATGACGGAGGAGGACTACAGCTGCCACCATGCCAACAACTTCGCCCGCTCCTTCCATCCGATGCTGCGCTACACCAACGGGCCTCCACCCATATGAGGAGCAGCACATTACATCTACCTACTTCTTTGCCAAGGACTCCTCTGAATGTTTTCCTCTTCACTTTGTGCCCTCAAGCAGCAAACTCTTCAACCTGCATTATGAAGTATTTCTCTCATTGACGTTGCACACTCCCTCACCCCTTTAAAGAAGCGGACCTTCATCTGGACAATGCTCTTCTGTAGTCCAAATATTTCTTTGTTTTTACTTAAATATGTATATCTTTTTTAAAGAAACGTGTGAAGTCATTTAAACAAACAAAGCACTATTTATATAATCTATGTTGGGAGCCAAAGTCAGCCGTGCTTTTTGTCCATGATACCCAGTGCTGCTAGTATTTATTTAGTGTCCAATCAGCCAGTAGCTGATTAAGCTAAAGCCTCGAGTGTGGGATATCAGCACCTGTAAATTGTAGAGTAGCCTTCCAGTTTGAGTAGCAATCATTCAGTCTCTTGGTGTGAAAAGTTTCATTCCAAAATGTTGTGTTCGAAAATCTTCACAGACATGAAAGGAAAAAAATTACAAAACTGACTGAAACAGCACAGAAACCCCTCTGAAGACTGGGTTGTAGCGTAGTATTTTTCTTTAAAAATAACCTGCCTGACTCTGAAAATGAAGGTTTAACATAAAAAAGTAAAGACTTTTTTAAAGCACTGTAAAAATTGTACTGCACTGAAGCCCTCCAGTAAAGCTAAGGCTCGCATCCGTTTTCTTAATTATGAAAGCTGATAAAAAATTACAGATTTGCTTTCTTAATTTAAAAAAAATGAATCACTTACTTTGTAAATTGTTTGAAATGCCTTTAAACAAAGGCAGTTTTTCAAAATGTTTTTGTTTGAGCATGCACTTGAAGGTTTCCTGTGTTCAAGAAAGCCAAACAATCACTGGTAGTGTTTTAGTAGATGGCTGTGGTATGATAAAAGCGTGCTTTGTAATAACCGTCTAATTATCCAAGAAACACTGCGTTGTTTAAACTAATTCTGTAAAGAAAAAAAAATAAAATAAGAAAATGGTTATTTATGTATGTACAGTTTGCTAATTCAGGAAGATTACTCTTTTTTGCAAATAAAACATGAAGTATTTACTTTTGTGGTTTCCTGGACCTGATTTGTTGCATATATTTAAAAAAAAAAAAAAGTGAGCAAAAGTTTCCCAACATCAGCCTTTATTTACATGCACAGTAAACACATGATAAATGACATCCGGTTTGGCTGGATTTACCCTTTAATTCAGCTCAAGTGGCCAAATACACTCTTCTTCTAACCCTTTTCGAACATTTCCCACACATTTATGCTGAGCTGCCTGTCAATTGCTTTCCTGAAATTCATAAATGTCAGAAAGTTTTTCTTCATAATACGAAATATAGAAAATCATAAAAACAGGAGCAGCTTGTGTGTCTGAACTCTTAAGGTCTTGATGGTGGCTGCTGTGGATAACACTCCATGTGTCCTTCAGGGATACAAAATGTCTTGTTTTAAAAAAAGAAAATGTTGCAACTTCCAGGACATTACTCTGCTTTTTAGGAAACTTAAGGATCCCTTTACAAACTGCTTAATCTGATCTAAAGTCAGGAATTAGTCCATCTAAACAACTTGATCTCCAGGCTAACGCTGGATTAAGATCAACAGTGTTCTGTTAGCTTAGCACAATTAAATCTCCAAACAGAAACGGGAGACTAAAGCTTTTATAGTGTAATAATAATATCTGGTCTTTGTTTTGAAGCTTTGAGGCAATAGGAGAGAAAAGACTACTGCAAATTACTTTTGTTTTCATTATGATTTATATAATTGTCCAACAGAAGGAATATCTCATTTTCCAACTTTTGGAGCATAAACCTGCATCTGACGCTCCAAGGTAACCAGACCCGCTAAAATATTTGCCTAGTCTGACAGGAAAAGATCATTTGCAAACTTTCTTTAAAGTACTGAAAAAAATCAACAAAATTCAAAATTCAGAAGTCAGAAATTTACCATTTAAAAATTTGTTATTATACTTAGATTAGTAGATGAGTAAATCCAGCCAAAGTGCCTGCAATGAATTACGTAAGCATCAGATTGTGGATGAAACATTGAACTGAAGATCACTCTGCCCCGCCTATCCCTCTGTTAAAGTCTCAGTGTTGAAAACACGTGCCAGGACACAAGCTCACATCAACATTTAGCATAAATTCAGAGAAAATTGCTGCAGGTAAGCATAGAAAACCCCTCCTGTACACAGACAGCAGTGGATAACAGTTACTTAGCACATAAGTAATCTTTCTTTTAATCTGTAATCAGTGTGGGCTGAACTGATCTGATTCCTTTTAGGCATTTGACCTACAAGCTCATTTCAAAACTAAATTGATTAAAATTTTGTGCACGGATGCAATATGTGGCGTTTCAGTTTCACCAGTAATTGCTGGGTAATTACCTCCTATATGCAAAAGTAAAAATAATGCCCATTAGTCCTTCAGTCAGAAGAAGTGCACTTTGGTCAAGATAAAGAATACACAAAAAATTAGCTGCTCATCCTTTCAAATCACTGCGTGTCAAAGTATGACGACGTATCTGCTGTTGGAAATTAAAAGCAAAGCAAAAAAGATGAAACTCAGCAAATAAAAGGAACTGAGGCTCAGATTGTGCCGAGAAGGTGAAACTTCTCCCCATTTGGCTATAAAATTACATTCTTATTTATAAATTACTTTCTGATCAAATCAATGGCAATGTAACCTTCAGCTGTCATTTCCAAAACTGCATGTGTCATTCACAAAATTGACTATCGCCCCCCAACTCACAGGACCTGGGTGCAGTCGGAGCGGGAGCCTCCGTACTGCAGGACGCTGGGAGCCGAGGGGGTTCTGATTAGGGTCTCGCTGCCATCTCGAGGTCCGGAACCGGCTGGAGAGGAGCCGCCCAAACACACACCACTGGTGGAGGGAGGAGCTTTGTCATCTGGAGATGAAGGCTGAGATGGTTTGACCGGGTGGTGGCGGTGGGCATCGAGCATCTCCAGCAGCAGATCGTACAGAGGCACTTTGTTCTTGCATTTCATGCTGTAGAGGTGCTCCATGCCTTTGTTGCTGCACAGGCATAAACAGAAAGGAGAAGTGATGGTTAAAGTGACTTTAATCAGTAAATAAGGTGACGCTTTAGATAATAATGCATCCTGTTGAGTCCAAAAACATTAGTTTCTGTTATAAAATGCCCCCTAATTTGCATTTGTTTATAGTCTTTGATGCTCATATTGCAAATAAATATTAAAAGCATTTTATTTCACTCTAAAAACCCACAGCTACAAATTGGAACAGTATGTTTTTTGTCTTGTCGTTTAATTTGTCAAATAGTAAAGATGCGAGGTTATTCATGGTAGATGGTATTGATACTGAAATGCACCATTTAGAAATTTCTTATAAACAGAGTTTTCACATTTTTTCTCAAATGCATAATTTTTCATTTATAGATATTAGAAAATACTAATTTTTCCAAATATCAGTACTGTTTTAGTATATTTGTGATTTGTTGTGACTGGAGGTTCAAGCTTTCAGCAGCTCAATTCTGTAAATGGTGAGGAAAGGTTAGCACTCAGCATGAAACAAAACGCTGCTTCAAATGCTTAAGAACACCTCAGCTCATTACAGCAGACTTTGTAATTAATGCAAATTATACGGCTCATCTTTACATAAACTGGTGTTTTTATGGTTTGTGTAAAACAAAAGTGCAAAAGAGGCAAGAGATAAATCTGACTTTCAAACAAAACTGGAATCTAAGGTTGGGAAGAAGAAGATTGTTTGCTTTTGTATCGGAAACGTTCTAAGAAGTTACAGCATTAAGTATTGTAACATTCAGATGTATCAAAAGTTATAACACCAAAACCATGGGAATTGAAAATTTACCCCTAACTTCAGCACATCGTCACGTTTCTTCTTTATGCCTTTGACAAAATTCTGAGGAGCGTTGGACTGAGAAGTAGTTGGTATGATAAGATCAGCAAATGCGCAGGAATTCCAAGTGTTTGCTAGTTGCTGCTGCTGCCAGTCTGGTGGAGCTGTGTACATTTCTCCGACATCCATGGAAGAATCAAAGCAACACTCCAGGTATGTTTCTGATGAGGGAGTCCCATTATAACTGTATGTAAAACTCAAAAAAGTTGATTTTACATACATTTAATCTTTCCTCCTTTAAACTAATCCTCAGAATAACTTAAGAAACATCACTCCTCTGGTCTTCTGCTCATATCTATTTGCACTGTGATATCTTTACAGCTAAAAACCTTCTTTCTAAAGTCACATTTTTATATTTTGTCACCTTCCTAAAATAATGGCCTATGTTATTTTTAGCAAAAAGTGATTCTGGCAAAAAAAGAAAGAAAGAAAACAAAATAATTTTGGCAAAAAATGACTTGGGCCATTATTTTAGGAAGGTGACGATTTTCACTCTTTTGAAGCCGTTCTCTGTAAAATTAAATAATGTCAAATGTGAAGAAGAATAAAGCCTTAATCAAACTAATGTGAATCCAGCAGCGCTCCTGGGTCCCTTCTCGCTCGGTTGTACCTCATGTGTCTGATGTGGGAGAGCAGCAGGAGCAGCTGGGCCTGCCGTCTCGCCTGCTGCTGAGCCGAGTATCCTGATTGGCTGATGTGATGTATGAGTGCATCCGTGATGGTGTCCAGGATATTCTGGACGGCCGCGCTGTCGTGGAGGGGCTCCATTGTTCCAGTGCAGAAAGAAAACGCACCTGATGGAAGAGAATCTGATTACTGCAGCTCGGCTAATATTTCAGACAAACGGAGAGACATTTCAAATAAACGATCTGCAAGACTAATTTAACTTCATTCAGACTCGTTTTAAAGCAAAAATCCCAACTGCAGTTTGCTTTGACTAGGAGGTAATAAAGGTGAGTCAGATATAAATGGAAAGACTGATTTAGACTGAAGCATTTTAATCAAAAACCATACAAAAGTTCATCATGAACCAGCAGCTGAGCTCTCCGTCTCATGCCCCAGGTATTTCCGACTTCTCTGCTTCTTATACAGAATATCTCAACAAATACCCCACCCCTGTGGTGCTTCATGTAGTCAAGGCAACAGCTATCACGCACATTGACGATACTGGCCTTTTCAGAACACTCTGTTCGCCTAATTTGTTGCTCTCAGAGCTACACCTCTGTGGGTGTAGTTTGACACTGCTTAATGTTTGCTCTCTGCAGCAGAAATGAGAACTTGTGACACGATGTGCATGCAAACAAAACTGTGAAACCTGGAAGCTTGTTTGTTTTTTTAAACTGGTGACATGTCTCTGATATACACTCCCAGAAATGTTGACGCAATTTCGTCACCTTCAAAGTGTGTGTAAATGCTGTGGATTTCTAAATGTTTGCATGTCAACGTTCAACATTTCTCCACTTTTAGATGAATAAAGGTCACATCCTTTAGTTTCTGAAGTAAAAATAGACAATCTGATGATGGATGGATGGACGGACGGACGGACGGATGAAAGAACAGACAGACGGATGTCACCTTTAGATAGAGGACGAAGGATTAAATTGCGGATTTATATTGTTTTCCAAACTTTCCAAGACTGAGTATAAACCCAGTCCTCATGTCCTCATGTTCTCATGTCCACCTTCACGTTAAACACTTTGTCTTACCAGAGTTGAGCAGGATGATCGCTTTGAGGCAAACAAATTCCTCCGGTTTGAGTTGGAGCATGCGGAAGCGGGAAGAGGTGGCCAGCAGCATGTCGAAGATCTCCGCCATGCCTTCAACACAGTCTCCTTCATTCCTGGGGAGCAGAATTTACAAATACAGTTTGGTAAAACATAAAAGCCGCTGACAACATAACAGAAACAGAGCCTAAGTTCTGGTCTGTGGAGCTCCGTCAAAAGAGAGAAAAAGAAAATCTGAGGCACTTTACTGCTATGAAACTATCCAAAGATTAAGAACTAATGTACTGAATCACTGCACTGCTCCATTTACCAGTATGGCAGAAAAGTGAGGGGAAAGATGGATAATATCCAGTTGCTTCAGTGCGAGATAAACTTGGATGGCACAAGGGCAGGGGAATGTGTCAGTCCTGACCCCACAGCATTTTAGTCATCATGTCCAATTGGCAAGGGCACTCATTCAGGGACCGGGTTTTAGAGATAATACTCCATAATACGCTTTTGAATCAGATGGAGCCATCAGAGGGTAAAAGCTCTCTCTGCTGCTCGTCTCACTCTGCACTTTCTCTCCTCCCAAAGGTAGATACTGTGGTCTGACCAGCCTGTTTACTCTGAACATGTGGGGAAATGGAGAGAACAAGCTGTGCCTGCAAAGCAGAAAACACCCTTATGTCTCCCTGCATCTCTATTTTCTACTCATCTCTGTCCCTCGTTGAGATCTCCCTGCTTTGCTTCTTTTCTTCTCTTCTCTTCTCTTCCTTCTCTCCACTGTTCAGTTTCCATCATTCTTTGCATTGAAGACTTTGATTAAAACCGGAGTCGTGGTTTCCAGCTCAGCCCCATGATGATTAGGAGGGTTATTTTAGGTTAGGGAGAGGCTGCTCTCCTCTCCACAGGGAGCAGGTGATTAGTCTTCCACTCTGTGACAGATGTGTTGGGATGGCACAAAAGCTGGCAAGGTGTGAAATGGAAAATCTACAATGCTGATGTATCACTCTTCAAATGTGTCTGAGATGAAAATGGAAAGAAATGTGGAAGAGGGGCAGGGCTAAAAAAAAATAAAAAGATAAACAGCCAATCCGTTGGCACACCTGTTAATCTAAAGTTGGTAATAATCTTCTCTACCTGTCCAGTATTAGGTCTTGTGCAAAGATGAGTTTTCCAGGGCAGTGGATTGACCTCCAAATGAGTCCGATCATCAGCACCTCCAGCCATGAACTTTCCAGCAGTAGAACCTGATCGTGGAGGGAGAGCTGCAGGAAACCTGAAAACAGGAAATGCACCACGTCGGCCATTTTGTTTTTAAAGGAAGACAAAAATATCATTACCTTCACCTAAATGTGCATCTCAATGAATTACACTGTCATTATAAAACACTAAGACTAAGATTATTCCTTTTAGCACATTGGGAAAGCTAAGATGATGATGTCAGAACTTTGTAAACTCCTGATTGGTTAATCGTGGTGATGGATGATTAAAATGTTTAATCTTTATGGCAGGGCCACATTTTCATCAAAACCCATATGTTGACAAAATAAGCAACTCCAATAACTCAAAACTTATTTTTGCTGCTGAATTATTGAATAACTATACATGTGAGCTCACCAACAATATGCTAATCTGTTATTTAGGTCATTCAACCATCAGATTTATACAAAGTGCTTTTATACACATTCGGTTTTCAAGTTTTTCTGGAGCCTCTGATCACTTTCTTTAAAAGGGATGCTGATATCAGCATTGGGGACATTTGTGCTTGTTTCAACAGATTCGGTGATAGGCTAACTACTTTAAGCCCAACTTGTACACAATAATTGTCTTTTCCAGTCTCATCATCAGATCATTTTTGAAGCAAAAATTAATCCCCATTGCGCTGGGCCAAGACAAACGGCTGTCCGTCATATTTACGGGCATATCAGAAACACAGCACAAAGGTTCGGGCTTGGGACTTTTCAGTTTAAAAAAGAAAAATGCAATTAAAATCTATGTAATTAATTAATCAAAATTAACTTGTTAAAGTCCTAGCCATAGTTAATTCACAACATTTTAGTTAAATTGAGACACACATTCTAAGTTAACAACTCAAACATGTGGCATTGCGGAAAAATATATTATCGACAAAAGAATAGTGGGCCTCTATAAGTCATCTTTGTAGACATGTTCTGTGGTTGGTTAAAGCAGAGGTTTTTGGTCACAATGATCACAATTACATTGATAGGCAAAAGAAGGAAGTCTGCAAACCAGAAAACACTGTCCTAATTGCGAGGTAAAAGCAGTGGGAGCATCATTTTCTGTTTGGATTACGTTAAATATATGGCATCACAAAGAAAGATTATTATCAGTATGTGTAAATGTTCAAGCAATATTTAAAGGTATCAGCCAGAAACTAAAGGTTTGGGCTTAAAGGGGTTGAAAATTCCTGTGAACTATTGTGAAAAGCTTGTTAAGTTTGACGTTCGGTCCAAGTCATATAGCTTAAAATGTAATTTAATGAAACATAGAGATAAATCTATGAATGTGGAAAATCCTCAGGTGTACTCCTCGCAAAAAACCAAATGTTGTGAAGTAACCTGTCAGAAGCTTACATCATCATTTGAATGCTTTTATTATTCTGACATTTACAAAACAGAAATATTTTGGTAAAACAGATGGAAAAAGGAGAAGTTTAGTTTATTCAATGTCAGACAGTAAGACTGAATGTTTTATTAAAAATACATGTACATTTCTGATTCAAATTTCAAGTAATTTATGACTAATTGAATTAGTGAAATCATTATACATAATTTGAAGGGATGCACTTGAGTGTCCTGTTGTGTAATAATAATGTTTTCTGTCCCTTGTCGTCTTGCCAACTATAAAAATCAAACATGATCTTGTTTTTGAGCAATGGATGCTAATTTAAATGAATCCACTCAAGGGAAAGCTTATCGCTGGCTCTCAGCTGTCTAAATTAACACGTAATTACAGCCAGTCTTTTCTAATTGCCTCCCTCTGCACCCTGTTTGGGACTCCTTTCAATTAAAGCTGTGTGTCTTTGGGCTTTTAGTGACGCAGGAGGTCGTAATGCCTCAAAATAAGAATTTACTCTTCCTGTCAGATGAATGTGAGTTAGCGTGCGTTTTGCAGCTACACACCGTAGCTGCAAATGGGCTCGATGGGGTGCCGGCAGATTGACCAAACAATGCTCTCAAAGGTGATTACAGTAATTACCATCACCTTAATGGCTCTGCATTTGTGTGTGTTTGTCGTCGTGTAAGAACCCAGAACCACAAGGTTTGTCAAGTAGTGCATCGTGATGAATGTTTACGAGACGCAGAAATTTTGTAAAATATATTTTAGACACATAAGTAAGGTCATGATGCACTAGATGTGAGCTTACCTGTAGCTTTGCAAAGTAATTATTAATGTACATACAGTACCATTGAAATAAACAGCTTCCATCACAGATAACGGGGAAAGGTTTTATGACCAAACAAAAAAGCTTGAGCTAATTTGACCACTACGACAAGAAGTACTGTGCAGCATGCTAGTGGTAGTATCATGCCGTGTGGTTGTTTCACAGCCAATGGTGCTTGGAATATTGAAAGAGGACTTCACACCAAAGCACACAGTTGGGTGGTCTACCAGGACAACAATCATGTGCACATCAAACATTGTTTTCAAATGCATAGAGCTAGCTAGCATTAAATATCTGGAACAGTTTTCTACTTTAACATTTCTTAAAAATGTGCTGATTTTGCTTTGAAGTGAAGTCCATGGCTGGAAATCAACCAAGTGAAATTAACGCAAACAAACACGCAAATATCCACCCAAAAGGATGCCAGAAGGGCTTTGATGGCTAAAAAGGTCACAAGCAATTTGCTGCGAGATGTAAATCCAAATGTAAGTGTGGTTTTAAGGATTAGGTAAAATCTACATTGAATCTAAATTTGTGCACCCAGGTTTTACTAAAATATAAGCCTCACTGCAGTTTTATAAGCCAAGCTTCAACGTCTTGCCAAACATTTTTAAAGCATCTAAACTTTGATTAGAGGCATTAGTTTGGAAAGGTGTTCTCATAATCTTTAGTAATTATGTGAAAATCCTTTTTGGCAACCAAAAGGATTGTCAAACCTAATTTTATTCTATGTATTGTTTGAACAAAAGCACCCAGCACTTAAATACCAAGAGGTGTTAACAGTAATGGCTCCCTCACTCTAAGCTTCCAAGCAACAAAATAAGAGATATTTTCAGCCCAAACTACCACTTGGTGAACACTAAAATTTGACAAGCCTATTAACCGAGAGCATAATAAAGAAATAAAGAGCCCAAACAATTTAAACTATTTACAACTAGACTGTATATCAAAAGGTAACATAACAATGGTTTTGGAATTTGTTTGATATCAAATGACACAAATTCAAGGCTTGAATTTGAATTTTTGGAGCTATATGTGCCACATGCTTTGTTTTCGCAGTAGGCTAAATATGCATATTACTGAAAATAACCATTACTGCAGAAAAACATAAGACTTTACAAGATATTAAAAGTGAAATGATGTTAAAAGGTGTAAAATACTAAAAAACATAATCAGCAATATTGAGATCAATGACTCTGCCTTCCAGTCTCACCTAAAGTAATCCATCCACCGAAGCCTGAATGTTGCCTTTGTGTTAGCACCAAACTGACCATGCCTTAATGCCTTGAAGGATGTTTATAATGTTTTTTTTTATTATTATTTCACATAATTTCTTTTAAATGCATAAATTATCTTTGTTTTGTTTTTTTATGTGAATTTTATTTTGTACGCCTGCTATTTTGAACATAATTTTAAAGACGCAGCTCGAACAAAAATGTCTCATAATTTCACCTGGGCCATTTTAGGGATGTAACACTAAATTAATTATTTAATATTTGTTTTTGCAGAATTAAAAAGACACCCCCTGTTACATTCAAAAATAAGTGCATCCATTGTCACAAGTAACATTAGCTATTGACCCGATCCATTTTAGGGATGCAATACTAAATTATTTATTCACATTTAGGCTCTGTGATCTAAAAAGAACCCTTAAAAATGCCTTTTATCTGGGAGAGTTTCTCCTGTAAATCTGAAATTCTTGTCCGATAGCTGATATTTGTAAGCATTACCAGGAAATATTTAACAGAACCTAGACCAACAGAAGCAAATACATACAAGACAAATAATATAGGAGCACAAATTTAGAAATTTCTTTCCAACCTGGGAGCTTCTTTGCCCAAGCGATCATGTGGACTAGCTCCTTGTCGGCCATACTGGTCAGCAGGGTCATCATGGTGACCTCAGTATAGGGTCGGCTCATCTTCTGACGGGAGCACAGAATCGGGGGCTCAGCGCCCTGAAGGAGAAGCAGAACCTGGAAACACAAGAGGTGAGCATTGATGGATATCAGGTAAAAATAAAAATAAAATTTTTTAAAGATTAGTTGTAGTAAAACAATGAGCACCTGGTCAGATGGCAGGTTGGTCACTGAGGATCTCGCTCCTCCCAGGGCACTGCTGCGTCTCCTTTTATCATGATGGGGTGCCGCTTTGTGCTCCAGACCTTTTCCAGTTTTTTCTCTGTCACTGACGCCCGTCTGTCGTTTGTCGCGCTGCAGAACGCGACCACGGTCTTTTCGCACACCTTAATGACAGAACATGCGTGATGCATAAAATGCTTCCTGATGACTTCTGGACATCAACCATCAGATATCCTGGTGTTACCACGTCTAATGTCTAGATTAAATGATTGATGTGAAAACATAAGAAGCTGGAGTGCGTTAATGAGCAGTTGTACTCGTTTGAGAGAAATCTCAAGGTCTTGTTAAAGTTCATGCTTATCTATGTCTAACAACACTCTCTTCTAATTAGCAAAGGATTGATCCATCAAATTTGATGTTCAATTTCTGAGGAAGAACATGTGTAGCTAACATCTAAGTTGTCAAAAAATAAGTCTCTATAAAAATTGTATGACTAAAGAAAAATGAACAAAAGAACAGGAATCTTCTCACCTCCTTTCATCATACCCACTTCGTAACACTTCCTGAGTCGGCAAGCCTGGCAGCTCTTCCTCCTATTTCTGTCGATAGTACACTGATTGGTCGCTGGGCACATATAGTCATTGTGACCTGAAATGGGAGAAAATCTATTACTCTTAGACTATAAGTCTAATTTTCCATCCAAAATTGAGCTATTTAACAGCCAGGAACACTCCATTCCCTTTCCCAAATTAATCTAAGATGAAGAAAATTAAAACAAGGCATCTTGGATTTGCCATTGCCATGGAGACTATTGGTTTCTGTATGACTTGTCATTCTTTGTAAGATTTTCCATCAATATGCTTCAGATTTAACTCATTAACTAAGCCACCAAACAGATGAAGTTCGTCTGTGCACATAGAGATATTGATAGTGTTAGGCTGGAAAAATGTGGTCAATAGCTCATTAAAAAATGCTTCTTTTATATTTTCAAGCAGTTCACCACTTTTCCAGCAGTGGTAAAAAATGAAATAAAAAATCTGCTCAATATACAGTACAGACCAAAAGTTTGGACACACCTTTTAATTCAATGAGTTTCCTTTATTTTCATGACTATTGACATTGTAGATTCACACTGAAGGCATCAAAATTATGAATAACACATGTGGAAATATGCACTAAACAAAAAAGTGTATAATAACTGAAAATACCCCTTATATTCTAGTTTCTTCAAAGTAGCAACCTTTTACTGTGATTACTGCTTTGCACACACTCTGCATTTTCTTGATGAGCTTCAAGAGGTAGTCACCTGAAATGGTTTTCACTTCATAGGTGTGCCATGTCAGGTTAATAAGTGGGATTTCTTGCCTTATAAATAGTCATGAAAATAAAGAAAACCCATTGAATTAGAAAGGTGTGTCCAAACTTTTGGTCTGTACTGTATGTAAGATGTCTTCATCTTATGTAACTTTATCTTTATCTGTGCAGGGACATTAATCAAACTTTAGTTGCCTCTTTGTTTGCACACATGTTTGCAGGTAATTTACTTGGTATAATGAATCCCTCAAAGTTAGTTATACTATAAAGCTGGAACTCATTTAAGAATTTAACCTTTATCACTTTATTTTTAATGAATATTGCAGCTGTTTCTATGAAGTAGAGGGAGAGATTAAGGGACCACTGGGGCAGAAATTATCAAATCAAAACTGCTTGCTCACATAGAAAAGAGTGGGATGTGGGCCACTCTTCCTTTAAGAAATCTAGCTGTACATAAGATAAAAACATAATTATTAAAATACAAATACTTTGTGTTCCTGACATTCTCCATTTTAATAAGATTTCAATTTGGCAGTAAAGATTTTGCTCTGACTAAAAAAGAAGTCTCCATCTGCAACAACAGCCTAAACTTTAAATTGCCTTCCTACGCAATTCCACTCGATTCTCATCTCCCTTCATTGCTGCATCCGGGATTTCTCCCATTGAGCTGGATTTATCATCCAATCATCGCACAGAAGGAGGAGTTGTGAATGTTGATATCAATGTTGTGCGCTGCTTTATAGCAGCGGTCCGCCTGCAGTTTTAACAACAGCAGTGGAGGAAGTGACCAAAGCCATTCAGTCCGCTTCCAAGTACTGAGCAAATAAAGTCGGAGCAAGACAAATGTTTGATACATTTTATTGCTGCCATTGGTCTACTCCCCATAGAGTTTGGCAAAAGTATAATATTTCACTTGGCTCCATGAAAGAGGTGGGCGGGCTAAATATTAGAGAAGCACAACTTCCAGTAAATCAGATCCAGTCTTTCTAACTTCAACAGAGTCCAGTTCTCCAGCAACCAATCATTTCTCAACAGGTGAGGATTCAGAGCCCTTGTATGAAGCAAAGTGTAGAACAAGGGGCTGGATTTGACCAGGTTATCAACCGCCTGTACTGGATCAAAACTAGCTGAAGGGCTGAAAATGGCCCCCAGACCAAACTTTGGACACCTATTTTAGAGAAACTATTTTACCATTACAATAGCCATTGTGTATAATTTGATGTGTAATAATTTATTTTCCTTAATACACTGAAAGAGAAAAAAGGCTAGCAGGTTTACTATCCAAGCAAACCTGCCACATAGTGAAGAGTAATTGCCCCCTAAGCTTAATTTATCCCCACTCTTGGCAGCAACCATTGCCATGAAACCCTTTAAATAACAGACAGCTAATCTTTGGTGTGTAGCAACTTTGGTTCAGTCTTTGTTGCAGACATCTGAATACCTTAAGTATGAATGAGCTTAAGGTCAGAAGCTGAAGGCCAGACGTTAGGATTCATGGATCTATCAGTATCTACAAGTCTATGGCTGCAGTATTGCAGCCATAGACTTGTCAAAAGCCATAGACTTGCCATAGACCTATCAAAATTACTCTTAGAGTAATTTTGATAGGTCTTCCACTGGAGGTAAAGTTTACCACTCTTCCATGTTGTGTGTGTGTAGATAATAGTTCTCACAGTGGCTAATTGGAGTTCAAAATCCTTTTAAATGCCTTTGTAACTCTTTCCAGACAAATGTCGCTGATTTGTTTTTCTTAAGCTCAAGATCATTGTGTGCTGCTTTTCGTCTGCTTTGTGTTGTCACAAAGATTATATTTCAGGGATTTATTTATAGACTGGCAGTAATCAGGCTTGTCTGTGGTGAAGGAAATAAACCAAAAAATGTGGTTGTAAAGGTAATTCATGGTTTAATTCAAGAATGGAGTCATATTGTGACATAAAACTAAGATTGCTTGGTATTTACTCTGGTCAAAAAAAGAAAAACAATCTTTGGGGGTGTAAATACTTTTTCAAAGGACTTTAAGGCCCAACAGGTGGAAGAAAGGTGAAGAGAAAAACCAGGAAATGGGTTTTAGTCTAAATTTCAGTCCTCATCGTTTATCTCTGTGAGAAATATTTTTCATTTATGTAAATGACTTCATTTCTCTGGCTGACGAGAGAGGCACATCAGAGTACATTCATAATTGTGGTCTGATGTGTTCTTTCATGTTGCTTTTCTCAATGACAGATGTAATAAAACACATGATTTAAGCTTCATAATGTCATGGCGGTCTGTCTCCCTACCCTGAATGCTCCTCTTGAAGAAGGCCTTGCAGCCCTCACAGGACCACACCCCATAGTGGTACCCGGAGGCATAGTCGCTGCACACAGCACAGAAACGCGTCTCTTTAGGCATCTCAAACCCCCCGGCTGTGGCGCCGGCTCCGACTCCAACTCCAACTCCAAGTCCGACTCCAGCTCCCAGCTCTCCCACACTGCATGCCTCGTCACGGGTGTCACACTGGTCCTCTCTGGAGGCCGGCTGATGACTGGATCTGCAACAGGCCGTGAATTTCAATTTGGTGATTTGGTGTTCTCATCAAGACAATTTGTGACGTTAATAAAACTATACAGATAACAGATTTTATCAGCACTTAGCCAAAGAGTAAAATATATTAAATATATAAAGAATGCAAGATAAAATTATTTTCTGTATTTAAACCCTAAAAATCAATAAAAGATTGAATTGAACTCTGGCTTAAATACTGACACAGGCTAAGACCAGGCTTCTGTTTTCCTCCTAAATCAGGAAACGTGTTTGTGTACTTCTGTTGCTCTTACATATTGTTCCTCTCTCAAGGTCCTTCACAACGTCCCTAATCTCTGGAATTAGAAACCCCGGACAACGCTTGATACTTTCTATAGAGATAGCGGTGGTGTTTGGCTGAAAGCAGCAGATTAAGAAGCTGTGTGGTTAACTAATTATGTTTGTTTAAATGGCATTTTGGAGAAGACGCAACTAAAAATGCCAATGTCATTACTCATAAGTTGCAAATCCTTTGTTCCATTTCTTTTTTTCCTTTTTACTTCAATGAGCAGTGATTGCAGATATGTAGCAAAACAGGACCAAAGTGTATAAAAACTGAAAATAAACCAACCAGACTATTTTCTAAATGTGAAAATTAGCTGCGCTTTCTCCAAACTTGTGCATAATCTAAGAAATCAAAGCACTGTGAAAGTCACAAAAAAAGCATATTTACTTAAATACATCAATTTTTAAAAAAATTACTGTTTTAAAGACACACAGAAGCATTTTAATTCCCATACCTATAAGCTGGTGTTGAAGCAGTTTCCAGATAGTGGTGGCTTGGAGCATGCATAAAGGGGCTGAGCCTCGGACTGGTGGGCACAAACACAAGAGGACTGGTCGGCCCACTCCCCAGAGAGTGAAGGCTGCCATCAGACGGTGGTCCCTGGGCGTCCAGAGGAGCAGAGAAGTAGCCAGTGGTAGAGTGACTGTAAAGAGGTGTTGGGGCAGGGGTGGGGGTGGCATAGTCGTACGTCCCTTCCAGGAAGTCAACAGCAGCTACCCCTCCGGAGCCCCGGCTCTCTTCAGGGTACATGTCACTGAGGGGGGCACGGGGTGAGGGTGGGAGACGTGTCGAGGAGAGGGTCTCCAGCTCTGAGGAGGCTGGGCTTATCCTGGGTCTGAGTGCTGGTCCGAACTCCTGCTTGCTCTGCACCGGGTTCTGCCTGAGCAACATCACAGCACAGCAGCAGTGATAAGCAACATGATTTAGACTTGCTCTCCCATTTGCTGTGTGGGAGAGCGTAGTGCTGCTCTCCCTCTCTCTGGGTCTCGTCTTTTCCAATAAGTCCTGTCAAACAACTTGGATGGACCAATAACTGCTTCTCCTCTGTGTGCTTGAAGCTTCTGCTCTCAAGCTCCAAAGGAACAACAGCAAAAAAAAAAAAAAAAAAAAAAAATACAGCTAGAAAGACTCCTCCCAATCTCACTTTATTTCTTCACTGTATTTTTTTACTCTAATAGATCTCTACCAAAGTGTGGGAGTGAGGGAAAGCAAGTGGGAGAAAGGAAAAAAAGGAATGACAAAAATAAAAATAGTGATTCCTAAACAACTTGCTTGTATTCTTCTCCTCCCTACAGCTATTTCTAATTTACCTTTGTCTTAGACTGAAAAGCTCTTTATTTCTTACAGCTGGATTCCAGATTGAATGTAACTCCAAAGTAGCGGTGTGTGTGTGTGTGTCTGAATATTCACCCCTCATTTAGCTGATATCGAGCACTCTGCGAGTATCACCAGTCTATTTCCTGCCAAATTATTATCCAACAAACACACAGTCGCTGACTAAATCACAGAGCATGTAGACTAAACATTTAAACCACAGAAAAAGCCAAAACTATCACAAGATATAACTCACCTCTTATACATGAATCATCCTCGGATATGCTGCGCAACAGCGACTAATTCCTCTTCTCTTCCTCTCTGCCTGCCTCACAGGCATTTAGGTGGGCTCACCGTACTCAGTGGAAACAGTGGAAAGGTTTAAAAAAGGATAAACAAATTAAAGATGCAGCCAAATCAATAAGTGCTGTGTGTTTAAGAGCCAGGTCACCATAACACAGCAAACAAAACTGGAGGTCAAATCTCATTCTGACATCCAATAATTACACAATCAATCCCATTTAAGGGTATTTTTCATGATTTAGATGTAAAAAATAAATAAATAAATAAAAAGGTTATAAAAAATAAAGTATAAAATAAAAATGTTCTCCAAGTATTTATGTTAATTGGATTTATTTATGTACATGTGAAACCAGAAGTTTATAAACAATATTTAAAAAATAGACCACTTTGTTTCCTGTTTGTCTGAAATTAGACCCTGTTTTAAGTCAGTTAGGATAATCTAAATTATTCATATTTGCTACAAGCCGCAAAAATTAGACATCTTCAAGAGCTTATGTACATTTGCTTTTTTTATCATAAAGTTAATTTGTAATTGATTGGGTGGTGAACGTGTGGTCATGACTCACTGGGAAGACTCCTTTGTGTCTAGGTTTTCATTTCCTGGCTGATGTCCTGAAATGTTGCTTCAATATTTCATCTTAATGTTTGTTCCTCATAGTGCCATCCATTTTGAGAAGTGCATCAACTCCTCAGGAGCAAAACTGTGACACTGATGCTGTCACGTACCGTCCCTATTCTTCAGTTTGGATGGCGTTCACAGGTTTGCAAGCTTCCCTGTTTTCCTGATTACGCAACAGCTGATATTATCATCAAACACTTTTGTTTCATCAGATCAAAGGACATGTTTCCGAAATCTATGATCTTAGTACCTGAGCAAATTTGCTATCAGAATTTTTTTTTTCCAAGAATTCTTCTTGTTGAGTGGCCTTTCGGCCCCTACTAACACAGGATTCATTTCACTGTAAATAATGAAACTTATCAGCTTTGACCTATATCTTCACATGTATTTTGATTTTGTGCTCAGGTTGATAAATTCATCACCCAAACACATTAATGTTTAGGACACAGAACCAACCTACATTCTGAAATATATGATAGTGGGAATTTTACCATGCTGTTTAAAGTTGTGTAAACTTGTTTGAATAAAAGTGAAAACTTCAGGCATTTGGAAACCGTTCCCAAGAATGATCCAAACTTGTGGAGGCTTGTAATCCTCCATCTGATATTTTGGCTGATTTTTCATTTTCCAGTAATGTCATGTAGCAGTGCATCTGCATGTCTACCGGTGTTGTGAATTAACCTTACACAAACTTATAAAGCTATAACATCACAAAGAGAGCCTTCCCAAATTGCGCAAAGTAATCTTAGTGCAAAAAGCTTCTGAATTTGAATTAATTGATTAAAAAGTTTAAAATGAAATGTCTTTCATTCTAGTGTTTGGCAAACTAAAAATTTCGTTTAAAAACAAAAAAGCAATGGTGATGTGTGTTTTTCTTTTTCACTGTAAATGATCCGTTTTCAACTGCATTTTATGTTCAAAAGAGAAATCGTAGGGTTTGCTCCTTAAATGTTCAGGAATCAGATGTCAAGGTAAGTATCGCACCTGAGTGCAAATACATAAAAAAAGATGAGTCTAGACAACTTTGAGAAATGTAATTTCTCTCTACAACAGGTTTTTAATCTGCAAGAATATAAGATATTGTCAATCAAATATATATTGTTCAAGAACAGAAATGAGAGGTTCACTCTTTTTAAATTCATACGGAAACGATGAACACCACATTGACAAAGTTTGACACAGAGCCCTCATCTCAATTTTTAAGGAGCATATTTCTTGACTTACCCTTCCGATTTTTATGACAGGTCAAGTGGAAAACTAGCAGTTCTGATTATACATATTTCTGTGCAATAGCCCTGGAATAAAATTAAGACACCAGGAAACATTAAGGGTGGGAAATAAAACAGCCACAGTAAATGACCTAAAAGGCAAAGATAATGACTTCTTGCAGTAATTGCACCTATTTTCATCTAAGGTCTCACTGACAAAGCAGACAATTTATCTTTTAAAGAACATCAATTGTAATGCACATTTTAGTAGCAACTTCCAGCAGTTTTGTCAAATGGTCTCCAACCTGAACTCAGCCATATAAAAGGTCAACAGGTGAGCAACAAACTGATGTGACACTCAATATTGAATGTGAACGTTCTATGTGCATCGATTCAAACAGTGGTGTCAGAAAGTATTGCCCGATCAAGTAATTGTTGCAAAAATGCAGCAGATATGTTTCAGATTATTAAACACATTTTATTCTATCACCAAAGTGAACAGAAAAAATATTTTTAAAAGATGACTATCCAAACTAACCTGGCCCTATGTGGAAAATTAATAGCACCCCTTTTAAAGTCGTGATTAACCACATTTTTTAGAAAACTGAATTCAAATTTCTTAGCTACATCCAGCTCAGATTACTACAAATAGCTCAACCGCTATTGCCATAACTGAATCATTATCGGGAAATTTTTCATTATTATAAGAACCCACCATGATAGCAAACATTATGGTCAGGTTTGCGGTTATATTTTTATCTGTTAGTTCCATCAGAGCATCAGTAAATAACTATTTGAAAATATGAAAAAATGCAATTAATGTGCACTTTATATTTAACACTAAATCTTCACTAGTCAACATGGTGAACTACAGGCACATATTGGATAATAGTGTTTTAATATCTTATATGCTGTGATGAAACTCATCAGTAATTGCCAATAAAATAATACAATGACTTTTTAAATCCTGATCACATATCTTTATTGCAATAAGGATCACAACATATTGGGGAAAAAATTAAGCTCATTTTGTTCACACCCAAATGTCAGACCAGTAGAACAGGTGATGACTTAAAATGTTTCAGAACTTACCAAAATTACTCCAGGAGTACATTGACAAATCATTCAGGAGGTCACAAAATAAGCTATATCAACATCAGCACATTAGCTAAAAAAAACCCATCTTCATGACCTCAAAGACATTTGGCAAAAATATTCTGTAAACTGAAAGGAAAAGCCGAACTTTCTTCAAGTGTTCTGTTGTATCAGGGTTAAAATTATCAGCATTTCCAAAGAGAACATGCTGTTCAAACACTGCAGTACAAGTTTGATGGCCTGCAGTTGATTTGTTGTTCAGAAGTTGGAAAGGCTGTCGTAATTCATAGATTAATTCTGCTCTCTACCAGAAAGCCCTGATTGGGAATGTCTTATCCATTTGTAAGCTTAAGCTCACTTCAGTTATCCAGCATGACAATGACTCCAAGGATTTGGAGTGGTCTAGTAAAAGTCTGAATCTCAATTCAATTGAGATGCTGTAGCGTGTAACATGCCAATTATGCTGGGAAAAAAAATACCAAGATTGGACCAAAATTCCTCTTGTAAAAGTTTCATGACCAGTTATTGCAAATATTTATAAGGTTAAGGTGGTAATTACTTTTTCACAAGGGGCCAGACTGTTGAGTTTATTTTTTCTTTAATAAATAAAGTAATTTCAAAAATGCCATTTGTAATTACTCGGGTTATATTTGATGGCCCTATACATTTGAATGACATAAAAAGAAAGAAGTTAGTGAAAAATCATAGACTTATTAGGATTCTAATTAAATTTTGCTGGTTTTATTCACCATTATTCCAGTCAACATTTTAACATCTGGGGGAAAAAGTTTTAATGATCTCAACGTTTCATTTATGTTCTCAGTAAAGGAACACAGAGAAAATATCTCTTGCATTAATTTATTAAATAAGACCTGAAAATAATCACTTTGTTCCAGGAACCCATTTAATTAGTAAAGAGGTTTCGTTTTTTCCTCCAAAACAGAAGCAGCACATTAAAGTCATATCACTCCTACATCACCATATTTACCCACTTTTATTACCATCAACATTTATTCAACTGAAGAAACTGACCTTCCACAGTGCTAGATCAGTTAAATGATTTTCTTGTTTTGCAATTTGTGATGAATTAAAAAGAAAAATCACAAATAACCATTTTAATACCACCAATGTTGCAGCTTTAGGTTAGATTTAACAAACCCAAAATATACTTTTAGCTTTTCTATTCTATTCTGCATAAACTGTAAACATTCTGACTTAATTCGAAGTGTTTGATACACAAGTTATCTGCAATGTAAACCAAACGTGAGATATTAGCAATGTAGACAAATGTACAACCATTGGCAGATGTAGTTCAACTTATAAGTAATTTGCTTAAAAATTATGACATTTTAAATATTAGATGGCATTGATATATATTCAGTCTGTTTTTGTGCATTCTGTGAACAAGTTTGAAGTTCTTAAAAAGAAACTTTGATAACTTTGTTTTGTTATGGCTTAATGGCAGCACCTAATTTTGATGCTCTCTTACAGTAAAATCTGATAAAGTCCAGTCCTCCCAGGCTAATCCTGAGGTCAGGCTTACTACTCCAACTTGGGGCCATGGAATTGAATAACAGCGTACTTCCCATTGGTCATCCATGATGGGTCTTGGGTGCTCAGCTTCTCCCCTTGTCCCGGCTGCAGACCGACCTGCACATTGGCTTTGAGGGTTCTCAAACTGCATAGTGGTGCAGGCTCAAAACCTCTCAGTGCAGTACAGAAATCCACCGTGTGGCCCCAGTCCCTGTCCCCAGTCAGCTTCCTGTAGTTGAGATCGCCTTTAAACAGCATCAGGTCTGCTTCCTGCAGGGTTGCGTACAGGTCGGGTGCATCAGCTGCCATGTCGCAGAACTCGTGGGGCTGAGTCCAGAAAGGATGGTCGTGATAGCTCCAAATACCCTCACTGAGATAGCTCTGCCACTGGTAGCCACTCTTACTCATCCACTTATGATTGGCTGCCATAGTCTGGCGGATGGTCCACTGAAAGTCGTTAGCCGTGACATCAGAGACAAACCACGGGAAGCATTTGCCGTGAAAATGAATGTGACGCGCGAGGCCTGAAGACACCAGAAAATCTGCTAAGACTAAGTCAGTGACCAGCTCAAAGCCAGCATTGTCAAGCACAATGTCAACTCTGTCTGCAGTTTTTTTCCTTGACCCCTGCAGCCTTCTTGACGAATTAAGAGTCAACCACACCATGTTGGAATCATTCACCAAGATGAAAGACTGTAAGCTGTTGAGGGAATCTATTGGACTAGCCTTCTGGGAGTTCTCTTGACCAGCAGAGATGGAAAGATCACATTTGTTCCCCCAAAGAGAAACCTAGAGGAAGTCAAACAGAAAACCGAAAATCCATGTGATCCTTTTTCTTCTCAATCAATGCTGTTATTCTTTGTAAATGTTACATTATTTTACCAGAGGGAAACAAATTGGGGTTCTGTAGGGAAAAAAACCCTCTTCTGTATACGGTATTTAGGTTACCAGTGTATCCTAAATACTGTACAGATGGATTACATTTATCTATTCCAACAACACAACCATGTTAACGTTATAAAAGATTTCTTGATTTTAAAATGACTTATAAAATAATGTAAAAAAAAAAGTGATATGCTTGACATTTAGAATATTTTGTTGAGTTAAGATGCAGTTTTAATTCAAATCTGGGTGACCATTACATTTACTTTTTGGTCATTTGTTTTCTGGAATATTTAATGATCATATATTTACATATTCTAATGGGACTCATTCTCCTGTTAAATCAAGCCTGTATGTTCCCCCTTACTCTGCAGAGCACTCAATACTAACTGTTAAATATACTGACCTGGAGCAGTTTGTTGAAATATTCAGACATCTGGTTCTCTGACAGCTTCTCCATGCTCTTCTGAATGTCTCCCAGGTAAGTACACAAAGCCATCACAGCCTGCTGAGACTCAAAAAAACTTTGGGTCTTTCCCTCGTTAAAGACGTCAAAGTTGTTTATTGGAGGACTGAAAAAAACATGAAAACAGTCAAAAGGACATTTACTTCAAAATAAAATATAGCTAAATACACAACATAAAGGTGTATACATGGTTTTAGTCGCAAGGAAAAACACCCATTTTAAATAAAACCTTGTTAAATATACACTTCTTTTATAACAAAGAAGATGATCGAACATATCTAACATCAACGTTTTGGATTTATCCCCATAAAGAAATGATAATAAGCTTATTGAATAGAAGAGGCAATGAACAAAAAATTTACAAGTTCAAGAAATAACTAACGGCAGTTTAAAACCTCATATTTTTTAGACTTTTTAAGGGTTGGAATAGAAATGATTAAATTCAAGACATGTCCTGCCTGGAACTACAGAAAACCTGTAAAATATACTAAATATTTCTATTTTGATTTTAGTATGGTGAAAATGTGTTTAGTCCTATTTAATGACTCGGCAGAAATTCTTCTTGTCAGCAGGATTTTGGTGTGTCCATGAACAATAAAATATCCATTAATATATCACCCTAGCTAATTTTGATCTCACGCAACCTTGAACTTGTATTGCATTAATCAATTCCCACTAATAATTCACTGTAATGTAATTGACTAGATCACAACACACTGCATACAAGTGATACTATACTATCACACTATATATGGCCTGGCTTTTAAAAGTATTTTCAGCCAACAATCAACATTGACCACATTTCTACAGAAATACAGTTAAGCTAAATAATAACTCTGGATATCATTTTTAATAAAATAGATTCCGATGATAATACTTATGTTTCCTTATCGCTAAAAACATTGCAGAAACAATTATAACATCAGAAGATTTATGTAAAAAAAAAAAGGTACATTCTACTCACTTAAGCCAGATTGCCTCTTGTATCCTCCTGTACATGTAGCACTCCACATACAACCAGGGTGACTTGAACCAGCTAACAAGCTCCTGGTCACCCAGCTGGCTCTGCTGTCTCTGCATGTACTGGTTCCAGGACTCTGTGTCTGACAAGCCGTCCATCAATTCCAGTAGTGGCTTATCGGTTTGTACCTCATTCCTCAGCTTAGACAGTAGAGATATTGCTTGTTTCTCTGCACTGATCCCCTCCTTTTCAAAAGAGAATAAAACTTCTAAAACAACTCCTATTAAACATTGAAAATTAACTGAATAAAAACATCTTACCTCTCCATATTCCTCAAAAAACTTGTTTTTGTTACGATGTATTGTGTCTATAGCTTTAGTCAAAATGGTTGGCATTCTGTCTCTTATAGTCAAATAAGCAAACGACCTAAAGAAAAAAAAAAGACACAAGTTACTCACAGAATTAGACGCTGAATAAAGAGCCATTCATCTACATTTACTCTCTTCTAATCCACAACACTTAATCAAATTGGACACATTTTTTCTAATCTAGGCTAATGTAAGACTATAAATCAACTTCAGTTCTTGAAACCTATATTTAATTGTAAAAGCCTCAAAAGATTTTAACAATATTTCTGGGCTTCTTAATCACCTTACATGCAGTAAAGCTTGAAGATCACAATACACAGACAAGTAAAACCTTGACAGAATTATTTTATACAGATTTTATTCTAGAAAACACAGTTTTCAATTCATTGAAACGTTTTGTAATTTGTGATAACTGAAAAAGAAATGCAATTAATAGCTTACAAGGGATGCAGCTTGAGAGCTTACTAGCTATAAATGCTAAACATGGACAGAATAGTCCAAAACTGTTGAAATATTATGAAACTGTTTTTAATTGTGAAACCTCCCTTCAAATTGTGAAATTTGTGAAAAATGGCAGTGATCGCATTTGTGGGGCGAGACTGCCTTACATGGTGTCCAGCAGTCTTGAAACTACCCATGACATCAGGTGAAAGTAACAATTAAATTGGCTAATTATTTGGTAGCATATTAACACATATACATGCTAGAAGTCAAATCTCTAACACTGAAGTTGAATTAATTAAATGTGATGCTTGTCTATAAATGCAGACAGAGAGTAGCTCAAAAAAGAAATGCGTTAGCATTGAGCCACCGGTACTGACTGGGACTCTGCTATTATATGACTATTGGTTAAATATATCATTGTATTTTCCCGCATTATAAAACACACAGGGAAGTCATTAAATTAGCCATCAACATACCCAGTCACTTTGGCAGACAGTGAAGGAGGAACACCGTGGCCAATTTGACCCGCCGCCATTGTTGTTGCAGAGGTAGGCAATTCAAATGTAAACTTTATTGACAACAATTACACGGACATCGCCAAAGTAACCAGCTGAAACTTATGAACAAGTTTTTTGCTTGTCTTTTAGAAATAACCAGTAACAACCCTAAGCATCATTCTTTTCAGATTTTAAAAAAAGAAGAATTTGATATGTTTATATTGCTGTAGAGTCGTAGAGTTGCGTTTGTTTTGATTTAGTTGTGTTGCTGCCATCTAGCGGCTAAAAAGTAGACTGCAACTTCAACACTTATTCAAAGACGACGTTGCCCTCACATTCATAACAGGTTTTTAGTTATTGTTTTAAAATATGTTCGCTTTCGGGATGTCTCTTTTTGGAATTGTTACCGCACTGCGCATGTCAAGTTTGTTGTTTCTGAACGCAGCCAGAGCATCCTGGGTTGCCTGGAGCGACAGTTGTCATGGAGATATTGATTCGCCCTTTCAGAACAGGCCAGAATTCGAACCCCCCTGGGGTCAAATTAATGGATGCCAACTGCCGTTAAACTCTAAAAAGAACAAGGGGAGAGGGCCCCCCACGCTACCCCAAAGCACAACCCCCAACTCCCCGGGGCTCTTTGGCGGGAAAATAGGAGGGTTTAAGAGGCTATCTACTGGGAAATAAATTATTCTTAAGTGAGTTTCAGTTAAGCAGTCCAATTAAATATTAATAGCATAATATATGAGTGTGTAAGAGGAACAGAATATAGTTAACTTCACATGTGAATTCAGTTACCTTAGCTTGTAATTCTGTGTTTAACTGAGTTGGTGGAACTCAGTTAAACACTTTACATTTGTGCACATTTACACACATGTAAATGTGCTGTATTGCCTGTTGTGATATATAACAGCTAACCTGTGAAATAGAGACTTGGAAGAGCATTAGATTTAAGCCAAGAGGTCATATGAGGGATTGAAGGTTTGGATACAGGATAGGGCTTCCTCCAAGTTTGAAGGACATCCCCAAGTGATTGGCCACAGTCACATTTTACAGGCTGCAAAGATCCATCCATTAATCCTGGCCATGTTTTTCCCCCTCTCTCAGATCACTATAGGAACAAGCAGGCCTGTCGTCAGGATGCTGGGGTCCCTGAAAGCAGGAGTCCAGCTGCGTCCACCTCCGGTGTTCATCCACCACGGGCCTCCCATCCCCCCGCCGGGGCCCTGCCTGGCCGGATCTGTTTTTCTAAACCGAGAGAGGAGTGACTCACCACTCCGGTTTTAAAACAGGCCAAGGACGAGGGGGAGGGCAGCACCACACGTTAAAAAGCCCTGTTTAAGCGGGCCACTTTCAGCTCAGCACAGATGCACCAGACCTGCTGGTTTTGCTGTCTGGAAAACTGTGCACTGGCACAAATGTGGCATTAAAATGTTTAGTGCAGGGTATGTTGTTGATTTAAAAATTGATTACTGCAAGGCAAATCAGTTTAACGGAGATCAGAGATGGGGAAGTCATGTGGAGGTCCAGTCAGCATCTTTTCAGAAAAAGCTGTTCTGAGAAAGAAACAGGAAGAATTACTGAAGAGATGCCGTATGAGCAAAGACGTGCAAAACTAAAACTAGTGATTACAATGTATTGATCTTTGTGACAAAACAGTAAGGTGACCCAGCGATAACATAGATAACAGTTTATCTGCTTTTTTCAATGAACCCCTGCTGTGGGTCTTTCAGCAAACGAAACATGCTTTTGTTCATCTGTCTTTTCCCCCTACTACTGCTTCACTAGTGGCCTCTGTCAATGTTTTGTTTATAACAGGTGCATATTACTTTATTTTAGGGCTATATGCATGATATTGTATGCCTCTTTTTATATTAGCAGGGTAGAAGCTGGAAAGATCCTTATGAGTTCTGCTTCACAGGTTTTCTCCCCCCTCCTGTATCACCCATGTCCATTTACATAGAGTCTCCGCCCAACCTCCTCCTGCAGTGCATGCATTTTTACTAAGCTAGAACTTGCTTAGTCTGGTTCTTTTCCTACTAAGTAGAAATGCTTTAAAGGTCTGGGGGGAAAAAGGCTGTTTACGTTGTGACAACCTCAACCAACTTACTGATGACAACATCTGATGACAAAATATTGACACAAATCCAAAGTGCAGTTGTGAGAAGGTCCTCCTACACTTCCTGTGCCTCAGAATAGGCAACATGTGTGGTTTAGCTGAAGTTCTGTTCTTTGACACTCCTTTCCTCTACTGAAACCTCTTGCGGTGAAAAGGTGAATTTTCAACAGAGTTAGTCATTTCACTGTTTATAGCAGTCAATATTTTTATTGCTCAATATTCACTGCCTAGTTTCACAGTAGTGTGTTATTTTCAGATTATGTTGAAACATGAACATCTTGTAAAAATCATGTCTGTATTAATTAAGCTTTTTATATCACATTTACTAAAACTACCAACAACACTCAAATCAATATTCACATTACTTCTGTGATTTTGATTGATATGCAGTAATGTTTTATATGTTTTACAAACTTCACAATGGATATACAGTGTAGAATCATTTGAAAGTAAAAAAAACTAATAAAAATAAATTAGAATTTAGAATAAAGTACATAGATGTGAAAGAATTGTACTCATTTGTTATATCATCATACCCTCTTTTAGATGTGTCTTAATATTACTGTATTTATGACTGTGCAATAACAGTTTAGAAATCACAACAAAAATGCATGCCAAAATATATTTGCCCTGATGGGATTGTAGTAAGAAGGTCAAACAGAATCAACAACTTGTAGGTATTTAGCATTAGTGGTTTATTCATTATTAAATAACATCAGAATTGGTCACATTTCGAACAAGCAAGTTAGATCCCAAAGAAAAACGGAAATTAGTTTTAGACAGGAAAAGCTGGACAGGTGTCTCGTAATACTCTTACAACTTTTTATTATTAAGGCGACTTTAACCATCTATTAAAACCTAAAATAAGTATTTACGCTCTGCAATCTTAAATATCAGGCAATATTTTTATACCTGTAGTAAAATTTAAATCTGAGACACAACATAAGCTGATTTTGCTATTTAAAATCAGCTATTTAAATTGAGTTTAGAAGAAAATACAAAAATATCAAAGCTGTTATCTGGTTTACCTAACTTCATAACTGTTAATATTTTTTGTTTAATAGATGCATAGATAAATACTATATAGACAAAAGTGAGCTTGTAATGTAAATTTTTAAAATGATCTGATATAGCTGGGACATATTAATTCTACCACCACTCTATTGTTATGTTGAGGCGTTGTTACCACTATACCCTGTGACTGTAGCGGTTGGGTCTCGCCGGCTGTCAGAGAAAGAAACAGAAAAAATGGTTAGCAGGGCTTGGTGCCACGACGGTTACACAGTGCGGGAAATTAACGTTAACTCAACCGCCCCTTCAACGGATTTTTACAACGGCTGCTTTTTTTCCCCCCTCATCTCTCCATACTCTCTCTCTCTCTCTCTTGACTGTTTTCTTCTTTCTCTCCACTCGCAAGTCATGTGATTGTAACGTAAAACCCCTAACCGGAAAACACCGACGGACGACCCTCCGCCGCCAACGAATGCTGCGTTTACAAGGAACACAGTTGAAGCTGCAGCGAGCGCAGAGAGGACGGACGGCTGGGTCTCCGGTAGCAAACAAACAAGGGCGATACGGAGGAACTCCGGTGATTTCAGCAGAGCGCAAGTACGTTTTCCTAGCAGTACATTCACATATGTTCGTTTAGCTAACACTGGTTCGTTATTTTTGCGGTTCGGTTTGTTTCTGGCCAACTGTAATTGTCACGGGGAAGTTAAAAGAAACGCGTTCGTGACCAGCCCCATCCCCCTTGCGTCTCGCGCTGTCTGTTCCTACGAGCGCGCGCGCGTTAGTGCGTGTGTGTCCGTTTTCTCGCGCTAGCAACCACGGGAGACCGACGGAGTCCTCTTGTTTTAATGTGCTTTCCCACGATTATTCTTCGTGTGATTTTGCTGACATATTTTGTGTACCGTATAGAACTGTTTTGTTCCTGCGTCATGTTTACCTTTCTCATACGCTTTCCTCTCAGGCGGTTCACTATGTATTTTCAGAGTAACCGAACGTCTCACTACGGAAGCGACAGTTCCACGTGTCTACATCACAGCAGGGGCGGTGCTAGAGCTTTACAAACAAGTTGGCAAAGACATGGCATTGTGGCAGCTTATTACACCATGTGATTTAAACTAGTGTCATTTAAAGCAACTCTGTAGTAGTCCTAATAAATTATGTGATCAGGCGCATATAGATACTTACGGTTATTTTCTAGACAAATTGTTTCAGATATGCCCAAAATGAATATGTCACGACTTCAGAAACATTTTGTACTGTATATATATTGATAATCCAGTAATAACAATATAACTTTTAATAAAATCAGCCACAAAGACTTTTAGGCCTCACTCAGGGTTTCTCATGCATTGCTGAAATAAAGTTTTACCTTAATAAAATGAAACTATGTTAAGTCAGTAATGACTAACATTTTTCCCTTTTAAGTGGAATAAATTTAAACTTATGCTTGTTGTTTATTTGTTCATGTATTACTTTATATGTTTTGTTATAATTTGTCTTGTTAACACTGTTGCGCTGAACAACAAAGTTCTCTGGGTGCGATTCCCAACAGGGCCTTTCTGCATGTAGTTTGTACATTCATTTTATTAAAGTGTGGTTTCTCTGTGGGCAGCCCAGCTTCATAGGTTGCCCTTAGGGTTGTTTGTGAAGAGATGTTTGTCGTGTTTGCCTTTGATGTGCGTCATGATACATTGGCAAACCAATCCAGGGTGTACCAGTTTCTGACACAAAGACTGCTGGTGCAGGAATATGGAATGGATGGATGCTGTATAAGTATTATTGTTAATTTTTTCATTTAACCTTCAGTCTGCCATGGACTTGTTTAATTTTTCTGTAAATGTTAGACTGTATTCAGCGCTTATAGGTAGAGCTAAAGCAAACAATTTCCTGCTAATGTGGTAATATGTAAATATGCACCAATCAGTCCTCTAAAGATCAGATACAAATGGGTACAATTTCCAGAAATCTGAAGATAATTCAACTAGTTATTTGCAAGTATAGACATCATGGAAATATTTGTAATATTCTTCTTCAATATTCACAATAATTTTTATTTTTTGCTAAAAATTTTGAAAACCACGTATCAGTTTCCTGACATTACAAAATTATAGACTGTCTTTTGTGGTTTTATCGCAACCAAATATGAAGAAGTTATAAAGATAGACATATTTTTTGCAAGGCATTGTTCAAATGGTTGAGCCATAATTTTATTTTTGATTGTGGTTTTTGTTTCGATACCGCAGTTAGAAATTTGAAGATGACCAATAACTTTCTGCAATATTAAATGAGAAAAACACAATATTTTTCTGTAATTTTATCATTTAGCTCCTAGACCTGCTGTAGATCTGTGGGCAACATTTTAACTAAGTGCCTGGCTATTAATATCTGTACATTTTAACTTGTCGGACCGATACCGAAAAAAACAACTCAAGCTGGCCGATACCGTTGTTGATACCGATTAGTAGCATCCCTAATACACAGTTTATGGTATGTGTTATTTCAAGACTAGCCCACTCTTTTATTATTTTTGACCTTTGGTATTTTTTCTTTGTACTTAAGTTTAACAAATTAAAAGCAAAAATCTGATATAATATGATATAATCTGAAAACATAAACCACAGCGTCAAATGGTATCAAGATTCTGTATTTTCTTCAGTTTTTATTTTTAAAGCTTTAAATGCTTTTGTTTAATCAAGTTTAAATATACCTGAGGGAACATTCATAATGAGTAAAAGTAGAGCAGTAGTTTTTAGCTTCTTAGTGTGTGTTGCTGTGGAAATTCACAAGTTTTCAGATGGATGGTACCTTATGGTTTTCTGGATTGAAAGTTTGCAGCAGATTTCTGATCATTTTGAAGACTCAACACCGATGAGTTATCTGGTGCTGTCTGTCTCCAGACTTTTTTATTTGTGCTGTTGGGGAGAAAGTGTCAGTGGAAGGAGAGTGACCCTTCCCATAGGCTGTTTTCATACTTCTCTTGAAGGGGGTAGAACCAGCTCTGCCTTGGAATGTGTGTCGACACCCATAACCCTGATCATGTGATGGCCTGGAGCCCTCTGGGTCCTTTGGTGACCTTTAGGGTCAGCAAAACTCATCTCATTGGTCAGCAGAATGCAGGCACCTCTGAAATGCCTCTTAAGGCTGACTTTGAGTGATTGGTGCTTCATCAAAGTAAATTCAGTTGAATTTCTAAAGCTTGTTTATGGTCAAAGCTGTATAGATTACATTTTTAATCATACATTTTTCTTTTAATTAAACTTCTTGGTAAATGTTTTGTGTCAAAGCTAATGATAATCTCTCTTTCACCAGAAGGAACTTATTAATCTTAATTGTAGGTTGATTACTAGCATCAAGCATCAAGGTTTTAAAAATTTTTGTTAATCATCTTAGCGAGAGTCCAAAGAATGCACTCCTTTTCCTACTTGTTGCTGTGCACTGCATATCAGCTGGCCGAAAGACAGCCAGCCTATAAACACATTAAGCAATGTAAACTACAAATCAGTTTAGCATAGTTTTTCAATGTTGTTATGCATCAAATAATACATCTATTTAACATTGTCATTTTATCTTTAATAATGTATGTGATATGTTATAGGTAGAAGTAACTGATTCATTTTGTTTTTAAATAAAGCAAATGTTCCCTAAACGATTAGATAATTTTATACTTTGTAATTTTCCATTTTGTATGTAAATATGGTGATATTTTGGTATTTTACTGAAGTTCATCATACTGTGACAATCTTTGACTGACCCATGCTTGATCTCAACTATTTGTTTGGTTTATATGACAATTTTATTCTCACGATTATCAATAGAAGTCAGTTAAGAACTTGTGTACATAAAATTTATGGTACTATAAAACAGTCAGGTTGTTGGTTATAGATATCTGGAATTCACAATTAAATGAACTAATTCAAACAGAGGTGTTTTGTTTGACTAAACCCCTTTTGTTCCTCACTGTTTACTTCTGTTTGATACAGAGTAGATATATAGCCTCCATTATCTCTAAGTGATTCTTTACAGCTGTTCTGCGTTAGCCTTTGTGAGGTTGTTAGATCATCACTGACAGCTTGATTCTTTGTGGTCACAACAACCTCTCGTCTGCTGCTTGACGGGAAACTTATGGCTTCTTGTGTGTGTTTGTGTGTCTTTGTGCAGGTTGAAGAATGGAGTTGGCCAACCATGGTCTTATCCTGCTGCAACAGCTTAACGCTCAGAGGGAATTTGGCTTCCTGTGCGACTGCACTGTGGCTATTGGAGACGTCTTCTTCAAAGCCCACAAAGCGGTCCTCGCTGCCTTCTCCAACTACTTCAGAATGCTCTTTATTCACCAGGACAGGTAGGAATAAATGGGTCCTTCTCTGTGTATATAAAGATAGAAAACAGAAGTTGATGCACCCTGGCCTGAGTCAGCTGTTTGTAAAACCACCTGTTCCGCAATTACAGCTGGAGTGTTTTTTTTACATATGCTTTCAGTGACTTATAATTTGACTTGTGAAGCAATTGGTTGCATTTATTTTTTAGGGATGCCAGGCTAAAAGGACCTGAATACACACCACACTTTTTTATCCCAAAATTCTGCTAAAACGACTTAAATTTTTTGGTTGAGTTAGGACAATATATGGAAAACGGCAAGATTTAATTTAAAATAGGGATGCACGATATATTGGCACTAACATCGTCGATATTAGTAATTTTTCAGTCTAATAAATAAAATTGGGCCAATATTAATAATCAATATTTATTTCCATCTTGTTGCCAATTGCTTCTGGAGGAAGAAGGGAGCATATTAGTCATGAGGTAGTGATGCAGAGCAGGATTAATTAATCGAAACAGAGGAGCAGTGCTGGAGTCAAAAGGCGTCTGTGTGCCGCTACCAGTCTTGGTCAGGATTCTCTTGCAAAAGACATTTTTAATCTCCATGGGATTTTCCAGGTGAAATAAAGGTTAGATGAAAGGAAATAACAAAGGGACATGAAGTAAGTATAATAATGGTTACTGGCAACAACGACAATAGTAATAAAATATATCGGCCCAGATTTTTAAGCCTGCGCAACCCTAAATTAAAAGCCTTTAATCTTTTCCCACTATTCACTGTAATGTGTTTGGTTCCAGTGACTGCGTGCGTCTGAAGGCCTCTGACATCCAGCCAGATATCTTCAGCTATCTCCTCAACCTGATGTACACAGGCAAGCTCGCCCCCCAGTTGATAGACCCGGCGCGTCTCGAGCAGGGAGTCAGATTCCTTCACGCGTATCCGCTCCTGCAGGAGGCCAGCCAGTCGGTGTATTCCCACCCCGATCAGAGCATCAACCTCTCCACCTCGCTCTACGGCATCCAAATATCCGACCAGCAGGTGGCGCTGTCAGCCAGCGTACCAGCTCGTCGACAGCTCTCCTCACCCTTTGACTTGGAGCAGCTGAACTCAGAGGGGAAAGTGTCCTCAGCCGCCACAGCGTCGTTCACAAACGCCCTATTGTCCAAGCAAGCTGCATCGCCCCCTGATATGGAGGCCTCAACCAGCAGCATGAAGGCATCTGGTGAGGAGGGGGCAATGGACGTACTGAGCGCAGATGGTTCCTCCGCCACTGCGATCCTCCATGTAAAGCCGAGCATAATGAAGAGAAGTTCCTCCTTCAGGAAGTATTACTCGTGCCACCTCTGCAAGAGCAGATTCACCCAGAGAAGTCTGCTGAGAGAACATCTCCTGCAGCATACACAGGCTCTTCAGCAGGCAGCCGTGGAGCCCAGCAAGGCGCCGCCGTCGCCTGCTGTGATCAGAGAGAACAGCCTGTTGGCAGAGGGGCTTTCTAAAGGAAACAAGGCCGGCTCGAGCGCCTCAGCCACAGCTGTGGAGATCATCAGCGACAGCGAACAAACTCCTGTTTCAGGCACCAACTCTGACTCTCCCCAAGCAGAGGTGTCCACCTCCACGTGGGGGGTGGGAGGGTTAAGCTCTCAGGCAGACACCCCGCCTCCATCGGACATCGCGGACATCGACAACCTGGAGAATGCTGAACTGGACCGCGAAGTGAAGCGCAGGAAGTACGAGTGCTCCACGTGCGGACGCAAGTTCATTCAGAAGAGCCACTGGCGCGAGCACATGTACATCCACACGGGGAAGCCCTTCAAATGCAGCGCGTGTGGGAAAAGCTTTTGCCGTGCCAACCAAGCTGCCCGTCACGTCTGCCTGAACCAGGGGGCTGACACCTACACCATGGTGGACCGGCAGAGCATGGAGCTCTGCGCTGCAGGGGAAGACAGCAACCAGATGGAGGCCATGTTCTTGGGCTCCTCGAAGCCTTACAAATGCAACATTTGCGCGACGACCTTTTCCAGCCCTGCTGAGGTGATCAAACACCTGTGCTTCTCCCAAGGGGGATTGGCAGGACTGTCGGGAAGCATAGGTGCAGGCATGCTGCTGCAGCAAGAAGATGTCTCCAAAGATGAAGGCTCTGATTTGTCCAACTCTGGCACCCCACCAGAACCGATAAAGACTGAGGAGATTCTCGTAGAATAGCAACCAAACAGTTTTTGTCTGTTTTAACATGTTTGCCATCTAAATTATGGTTAAAATAGGTAAGCTAAAGAAAAATTTGTCAGGGTATGTTTGCTAGATATTCTTAACCTTTATTTCATGATAAAGTGCTTTAAATGTGTAGACCCTAAGAGTGCTAATTATAAAGATTTCTCTCTATACAATCATAAAAATTACACACACATTTCACTGAAGGCTTTGGGTTAACCAACAATAAAACACTGATTTGTTATGCTGTAATAAACTCTTTGCGTGCAGCTGTTTGCGCTTTTTAACATAGGAAGAGAAAGCTGAGGCCGTCTAGAGTTGTTAGACATCAAGAGTTGCAAAACGCTGATAATTCCTCTGCAACTGCAGGGAATTTCCACATGGGCAGAAAACTAGACATAAACTGGCAGCTGCAAGCACAGACAGTCTGTGCTGACTTTATTTGAACCGACTCTGTGTCCGTCTTCCATCCTCTGATGTTGGCTGAACAGAATAAATATGTTTATGTAACGTAACGACCATTCACCGCATCTTCTCCAGCACCTGGCTATGTGTGTGCCTCTGTGCTTAGTGGTGTTTTAGTAGGATTACCGTCTTTTTATTCCTTGTCACACCAGACAGAGAAACAGGCTCGCATTGTCTAAATTTATGTCACTTTCTTTGTTTTCCTCACATTTGCCAGCCCTGTTATGTATTATATAACTCTTTGGTTACTAACACTGTAGCAACATGTTCCATCCAGACCCTCAATCTGAGGCTGTAGAATATTGTAAATCATGTGTGTTTTCATATAATTCATTTGAATCTATTTCTGGATCCCTTTTAAAGTTTATTTGATGTTTTTCAAATTTTATACACAGCGCTATATTCATAAAATGACAATATATTTCAAAGATGTAAGATTATTAGTGGTCTGATCGCTTCCAAAATCTTAACATGTGAAGGATATGAATAGACTTGTGTTGAATTGTTAAGAAGGTTTTTCAAAGTCTTGCCAAATGTGTGCTAAAGGATATTTGTTGTGTTAAAAGGGAAATAGTTTCTTCTATATTTTAACATTGTTTTGTTGTATTTGTATGTTTTTAGTTTCTGCCCATACGAGAATAAAGAAGTGATAGAAGGTTGCAACGTTTAGAAAAACATTGTAGAGGCCTGATTATTTCAGCTATCTGGACTGGAAGTCATATCTCAAAACACAAGATGGTTTACACATGTTTTGTTGGAATATAAAATGTGTTTTATTGATCTTCCATATCAGTTCTTGTGCTACTGATGACTAGAATTAGAGGTTTTTATACATATTGAATAAATGAGAAGCTCACATTAATATATTGTGTATAATCTTTAACATTATTCCATATGTATGCAGATAATCTAAAGCTGCCAAAGAATTTATTGTTCCCTCTCACTTGAAATATTGTACTTTTTTTCCCCTTTATATTATAAATTTCTGCAAAATTTGATCTTTACTCCAGTAGCTAGACTGACTTTGAGCTTCCCATTCATTCATTTTATAATGTTTCATATTAAAATAATTAATTCTCTCTCTATAGATATTGAAATTTCTTTTTTTTTTTTTTAAAAAAAGCTATTTTTCTTCTCTTTGGTTCAACAACTCTCATAGTGATACTGGTGAAATGTATGTGTAAGCTAAAGCACACAAAGACATGTTTGATTAACAGGAAATGATTTTAAATGTCCTGCTTGAATAATGTTTAATTATAATACTTAATGTGGTCATTCTTGTTGTAATAGCTTTTACAATTTCTTTATCCCCTATTCTAATGCTAGAAATTTAAAGTTGCAGAATTGAAATTTGATCCTGTTCACGCAGTCTGTAGCTAGATGGCGCTGTTTTCTTTTACTACCTGCTCAGGTTGAAAGAGAAGGAAACTGTCAAATCTGAACAGTGATTGTTCACTGTTTCTATGTTACCATGAATCCGAGTACTTTTTCCTTCACTTGCGAGCTGTCAGTGATTTTTCTCATTTTTAAACTGATCAAATTTCAATGCTACTGTCCCTTGATTTTCCAAACAAATGATCCACTGAAATATGCACACGTCATTGGAAATTCTCTATGTTCAATTTCAAAAATTAATGTCTGTGCTCAATCTTTTTCTAAACAGCCAAACATCTCAGGAAGTTGAGAAGTTTGACTTCACTGTCGAGCTGTTGGTCATTAAATAAATAGTTTGAGACTATTGTAAAGAGTATGCAATGTAAACCTCTTCCTGGTGCCCATTTGACATCTACTGTGACGATTCTGTGTTCTCAGGAATGTAATTTTATCTGTTTTAAACTTTTTTTGGCCATGAAGAAAGAATAAAAACACGTCTTTACATAATAAGGGATTTTGTGTCGTGATTACCAACTTGCCAGTTGAGCTGCAAATAAGTAATTGTTTTAAAAATGTTCGTCTAATTCAAGAAGCAATAGAGAATCCAGACACATTTTCTCTAACTTTATTGAATGAAATATAGACAAGTTTCTGAATCCTCACTATTAACAGCTTGGAAAATATAAAAGACAACTATGACCATGCTACATGAAACTTTTGCTAAATGGCTGCAGGTTATTTGTTAATATTAATATTACAACAATATTATTTAGGTACATACAGGAGGTATACAATTTGTACAAATGTTATAAGGTTCACAGTTATTGTGGGATACAAACAGAACGGAGGACTTAAGATGGGTAGGGTAGCCTCTAGATGCTAATCCTTTGCAACAAATGCAAGTCTTTAGTTTTCTAGCTTTCTCTAATTATTTTTTCTTATTATTACATAAAGCAAATATGGATCTTTTACACACAAGATTGGCGCCTAAACTGTGGCACAAATGTCCACATTTTTTAACTTAAAGCTGAAAGAAATGCCAGCTTTTAGCACTGCTAGCTTATATAAGCCACTAAATTAAATTTCACTGATTAGAAAAGCAGCTCTACATGACTGACCTGGTGCTATTCTTCAAAAGTTAATCAGAAATATGCCGCTTTGGTGGTAAAGTCTAGTTGCTGGACTATTCTTGAAGCATCCTTTTACAACAGAGATACAATGCCTGACACAAAGTAGCTGGGTGGATACTTTGGGAAGGTAATTGGATGCAACTGGTGTCCTAGTCCTATGATCGATGGAGAGACCATGGCTCCCTGATTAATCCTAACTGAATTTGGCTTTTAGATTGACAGAAAAAAAATAGCTTCTGTATTTATTTCTGGTACCATGAAATTTGTGCCTTTCTAAATCATCCCTCGCTCTGTTTGTGTCCTCCCTGGTGCCAGTATTAATGAACCTGAGCTATAGCGCTTGGTGAAGAACACAACGTTGTGCAGAACTAGCTCACCTTCAACGTGACCCCAAGAAACCAGGGATTAAAGGGTGTAAAGGGTTTTTTTTCCATAAGAAAATGGTGAAAAACATATGAACTTTCTGTGTTTCTGCACAGAAAGTGAAGAAGTAATTAATCAGGAAACATTAAACACCATACACATGAAATGATTTGTGTTTTGTCATAAATTCATGTCGAACCAGTGTTAAAAACTGGCATGTGTATTCTTTGTAACACAGCAAATACTTCTGCCACATTATAAGCTCATAGTATTTTATTATCACATTAAACAATGTGTGACAATGTCTTTTCACAGTATATCAGGCAGTGAATTTGTCTTATGTACATGAATCTCATGAAATATTAAGTGGGAATGCAGTGTGATAAATTCAAGCACGTGGTGCATTTTTAGTAGTTATTATTTTAATCTCTGCTCCTCTGCCTGTGGAATAACACTTGTACCATGACTGAGTTATATTTACCTACAAAGCCTTGAAATAATTTTCTTGTATGCAACTACTTTTTTATGTATATCATTATTCAGCCGGATGCAATTTATAAGAAAGTTTAAGACGTGTCCGCATCAAGTTTAAAACAAAAAAAATACCTGTTGCACGACAGCAACGTTTTGTTTATCCTTACGATAAACAAAACGAGACAAAATGAAAAGTAAAAATAAAACACATATGTTGTGAATGAATGAATGAATAATCAAGATATAAATACAATATACATGATAATAATCACCCATCTTTTCACCTTCTCACACCGCTGCTACTATGCACATAAAAATTCACACTCTTGCATACGAAACACTTCCACTCTTGTCCACCAGGTTGCAGCGGGGGCAATGAGAAGTCACTGAAGGTACACAGGTGTGATAACAAGCCAAACAGGATGTTTCTGAGGGACTGGACATGCATGAGTGTTAAGGTGAGTGAGGGTGCAGTGGGCCGTCATGGTGCTGTGACAGAGCTGCAAGGGAGAGTCAGAGGACAGGTGGGAGGAGAGAGGAGGAGCTGTTTCTCAGTCTCTCTGTGCAGGATGGGTTCAGTCATAGGTGACACCACAGAACATCCTCTCTCATTTTATCTTTCTCTCTCTCGCTTCCTGGTCCTGACAAGTGCGCCTCCCAGGCAACGGTGCTGCATCCTCACCTGTGGACAAGGCAAAAAATATGATTTTAGAACAAGAGACCACCTATGGGTTACCATACAGTAACCCATAAGTGCAAATTTAAGTGACAGGTTGTACATTTTGTGGTGACATTCTTTTAAGTCCAAAGTCCAAAGCAGACTTCTACCATTTATAACCAACTCTGCTTCCAAAAACATTAAAGCAATTTGTGCAGACAACAATTAATGGACCTCTAAAGCATAATTTTCTTTTCATTTCCAGTAGGCAGCTCTGTACACCAAGAACTAATGTTCTTTGTTTTTCCTTTTTACACAGGAAATCGAACAAGACACATTTATTTGAAACAGGAGTTAGTGTGCAAGCAATGATCTTCCTGTGTGAAACATACTGAAAATGAAATGTAAAGCAGTTTTGGTCAGAGTTACTGTTGGAAAAAGGGAAAATGATGTACAAAAACTATGTTTTTAAGTCATTTTATACATTTTGACACTATATTTCTACTAGGTAGTTATGCTTAGCACAAATGTTTTTCATGTTCTGCTCTCAGTATGTGTTTCAAACAGGAAGATCATTTGTGCTGAACTGCGTCCTTGCTACTTTTTCATGCAAATAATGACCTGCAGACATGATAAAAGTACATTGATCTGGTTTCCCATAAACCACTATAACGTTTTAGAGTTTGGAGTTGTTTTAAGATCTCTGAAGCTGTCTTGGTCTGCAGTCCTCTTCAAGTAGCTTCAGCTAACCTGGATTTATACTAAATGAAACGTTCACTGCAGATAAAATGAATTCAGGATATGACATAAAATAACACACAATATTAAAACTGAAAAATGACAACAAATACTTTATATTTGTATACACTGCAAAAGAGTCACTACTCCCCTTACAATTTTTTTAATTAAGTTTTTGATCCAGTTCATTTTTAATAGTAGAAGTCCACAACAATGTTGTCTTGTGGTACTATAAACTCCTACTCTCGTTTACAGTGTTTTCTTTTAGGCAAAAAATATGTGTGCTTTTTAAATGCTTCACTGGAGCCCACATTTTTCCTGTTTTCCTTTTTCCTCTTAGTATAGGTGTTAGAAGTAAACCAGCATGACAGAATAATAAATATGAAGCAAACTATTCATTGGTCATGTCAGCTAACATCAGCTTAAAGTCTGCATCTGCTAACCTAGATATATAAGACTTGTAGATTAAGTCAAAACTGGGGAAAGATAAACAACTTCTGTTCTTTGAAGCTTTGTAATCAAACCTTACAAATGCTGACTTCGACATGGTTTCTGGACTCCATACAGAGCCGGTGATAGAAGAAAAACAGGAGGAGAGAGCAGAGGAATCATAATCAGCCTTTCAGCACAAGTTCATCTGCCCCTCACACACACCGCTTCCCTTTAAGACCCGAGCCTACAAAGACGGGGGTCAATGGCGGCATTCCTGCTTTGATATCAAAGGTACCCTGGTTACTCAAAGCCTGAACAAAAGCTTTTTCATCTAGTTGGTGTGCAAATCCCCTCCCTACTCTCTAATAAAAGTAGGACCCATTGATGTAAAAAAGAAAACACCATTTGATAAGCCAGCAAAAGAATCCCTGGTTTTTTTCCAACATTATTTAGTAAAAGGATTTGCTTTAAATAAAAAGATATGCTTTATGTTGTAATGTAGTCTTACCTGCTCATGACGCTGCTGTGATCTCTGTAGACACAGGCTCGATCTCCTTCACTGCCTCCTCAATCACCTCGATCACTTGCGCCATCACCTCTGCACACTTTGCTGATGGTTTTTGCTCCTGTTGGCTTTCGTCTGCATCCAAGCGTTGACTGGCAGCAGCAGCTTCAGCAGAGCTGGACTCCTGAGGTTCTTCTGTCAGGTCTGAGAGTTTGTTTTGTCTTGAAGGATTCTCAGCTGTCGTGCTGGTGTTTGAACTCTCACCATCTAGCATCTTCACGGTTTCTACTTTCACGGGCTGCTCTTCAACCTCCTCGGCCAATTGCAGGACCACCTGTGTTGGCATGTGGGTCTCAACCGCCTTCTCCTTTTTCTCCTCTGAAAGGGCCTCCGACTGGTTTCCATTCTCAGAGGTTTCTTTCACTTCTCCCTCCTGATCTTTTTCACTTTCTTCAACGTCTTCGCCTTTGATCTCTGTTATTTCTTCCTCAATGACAGCATCTTCACTTACTTGTACTTCCACAGCTTTCTTCAAGTCCTTTTTGGGTTCCTCCTCCTCATTGTTGTCCTCTTTAATGTTTTCTGTGATCTCTATTGGGACAGTCTCTATGACCTCCACAGCAACACATAAGGGCTGAGGGGATTTTTGGTCTGGTTTCTCACAGACGTCAGGAACAGGGGTGTCAGTGATGACAACTTGGTCAGCTGTGATGCCGGTCTCACCCTCTATGGTAGCTGTTGCCTGGACTGGTGTTGGGATGGTTGCTATTGGCTTTTTGGGTTGTGGTGCATCTTCTAAAACTTTATCTACAGCCTCCTTGATGACAGTTTTTGCAATGACCGCACTCTGAGTCTCAATCTCTGTGTTCTTCTTGGCCTCATTTGGAGCAACAAGCAACACTGTCTCAGTGATTACAGCACTTTCCTCACTTGGCACAACAGCAGGAAGAGCAATTTCAGCCCCCTCTATGTTTTGATTTTCTCCGGCCACCTCTTCTACATCCATGGCACCCTCTTTGGACTCCATAGTTACCTCAGAGACTTCTACACTCTGGATGCAGACAGCTGTTTCTGGAATAGACTCTATAGCACTGACCACAGTTTTAGGGGAGTTCTCCGTCCGTCTTGTGGGCTGAATGACCTCAGAGTTCTCTGTGCTGACAGCTCCAAGCTTCTCAATCTCAGACTCGTAGCTCTCAATGGCCACTTCAATTTCTGCAACTTCACTCAATTTGACTGCAAGAGGCTCAAGCTCCAGAGTTTGGACTTTGTTAACATGAGCCTGGAGCACAGGATCTTCTGAAACAGCAGCTTCTTCTGGTTCTAACGGCTTCTCCTCAACCACCATTTCAACATCAGTAGCATGACCAACAGGTACCATGTCTTCTAATGTAGGTTCCACAGGCTGCTCCACAGCAACTTCAGCAATCTCCTTTGTCACAAGACCGATACAAAGAGCCGAGGCCTCACCTTGTGCATGTTTCTCCAGGAGGGCAATGTTTACAGGCTTGGCGTTTTCTGTTTCTGGGTCATTCTCGTTTTTTTCAGAAGCTTTTTCGAGAGGAACATCTTCCAGAGTCACAGATGTCTGGGTGGGGATTTCAGTGATTTGAGCCTCAATAGCACCAATGATTTCTTCTGCATTGTTCTGCCTGGGACCCTGTGGAACAGGGGAGGTTGCCGCAGCTGGAGCTGGAGTAATAGGCTTCACCTCGGCGGTGGACAGTCTACGTCCTGTGCGACCTAGACCTGTAGGAGGAGCAACCAGGTCGTCAGTTTCGTCCTCTGCAATGTCAGTGTCGACAGATTTAGGTGTAGCAGCATTTTCCGCCTCCTCTGGAATATCACTCAGCTGATCATGTTGGTCTTCTGCACCTTCAATGCTGGCTGGAATCCATGATGGTGCTCTATCCTCAGCAGACACTTTAGTCTGGACTGTAGCTGCTTCTTTTGGTGCTTCCTGTGCTACTTCAACTTGGTCGTCATACTCTGAGAGAGGAACCACAGCTGGCGTGTCAGAGTCCTCCTCACCTGAGCCCTGGTCTGCAGATGGCTGCTTTTCTACCACCTTCTTCTTACGTCCAGGGAAGAGCTTCCTCAAAGAGAAAGAGGACTCTTCTTTTTGTGTTTCTGTGTCTTGCTGGGCTTGGTCAGCAGCCCCATCTGGCTTCTCCTCACTTTTGGGCTTATTTTTTGACATAACCAACCGTTTCAGTGCGCTCCAGGGTGACTCTCTCACAGGAGGTGCACTTACTGGCTCAGGTGCAGAAGCTACTTCTTCGTTTTCGGGATTTTGGGAAGCATCGGTGGCATCCTCGTTTTTCCCCTCTTCTTTCACATCTTCTTCTGCTGCTGTTGCTCCTGTTATCTCCTCTTCAGCTTTGGTCTCCTCCTCATCAGAGTCAGAGGTCTTCCTTGTCCTCTTTTTAGGTCCACCCATACACATCAGAGCCTCCCAGGATACAGAGGTGTCCATTTTCTTCTTGGTCTCCTCAGTGCTACTGGTCAGTTTCTCTGTGTTTTCAGTTTTTGGCTCTTCCTCTGGACCCTTGTCTTCTTTCCCCTCTTCCTCCTCAACACTTTTTTCTGCCAGTGGAGCACTCTCGGATGAGGACAGAGTGGCAGACTTAGCTGGTTTGTCACTTGTGCCTTCATCTTCACTATCAGAAGACCTTTTTGCATGCTTCTTGGGGGTTACCAGTTTTCTAAAGGAGGCAATGACACTATCTTTTTTCTTCTCACCATCAGATGCAACTTCCCCTTCAGTCTCTTGGCTGGACTCAAGTTGGCTTGCCTCTGCGGCGACAGGATGCTCTCCTGAGGCCTCTGGAGATGAAGGCCCACTGTCAACTTTAGCAGCCTCTTCGGACTCAGCAGAAGACTGGGGATGTTCTGTCCCTTGCTCCCCAGACTCTGTGAGTTTTGACTCTGACTCTTTCTTGTTTTTTTGTCTCTTAGTTGAGAGTTTCTTCAGGCCAGCTCCAGTGAAGAGTTTCTTCAAGGGGCTTCCGTGAGACTTGGACTTTTCCTGTGATGACTGCAGCTCAGCCTCTGCACTCACTTCAGCTGGAACCTTCTCATCGGCACTTGCTTCAGCCTTTTGGTCTTCATGCTTGCTCTGATCAGTAGTACTTTCAGTTGGAGTTGTAACCTCTTGGGTAGCATCTGATTTCGCCTCCTCCTGGGTGCTCGGTGCTTCGTGCTTGGACTCAGGTTCAGATTTCGCCTCCACAGGAGTTTCTGCTGTCTGCTCTTTAGTTTCCTCCTCTGTTACAACAGCCTCCTCTTTGGTTTCCTCCTCTGACACAACATTCTCCTCCTTCACTGACTGCTCTGCCACATCTTTCTCCCCCTTCTCCTCAGCAGTGGATTCATCTGATTTAGCTGTCTCCTCTTTTTCAGCAGCCTCCTTTTCCTCCTCTTCCTTCGTCTTTTTGATGCTGGATTTTTTTCTCAAGTTTGAGAAGAGTCCCACAAAGAAGAGCTTTCTGAAGGGGGACATACCAGTCTCCTTGGATGGAGGTGTGCTCTCTGCTTCTTTCTCTGCTTTTTCCTCCTTGACTTCTTCATTAGCGGCCTCGGCAGCAGCGCCTTCAGGTTGAGCATCAGTGGATTCATCTTTGTCTGTTTTTATAGCGGTCTCTCCCTCAGGGGTAGATGCTTCTATCTGGGCCTTATTTTCATCAGATGGGGTTTTCTCTTCATCTGCAGTATCCTCCTTGTCCTTTGCAGGTTCTTCAGTTGAGCTGATCTCCTCTTCTTTATCTTTGACCGTTAGAAGAGTCACAGGGTCCGTCTCGTCACTTTTGTCCTTCTTAAGGGTGAATTTCAAGCCCACGATGGTGAAAATCTTCTTGAAGCCGACCTCACCTGCATCATCCGTCTTCTCCTCTGCTACTTTCTCTTCAACAGCGGAAATATCATTTGCGCTTGGCGACTCTTTTTCCATTTTCTCGCCGTTTACATGAGGAGTCCCATCAGCCGGGGCAGTTTCTGTACTCTCTGGAGCCTCTTCCTTCTGACCCAGCGGCACACCATCTGGCTGGCCAACTGAAACGACAAGAAAAGAAAGAACTTTTTGTAAGACTTTGATCAAATTTCTCAATTTAGTTTATTACTTGACTCTGTGTGCACTTTTGTGCCTTAGAAAGATTCCTAATGAAATCCCCATGATGTTCATATAAAGCCATCATCTGTAACCTTCATTTAATGATGAGGAAATCAAATCACTTGCAGAGTCAGAATAATTGACTCTATATTTCATGTAAAGTTTTAAGTAAAAAAGATATTTGTAAAGATCCTAACCTTCTGGTAACTATTCGTTGGTATAACTTTGCTATGTGCAAATGGGAAAAAGCATATGAGCATCAATACAGATAAATAACACACAATTGTAATGGTACACTATTGAATGCTAATGCAGTTTTAGATTACTAAGCTACTCTAAAATGTGTTGGGGCTTCATTGTGGCGCTTTTAAGGTCCAGACAGAGACACTTATCTCACTGTAGGCATTCCTCTGCAGCTGAACACATGTTGGGCAAATGTTGCAATAATAGCTGAGATAGCAGACATAAACCACAAGTTCAACATGTCGGTCTGTCAGTGTTTTGACAAATGTAGGCGTTTTGCCGAAGGGAGCAGCGGGGCTGCCGGAGGCTCCTCAGATCTTACTACAGTCTGGGAAATTTCACGTCTAAAATCCCTGGGGTCTCTAAAAAAAATCCTAGAAAGATTTATGCTAAAGGATTCAGGTTACAGGATTACACACAGAGCAACTAAGCCGCTGTTTAAACCAAGCTCATCGTGGGAAATAATCTGCCAGTTAATGAAGCCAACTTGAGTAAATTAGTGGTTGCATAATAAATTTCTTTTTTTTTTAACCAAAAAATTTAAATTTAATATTCTATTCAATAAACTGAAATAGAATTATTTTTTTGTAGTGCTTGAACTCAGTTCTTGGTCATTTCCAACTGAACTCATCTGGTTAGTAACTCTCTATAATTTAGATGTTGTCGTTCCACACAAAAATGTTAAACTGCACATCGGCCTACGTCCCTTGTTTCTGAATTATAGACATAGACGGCGTACCAAGAATATTTTAACTTTCAAATACAGAAAATGTTTGCCTGGGCAACCAAAGATGAATGTTTTTTTCTGAAACACTCTTAATTTATCTACTAAAAGTGTGATGAAGGACATTCCTGCCTTTTCTGTCTTAAGAGGAATGCAAATGATGCCCAACCCTAACATTTTTTTAGATGAGCTCAATGTAGTGTGAGTTTAAATAGCAAGGGACTTCAAGAATCTTTGTTTCCTTTTTTTTTAGTTAAACTGTCTCTTGCCTCTGCCCATGTACTATTCAAATTAAACAATGCAACACCCTTTCACCCCCCTTTCAATATCTCTCCTTAAAATAAGTCCCAATCCCCTTGACCCAAATTCCACCACAGCAGGATGGAAGGGGTCCCACCCCCCCTTCCCAAACCAGACACAAGCATACAAAAACACAATAGCCTCCAAGCCCTCACTGGCCCCTGGAAAATAAAGGAAGGGGGGTGGTCGACCTTTTTGTTATCAAAAATGGCTACAGCTAACAGGAAGTTTAAATTGTTGAGTTTGACTGCAGTGGTAAATAGGGAAAGGATTCAAGTGACAATAAAGGTTTTGTATTACATGTATGGTACTTTTTTTTTTATTACCACTAATCTAATCTAAATTCATACATTCACACCAGTTCATCTGAGCTGTTTTCAATTAGTCCCCAGAACAGAAAAGGTTATTAAAGAAGAGCGTGGGAGGAGTTACACTATAAGTAAGCCACTTCTTTGTGTACCTACACTGTCAATAAAACAGGAACCATGCTGATTTAACAGACCACTGGCATCTTCTCCATCTTTTTGATCTCTGTCTTCTTGCTCAACCAACCGTCAAAGTCCTGGGACTGTAAATATTTGGCGGAGGAGGACGAGCAAAGGCCGGGAAGAATCTAAAGTTAAGCTGGATGGATGCAGGAATGAGGGTGTAGCATATTCCTGACACTCGCCATCATATTTGAGGTGCTTATCTCAGCTGGAGACATATCCTCGTGTGTGAGGGTGATATTAAATATCAGAGCTGCAGCCAATAACTGATTGTAAATCTACTCCAATCTGTGCTGAAGTCAGGTTGTGTTTCTGTTGGGGCTGTTGCATGTCTCGTTTGGGGTCGCCTTTATCTGCAAGGGCGGGGGCAAGAGACTGTATACAAATACATGCAAATACTTTAGTCTGGGTCTGGAATTTTAAAACAATAGCAGTCCGTTAAAAACAGGGCAAGGAGACATCGTCACCCTCCCCCAACGGAGACGATACTTAACACCCCCCATACACACACTAACATCTTTAAAGGTGTGGTCAGAGCATCTCTGTTTGTGCAGAGGGGGGAGGACATCAAGAGTTATAATCCACTCAAATAAAACAACATTGTACTAAACCAGTGAGTTTCTAATTTATCGTGATGCAATCCTGCTCTACTTAAACCATCCTGTTGAGTTAAGATGACGGAAACTGGGAAAGAGGATATGTTTTGGCATGCAATCAATTCCAGACTCCCCTTTCTCTCTATTTCTCTCTCTCCCTACACATCCTCCGTGAGTAAATATCCCCACTGGGAGTTAGAGTCGCACTAATCTAATAAAACATCTCACATCATGGGATGCAGTGTGGTGACTCAGATGTTGGTCTGTACAATAAAAAAAGAAAATCAAGGATGAACATTTGATGGACATTTTTCCACTGCAAAGTTTGAAACATGTTTAAGATGTTCTCACTGATTCAGGATAATAAATCCAGAGATTATTGCTACGAAATGTGTTTGCAAAGTTAAGTAATGCAGATTTTCTTACATTGTGATGTTCTGCGGTAATCTAGGCAAAGCTTTCTCCAACTGAGATCACTCATCCATGCCAAAACATCCAGAAACCACAATGCAAACTAACCACACCCTTAGTACAACAATGCTTTTGGCAATACTCACTTACACAAGGAAAACACACTTGAATGAGTCCCGTTATATTCAAATCAAATGAATGGATACAGATTTACAACATAAATAGTTTGACTTAATTCTGACTTCGACAGACACAAAAGGTAACAGTGTTTCAGACATAAAAAGCGGTTCCTACCTGTTAAAGTAATTGTTCCAAGCATTGGGAGAAGCCAGAAGAAAAGCAAGCCCAAAAAAAGATGCACCAAATTAAGATTTTGAAAACTGAAGACCAAAAAAAATCACGAGTAAGCTCTAGCAGTCTACTATTTTCCTTCCCTTCTCTTCACACTTTGTAAAAGTAAGCCTTCCCTCCTCTGAGTCCCTCTCAGGGCTTGAGTTGTTTCTTCTCACTTCCAGCACTCCTCAGTCAGTCAGCAGAATGAAGTGAACAGAGGTCTCCACACACATTTCAACAGACTGACACACATGTCACGGTTAGGACCACCCCTGCCTCCCCCTTTCTTTTCTTCCCACCTCCCCTTGCCTTTCTTCAGCTGTTCTGAATGAACCCCCCCCCCCCCTGCCCTGCGCCTCCTCCCTGTCCCCACTCAGCCCTCCATCCTCCTCTTTCTCCTCTCCTATCCACTGCCTCAGAACTCATCGTCCAGCAACGTCTGCAGCGCGTCATGTGATACTCCAATTTAGCCTTTACTACTGACAACCTAAAAGTATCAATAATGTGTCAAAAGTATAAAAATCTGAAAAGTGTGGCATGGATTTTGCTACATTTACTGCTGCAAATCTTTTGCTGTATGATGCTTGCACCAGCTATGAAACATCTAGAAACTGACTATTAAGGTTGAATTTAGAGTCTCTATGAAGATCTCATTAAGTCTTTAGATTCTCAGTTGGTTTTGGGTCTGGACTTTGACATGAATATAGTTTTATCTAAAATAGTCACCATGTCTCTGGCTGTATGTATATGATTATAGTTCTGCTGGAAAATGAACCTCAAGTCTTAACCAGGATTTAGAACAGCTTTTTACTTTAAAATAAACACTGTATATATATATTAACATTCCAGACCTATTCAATAAATTGGAAAATTATTGAAAGGTCCATGTACTTCAGTAACTCAGTTCACAAGATGAAACACATTATAGATGAATTACATACAGACTTATGTTTAAAAGCCTTTATTTCAGTAAATTATGATAATTTTGAGTTTATAGCTCAAGAAAAGATTACATTTAAGATTATAATAATACATTAGGCCAATAAACAAAATTAACATAAAGATGTGGGTTTTGTAAAAATTGTTTAATTTCTGTTTGAAGGTTCAAAATGCACTGTTAATTAGGCAAATAAGCTTTGTTGGAGTGAATTTGCTAATTTATAGAATGACAGTGTTTATGTTAAAAATGTTTGTACATTGGGAAGAAACCTGTTGTTTCTGCGCACAAACATGACAAATAAAGCTTATTCTGATTCCAGCTTCTCAAGACAGGATTTAACTGGAACCCCACAGCATGATTCTGCCACCACAATGTATTACCACAGATGAAAAAATGTTAAATCATCTTGAAATTGAATAAAATGTATCCCTTTAACTCTCACATCTTTATACATTTTCAGTTTTGGAAAAACTTACGGCATCTTTTAATCAGCTGTTTTTCCAGAGGAGGCTGGTTTTTATCCTATTCGGGTTTTTTTTGCTTTTCTTAGAAGCAGTCCTAAATACACGTTCTTTCTGTCTTTCCTATAAAAGGAGGCGTCCAGCCTTGTACATCATGGCTCATGTCAAAAGTCCTGTAGGAATGCTGATTGAGGTAACCCAGAGTGAACTTCAGCACTTTATATGAACACTAATCTCCCAGCTGGCTTTCATTGAGCTTCTAAAACCTAATAGAAAAGTACAAAACTTGTCCTTGAACATGATTGTTTATATCCAGATCCTCAACTTAAATCATGAACCAGGAGTGCCGCCAAGTCTCCACATGGCTCCTGATGTTTGAATGTTAATAGGGGCCCCTCTCAATTGCGCCAATGCAGACACCTTTACCTCAGCTTTTGTCTGCGCTGGAAGAGAGACCAGAAGGAATGCAGATAATTCCTCAGGTAAATACTGGCATAATCAGATCTGTCACACTTCTGCATTGTCCCACAAGAATGTGTGAATTCCAAACAGAGAGCTCCCAACCGAGTGATAACAGCAGAGATCGAGTAGCTTGAAAGTCTGACATCAGCGCCCCCCCCCTCCTCATGGAGAACGCATCTGAGATTCCAGGTTTACAAGTCTGCATCTGTAAATTTGGCGCTTCATCATGTGCGAGTCATTAAATCTGTTTGTGTGTCCTGCAAACGTCGCTTGCAAATCATCCAGTCAGAGCAAGCAGGGGTGCGATTAAAAATGGGAGTTGTTTGGATGTTTGTGTGCGTTAAATTAAGCGGAGGAAGTTGAAAATCTAATAAGAGATCATTTTGGAAAGAAAATTTCAGTGGATAACAACATTATTTTTTATAACATTATGCAGGAGGAGACCCTTGAAATGCTGCTGTGTGAGCAGTCCTTTCTCCAACTGGTAACAAAGTTACATGTACTCAGTCATAGGAATATCATTTCATTCCAGCTCTGGATTAAAAAACTGTCAGTACCTAAAAGACTATTTTAATCTTAGTCATGCACTTTAAATGTGTTGCAAGGATGATGCTTTCTTTCATCCCAGTGACTCATCTGATGGGTATGTAACTATTTGTACTCTGCTACATAACGGCGACCACAGCGGCGCATAATGCTGAGTGGATGGTGAGTCAAGCTGATGGGAATTTATGGAGTAAAACCGACCCGCATTTCCTTTTTCCCTCTGAACTTCCTTCATGTGACTCACCCACATCAGTCACATTCCTGGACTTCCATACATACTGACACATTTTTATTTAGACAGCAGAGGGAAACTGCAAACAATACAAAATGAACTATAGAGGAGCAATTTTCTTTTTGCTTATCAGTCTCTCTTGAAGTGTACCACATAAGACGCATAAGCCTGAATGAATGCTGAATATTATCTCAAACTTTCTTCATAATGGATGAATGATCAAGTCAACGTAAAGCTAAAATCCAAACCGGAAATGTCTTCTTAACTCAATCTAACACCAAAATAGTTGTCCGCTTCTCTTTGTTGATCTCAATAATCAAATTAAGCTGTTAAACATCTTGAACTTCTTGTGGCCCAGTCATGACAATGCAACTATCCACAATTTATTTATTCTAAAGTTTGGAGTCCAAGAAAGGCTAGAACAGTTTCTTTGTGTCTTTGTTTTCCATTTGATCATTAGCGCCATGACATCGCACACTCACTGCAATGACCAGCTGAGTCCAAAGAGACAAAAAGATAAAGATCTTAAATTGTAAAACTCTAAAACCCAAATAGGACGAGCAGAACTCTCGATTACAAGCTAAAGCAGATGGATGTAAACAAGAGCCGGTGGCTGGTTATCCTGTGATGCATTTATCTCTGGACTTGAACATTTCCCAGTTGCAAGTTGGGAAATAACAGCACTGTCCTCAGTAACAAGCTAACTATTATTAGCAACACAAGCTAATAGCAATGTAACTTTTTAGAACTATGTACGGTAATTATTTATAAAGCGCCTTTCAAGATATAAAATGAGCCAAAAATGGGTAAAAAATAAAAATAACATTTATGTTTTTAAATATTCAATTCAATCCAGTTTTATTTATGTAGAGCCAAATCACAACAAAATCCTTTCAATTCAATCATACATGCGTTCAAATTGATGCTAGTTATCAAGCAGTACAGTAAGCTCAATTAATATTTTAAAAAGTTTCTATCTGCAGAAACCCAACAGTGCTGATCTTACATTACATGCATTCAAATACTAAAGGAGCATGATCAATATTAAGAATTGTGTATGAAAGATTTACATGAAAAGCAACCATTTCATCAAACCAGTTGCAGTGCTCAACTGGTGTTAGAACCAGCTTAGCACTGGTTATTCGTAGTTCCACAGCTCCAGGTTCTGGCTCTTGACCACAAGATTTGGTACCAACACAGCTCTGGGATTAATAACATTTATTATATTTAATTTCACACACACACAGGGTGTCTGGGCTCTCCCTTAGAGATAGGGTGAGAAGCTCGGTCATCTGGCAGGGACTCAGAGTAGAGCTGCTGCTCCTCCACATCGAGAGGAGCCAGTTGAGGTGGCTCGGGCATCTGGTCAGGATGAACCATGAACTATTTATTTTTTTATAGAACCGGTCAAGAACTGGATCTAGCATCAGTCCTGATCAAGCACTTGAACTATTTTAGTGAAAAAGTTTCAACAGACTTGGTCATTGATAAAAATAAGAAAAGTACACATCCCTGCAGCCTCTCCTAGCTAGATTTTAAAGTTAGGTTTAGTTGAGAAATATTTCTCAGTCCCTCTAGGAGTCTTCATGGGCCTTTCTGCTTGTTTGACAAAATTTGACTTAGCAGAAAGTAAAATTAAGTTGGCTTTTGGGGTGGCTTTTCTTCATTTCTCTCATAAAAATCAACAGAACAGAAAATGTTGTGGCGGCATCTTAAAATGTCTTTACAGCTCAGAAACGTAATATATTGACAAAGAAAAAACTTTCACAAGATGAAAACAAGTCGAGAGACACTTTTCTTCTTTGTCTTTCAGCAGAAAAATGCTGCTCTGATTAAAACAATCCTTCATCCAAGCAGCACATTTTGTAACCAAACTTCAACAACGCGGAGCTGATTTGTTGGTGGCTGACGCCCCACATATCTTGCTGGATCAGAAAACGTCCCTGAACTGAGGAATGTTTGAGGTGGGGTCTTGTGTTCATGCAGGAGGGAGAGGGAAGTGGGGGATCGGGGTGATGGGTGGAGGTGGCTTTTTTGTGGCTTATTTAGAAATGAATGACATCACCAGACAGCTTCGGAGACGCCGCCTCTCACACTTCCAAGAACGGGAAAATATGATGTTAAAATAAGTGGAGGAAATGGGAGAAGGTAAGAGAGGCCGGCTGAGACCAGAGAGATCTGTTTCGCTGTGTAATTCTCCTTTCTTCTATATCTTTTGCTCTTTTGCTCCTTTGACTCTGTCATTTATTCCTCCTATTTAATCCCACTTTCTTTTCAGTCATTCCTGCACTTCAATGCCCCAGTTCTTCTGTTGCACTGGGCTGAAGTGATGGATGAAGAATGTCGGACAGGAAATGCAGTCAGCTCTTGACATCATCACTTCCTCTTCCTGCTGCTCATTTCCTACTGTTACGGTCATGCACTGTGCACAGTTTCATTCAGGGGACATGAATTATCCGATGTAGCGCGATAAGAAGAACAGTACAGCTGTGACGTCTAAGTAAAGCGACAGAAAATATTGTTTACAGATCCTATTGTTGAAAGAGAAGCTAATGCTTCCACCAGCTTGCACGCAATTCTCTGAAAACACTAAGTGGTTCTGCTTTCTCACAGAAACCAAAAACATAAAGCTTAAAATTTCGTCCAGCAGCTCTTTCACCGAACCATGTTCTGCAAGAATTTGCCATCTGTTACACACATCCTCGCTTTCTTTTGCATTCTTGAGATATCTGCATCAGTAATTTGGCCTTCCAGTTGTTGTTAGGCATCATCCTGTCCTTTAGCATGCTGGCACGTACAAATGGTAAACCGGAGATGTGCACTTTGAGGGTCCCTGAAGGACGTTAGCTTATACAAATGAGTGAGTATAAATTAACGAGATGATTCCCAACTTTTAGGTTAAAATTACAGGTTGCAGTTGAATAAACTAATCTTTAAATTTGATCTAATAATACTTGAATAAAGAGAGTGGTAAAATTGGCTAGTTTCCAGACACAACCTTGTAGCAACCACCTCAGTTTTGTCCGTGAGGTAAAAATCATATCTAACTTGGAGTGTCGCAGTGGCCGCTGCTCTGGTAATGAAGGGGGAGAAGGAAGGGTCCGCCACATTCTTGGTCCATTCTCTAAAATCCTCCATATGCCTGGGGGAGGTTAGGAGTTAAGGATAGAGATTAGGTTCCCTGATGCCGGGACAGATGAGAGAGGAGCGCCTGAGGAGACGAGTGGGTCCTGAAGACGGGCAGGGCGGGGCGGGGGGAAAGTTGGACAGTCTTGGTGGGAGGAGTTTTAATTTATTTTATTTGACATGAAAACTTTGAGATTGGTAATGTGACTGAACAGGATACACATGTTCACAGCTTTTATTTTCTCACATCCAGCTAAACTTTCCAACTAAATGTGGAATCAATACAGTTTGTTACACTGTCACCACCATGGTTGGCTGCCAGGGTAGTGTTCATTTTATGGCAGTACAGCTTAGAAAACTTTTATAGTCATTAGTTTTCACCTCCCATAGTTGGTACTTTACTCAGTTTCGTCCTTATTGTGGAATCATGAACTCTGACCTTAGCTAAGGAAAGTGAGCCCTGCAGTGCTTTGGATGTTTTCTTTGGTGACCTACTGGATGAGTTGTAGATGCTCTTTTAGAGTAATATTAGTATTCATACAAAGGTCTACCTCTGTTTGGTGTTTTTTCCATTTGATCATGTCTCTCACTGTGGTTTGCTGGAGCAGAAAATCTTAGAAAAGGGTTTGCAACTCTTTCCAGACAGAGAGTTTTTTTTTAATCTGTTCTTGATTTTCTTTTGAGTGCAGCATTATGTTTTTTTAGTCTGTTTCGACAAAAAGTTCTATTTAAGTTACTTCTTGTTTCGGGTACTAAAAATGCCTTAATGTGGCTCATGAAATGGAGCTCAGATTTGCAAATATTTGGTTAACATAACTTAATTTAGCAATTTTCAAGAGAAAAGCTAAGAATCCATTTGTTGTTTTTTGGGGGTTTTTAGACTTCACAAATGAAAGTTGTGTTTTTTTGAAACAAATGATATAAAAATAATTTCTTCTAGATGTGTCCCATCTATGTAAGCTCTTTCACTCATCCCCCAGTTAAACATGAGCTCGACGTTTAGTAACATAGTTATTTATTGGAAGATGCTACTAACGTAAAAGCGGTGGGTGTAAAAATAAGTTTATAATTCGACCTCCTTCTTTGAACTTGAAAATATACTTTACTGTTGTTCTTATTTTCCTTTCATTATAAATTATTTTATTGTATTCAACTTTGTTTATTCTTTTATTACACTATTTTCAAGTCAAACATCAAGAATGCATAAATTGAATGCGAAAAGGTTTTATATAGCAGAAAATGTGTTGAAAAGAAAATCCCTGTTCAGTGTCAGAGCGAAAGTGTCTAAGATGTTGAACAGGCTTCCTTTATAAAATTATAAAACAGACTACTCAAGCTGTGTTTAGATAAATCTTCCTGTCCAGTCCACTTAGAAGTTGAACGTTTCTAATTGTTACTTACGTATGTACTAACTTACTGTGGGTGTGTCTTTAAAAGCACTCACTTAAACTGAACCTCTGCCTGGAGAACAAATATCTTAAGAGACTAAGAGGCTTTCAGGGATTCTGATGCTGTCCTGTTGCGTCTCTTCCTTTTCCTGAAGAGAAAAGTAATTTCACGTCTATTGAACGGATCATCATCTGAGAACACCTACATCACAAGTCACAGACAAACTATTCCCTCTCGTGGGGTAAACAGCAAGAGAATGTCGCAGGCTGGAATGCAATGTGGGCAGAAATTCAAGAGGAGCGATCCAGTGGCTGGATTGTGTTATAAACCCGAAGCCTCATACACTGAGATCAGACGGAGCTTAAGTGAAGGGAGAGGTCCCTTCCACAGGCATGATGAACATCTTGGCAACATAACTGTAGAGGCCCCAGAGGAGCACTGAAATCAGTCAGACTTGAAATTAAATCATATCCACCCATAAGACAGATCCACATGTTGTATTTATAATAAACTAAAATTTCTTCATGAGCATGAACTAGGTGAAAAAATGCAGCGTGTCAAGAGCTGCACAGACTTTTAAATCCTTTTTAAAAACCTACCTTTATTTATTTGCTTATGGCTGTATTTTAATCATTTTCCTGAGATACGTGTTTAATTTATTTATAAGGTTACATTTAATTGTTTTGTTTTATTATTGTTGAAAATGGATAATTGCCTTACTGATGATTGAAACATTGTTTCTAACTGTTTAAATTGTGTGTGCTAAAAAAAAAAAACTAACTTGACTTGAACTGCCTCTGTATCCATGGCGATGCATTTTTGTCGTATCATTTAGGATTTTATACCAGAAAACAACGACTAAATATTTCCCTAACTTATGTATTATAAGATGCAAATATAAACATAGGCAGAATTATTTCAAATTATGAGATAGAAAACATGTTTTGAAAACATTTTCAGTCCATTATGTTACAAGTTTGTTTGATAATTTTATTGTATACATAAAGTATCTGGATGATTAAAGATAATCAAATGCATGAGCCACACCCATTTATTTCCATGTCTAGTTTTACTGCCGGTGAAAACACCATCAGACTCGTTATCTCCCAGTGAAGCTGTCCAGAAATGTGTGTTGCTTTTTTAAATCTGTGACCCAACCTGGAGCCTGTGTCAGCACTCTTGCCAGCGAGTGACATCATCTCTGATGTCATTCTTCGAGTCCCCACTGCATCTGCAGCTGCAGCTGCGTACGCCCACACCCAGCTAAAAACCAGCAACCTAAAGGGAAATGTTGTTAACACAAAGGCTCAAAGTCAACATCAACACTGAGCTCTAATTGTTACCAGTCAAATTAGATTGGAAAAGACAAAAAGGAAAAAATGAGAAAGAATTGTGTTATTTTGGCAGATGGTCATGTATTATACATCTCCTTTTGATTTAGTCTGCAGGACCGGTGCTTTTGTGGTGATGTAATATGTGACTGCATCATTTATATGTTTTTTCCCCCCATTTCTCAATCTATTTTTACCTCTCCTGATTTTTGCCATTTGCTTCTTACATGCATCTACCTCCTCACAGTGCCTGGTCCTGAATCTAATATTTATGCACTTCCATTTTGTCAATCTTACTTTAAACCAAGCACTCGAAACTCCTTTTTTCTTCAGAATGAGTTTGAACTGATTTTCAGCTTTGGCTCTGACAGTGAGTGACAACTTGATGCAGCTTTTTTGACCCATGTGCAAAACATCACCCTGAACACACCGACAGCATGGTAAAACAAAGTGATGTTGGCAACAAGCTGATGGGGGTTTGCTTTTCTGTAGTAAAAACAGGTAAACTAGTCGTTGATAGTTGACTAGGAGCACCCACTTTGAGTTACAATGAAGTGGTTCAGATCAAGAAAAAAAAATCTAATTAGGAATGTGGGTAACACTTTATTTGAAGGGGTGTGCGTAAGACTGACAATACACTGTCATGAATCATTATGACTGTTGTCATAACCATTGATAAATAATGACACGTTTAATGGAAAGTTGTACTAAAACTTGTATTAAAAGTCCATTAAAAGTGTGAACTTTGCATTAAAAGTGTCATTACGTACCAAGTTAAACTTCATGACAACAGTCATAACCTTTCATGAAGACTTCTTCTTATTCATAACTGGTGTTGTGTCATGTTCATGACGGTATTATGTCAGTCTTATGGACAGCCCTTCAAAAGAAGAGTTACCAGAAAGGGTGTCAAGATTTCAAAATTGGTGTTCAAAAAGTAAAAGGCGGTTTTTAAAGCTACAATTTGCAGACTACGTTTTATTAAAATATAAGAAAATCATGTTATGTAAAATACTTTGAAGTTTGTGGATGTGACATAGAGAATGTCTTTTTAAGTGTTTGAGCCCATTTGCTAGAAACTGAAACTTAAAATGCACATATGCGCCTTTAGGAGAGTCCAAAAACAAACCGTCCTTATCGATACTGCCTCAAACCTGTTTGTCAGGCTGTTGCTTTTGGTGAGTGCAGTTTCACATCAGGGCTGGTCCCCCAAACTGTAAACACCCTGGTGTACCTGAGAGAGCGCAGATTACAGCTGTGTGTTTGCATACATGTCAGCCTTTTGATGTGAATCCTGCCTTTGGTTGTTGTGTGTTTTTTTGCCGTTATCAGACAGATTCCTCTCCGCTTCCTGTCTCCCACTATGAGCTGCTGTCTTTATCAGGCAGGACAAGAGAGCGGTGGTGGGATGTCAAAGCCCTCCATATATTTCGGTCTCTATCTTCCCTCATTGTGTGTCTCCTTTCCTCTCACTCCCCTGCATTCCTCCAAGGCCTTGAAGGCCTTTCACAACTTCATGCGTCTTATGTTTTTGTCTCCTCACATGTTATCCTTGGTTTATTGGAAGAGAAGAGAAAGATTAGAAGGAAAATTCCGAAGACATTTCACAACATTTTTTAAATTTCAATCTTTCCATGAGGCCATGTGACTCACTTCAAACACATAATTTTCTTTTAATTAGAGGAAAAACTCATGTTAGGGCATCAGGATGGATGAAATCTGAAATACTTGCCACCCACACTGTCTTTAGATGATAATCCATCTTTTCTTTTTTTCCTGAAAGCCTCACGAAACGTTCTTATTATTGTATTATTGTTGCTGATAGCTATGATCGGTTCATTCCTTTGCTAACTTGTACCATCATTTTGTGACCAACCACAACAATTTTATCCCAAATTGCTTCCTTTTGTAACCATAAAGAAATAATTTCAGACTCATGTACCTTTCCCTTTACTTATCTGGGGGATTTTCTTTTCCTAGTTAAATATTTTCAGGAATTCTAAAGAAAATTGCTAGAAAAGTTACAATTTGGATCAGATAGCATTTGCCGGGTTTTAAAACATGGCCTTATATAAAATGTAAGAAATCCTGGTGTTATGTTATTTATTACCTTTCTGTAAGTCAATATCCTTACAGTAAACAACTAGTAATATAATAAATGGGTTATCAAAGCGGGTAAAGTTTTCAAGGTGGGTATGAAATGTTTTGTCTCTTCTTTATACCTGAAAGATTCAGTCAAAAGGACAGAAAGCACAAAAAGGCGACAGATTAGAGTGAGCAGCACCAGTACTGAGCTGCCTGTTCTTTCAAGACTTTTTTTTTCTCCATAATTTTAAAAACTGTATTTCTCAAAAATGATAAGAGCTCTCAATTTTAAAATTTGTGTTGCATCTTTAGTCCATTCTGCATTTAGGAAAAACGCAAAGCAAGCTCTTTCAAATAAATTGTGTTTGTTTCTGCATGTCCTTCCTCGCTTTCTTCTGTTTTCTATAACTTCAATTTCACCGATTTAGCAACGATACAAAACCAGAGGAGTCACTGAATTACTCCCCGCTCCTCCTTCTGTTGGGTTACTCCGTGAACAGACAAAATCACTTCATTAAAAAGCTTAATAAACAGCGCAGTGTGTGACATATGTCTCTGTTTTAAGTTGGATAGGGTTACTCCTTCTCCTGGGTCAGAGCAGATTATGAAGTGCACAGGTTGCTTTGTCCGGGGCCCGGGTCAAGGCCTGCTAAATATTTAGGGAAGCCGTACACACCCCTGCAGCCCTCCCAGACCAGGGGAGACAGGACAGAAACAGAAAACAAAATAAACAAATCAAGCTTTAGAGATAGCCGTGCACGGCAGGGGATGGCTTGAGCGGCTTGGTGCACACGTGAATTTAAGCAGATATACAATCGGGTCATTGCTTTCCAAGATTTAGTGAAGGAAAAGCATATGTTTTGCATAATCTATCATACTAAACTAGGAAATGTTTTGTAAAGGTGATAATTTGATGGCGCTAAAGGAATGAAATGTAGATAAAAATATGTTGGAATGCCTACACATGTGGGTCTGTGTGTGTCCATGTAGGTGTCCTCCAAAGTGTTGACAAATGGATTAGTTTAGGATCAGCGCCGGATCACGCAGAGCCACGAAGACATCTGCAGACAAGGAATTCTCACACAGGCTGCAAGCCGACCCCACACAAACACGCTTACCTCCAGCCGCCGCTAAAGACACAAACTACAAGATCCCAGACGCAAACACACACAACCACTGTCACTTTTTCAACGCACCGGCCGCAGGAGCGGCAACCGAAAGCAAACACACAATCACACACACCTTCTGCTAGTGTGTTGTCCTCCGAGTGTCCATTCAGACTCGTCAAACTGGAGATTTGTCCATTTTTCTCCAAAGGCTGAAAGAAAAACAAAAGAAGAACAGAAAAATGATATAAAAATCAATAATAAACAATAAATATGCACATTTTAAAAAGCTTAAAGTTAAACTTTGATATTAAGCAACATAAAAAAAATACATTTCCATCAGGCTTAAGCATACAGCCAGTGTTACCTCAAATACAACCGATCCACACACCGCTCTAACTTCTCATATAAAAACATCTATCTGTTACAAAGAAAATGCACTCCTATTAAGAACCACAAATTAATTTGCTTTCATTGCAGAATCTCCAAGCCCACTAGTAAAATATGTTAAAAAAAAAAAACTTTCTTTTTTGAAAGAGTCACTAGCCATTCTTTATGAAAAAGCCATTAAATTGGCAACCCTATGCAACCCAATGTTCAGCAACAAACATGCCCCCCTCATATATAAGACGTCATAAACTTTGCAATAATAAACTATTTATTTGCCTTTCTGATGGTTAATATCTCACTAGAGCACATTTCCTCAGTGTTAAACTGTTATGAACGGAAGAGAAATATGTTACCATCTTGTATTACTGCTAGTGGTTAGCAGCACAGATAAATCATTTATCCAGCTATTGAAAAAAACATATTGTACTTGAATTTCTATTGCAACAACAAAGTTTTATTGGACTTGCTTCTCACGTCTGGCTGATGTCTGCTGTTTTGCAGTGAATCAACAGAGTTGAGGTTTCTTAATGAATCCTTCCTTTCTGAAACCTTTTGGCTACATTAAACAAGTGTCAGCAAATATATTACAGGCCTATAAACAAGCTACTAAAATAATCAGCCAACACATTACAACAAAGATAAACATGCAATGTATTGTGAATCCCTATACACCAGCATGCTGGTCAAAAACTTTTCTTTTCCCTCCTTTTCTGTCAAGACATAACAATTTGACAGAATTTGTTTGAACTGCCAAAATCAAAATGTTCTTTTCCACTTATCTTATAACAGCACAATTAAGAGTAAATCAAATCTTTAGTTTTGTCCACATAATATGAGATTCAAAGTGTCAACCCACTCCACTGAGAAACCACAATGCCAAAATTCTGTAAGGCAGAGAGTGAGGCCACGTGTTTTTCAAATCAATTTTTTCCATGTAAAAAAAAAACATTTCAACTTTGATAAAAATCCCAAAACGCAGAAATACCAAGTCAGGGTCATTTATTTGCAAAATGTCCACATTAATACTCACAGAAAGGCACGTGAGTCATTAGTAGTGAATGCTTCTTTTGATTTTCTTTACCGTAGTTTACCTTATATTTAACCTTTCCAATTCAGGACTTGGCTTCAGAATCAGGAACATTTTACTATTTTGACAACAGTATTAGAAATAATTTGTAGCATGTCCTAAAACAAGAATGCCAGGAAACCATGAACACACCAAAGATTTTTTTTCTCATAAAATTCTTCATTTAGAAAGAAAAAAAATTTAAAAGTCAAGCCAAAGGTCAAATAACATTTCTCAAATGTTTTTACATAATAAACAAGGAAGCATATGGAATCTTTAAAAGCGAAATAAATTCGGCAAACATTATCCTCCGACTTAAAGAAGTTATTTTACATTCCAGTACTGTGACCATCCCACTAAGTTAGTTTTATATTCCCCTGTGTAAAAATAGTAATCTCTTTATACTCTGACAAACAAACTCCTCCAGAAGACAAAGCTGTATCTCTAACAAGTTTCATTCTGTAACAGGAAATACATGTTTAAACAATTTTATTACACAATTTCCATTGTATCTGACCACCCAGAACATTTGGTTTAATAAACCATAACGACATAAACTGATGAGTTTACATGTACTTGAATTCAGATGAAATAAACATTATCCAGTGTGTTTATTTACCAGGCTTTTCTTAATATGTTTGATTGTAAATATTATAATAATGAAGCATTCCGAGGTTTCGTATGTTTCAGATTAGGATGTTATTGCTCCTTCATATCTACATGTTTGTTTTATTCTTGCTATAAACGCTCGTGATGATCCTGTAGCTGTTAATAAATCATGAAAGGTTGTCAAGTTCACACTTAAATAAAGGAAATATTGTAAGTATAATGAGCAAGTGTGTTAATAGGTAAACAACACACCCTGTATCATAAGACCTTTTATCTGGTCTTATATCCAGGACCTGGCTGAGTTTTTCTGGTGCATCTTCAGCTTACAGCAGGACAAAAGCAGGCAGCTCTAAGCCTTTTGTGTGTCACAGCCAGGGGGTTGAGTAAGCCAGGGCCCCCACACCGAGGTGCTAATATAACTAATGGACAAGTTAGGCTCTGTTCCCAGCAGGCTAGGAAAAAAAGACACCCACAATCTGAACATACAGGAACTAAAGAGTGAAAAACAAAAATGGAAAAGGAGAATGCTGACAAAAATGTGGTTTTGCAAAAACTGAAGCAATCCACCCTTTTAATTTGGCTCACTTTTACAACATTTCAGATAAATCCGGATTGGTTTACATTGTGCTGTGATTAGCTAAGCTACTCTGACTCCTACGGACTATGATTGATTGGACGTGAAATCAGATCACTGCATCTAATTTTGTTGCTGGCTGGTTGTTCTCACCCAGCTAACTTTACCAAAATGGAAAGCTTCACTGCGAGGCTTTCGCACAATGCAACTACTTCATCGCTCGTGCTGTCACTTAGCTAAAAGGTTTGATCCATCTAGAAACATGTCATCTCATCTGATATGTGAGTGCAACATTTGCCTGACTTCAGCTGAAGAAAGAAGAGAGGACTGGAAAACTTGGACTAACCTGACAAATTGCATAACAATCATTACACTAGCAAAGTCTGCTCCATCAAATTAGCAACATGCAGGCTACAGATTCCTCATGGCATCATTTGCAACTCCTGCACAAGGATTCCAAAAGGACTTACTGAGACTTACAATTTCTCTTTACTGAGAAATAGTTTGTTTTAATGGGAAAAGAATAAAGACAAAAATAAACACAAAAAATTTTCATGACTGCACCAGATCAAACCTCTACGTATTTTAAAGCAGATTTGTTGGAGTTCATTCATTTTTGTCTCTGTGCTCCACCAGGGCAATTTACCAGTTTCATGACCCGACCAGAACCCCGAGTGTAAATTACCTTGAGAAATACTGAGATTTGGTTATGTATAAAATCAGGCTTTAATGCCGAAAAATGATCAAATGTTACAAGGCTAAAAGAGATAGAGGAAAAGATAGAACCTACAACAGCTCTATCATACAAAATTCACATTTTGCTTGTTTTTGTTCTTCCATTTGGGTTTCCCAAGCACTTAAAAACAATCCACCCAGCTGTTTTTTGGCAATAAGTTATTGTTTTTTGGTGTTAACCTTTTCAAAAACACGCGAAACGTAGCATCACAAATTAGCACTCTCCCAACCACCTAGCAACTCCAAGCTGAGGTCCAGTTTGGTCAACTGGTTTTAGCCCTGTCTGCACTGTACAATGGCTGCTGGAAAATACAAGTGTTTTGTTGTTGACTTGCCATCCAGAAACTACTTGATGCTTTCTTGTTGGTTGGACCGGAGGCTCCACTTCTGCTTTTCAAAGAAGTATAGTTGTATAATTATGCATCCGTAGGCAGCCATTTTCAGGTGTGAGTGTAAACGTTAAGTTGGGGAGCGTGGTCGTGATCAGCTTATTTGGATTTAAAGTGACAGGAGTCCCTAAAGCAGGCAGAACTGACTAGATAAAAATCTCATTATATGCCAAGAATTTTGTGCAATGTAACAAACATGTTTTGCACGGCCTTTAGACCTTTCCTAACCTAACCTCTTCAGAAAAATATAATAGGTCACCTTCAATATCTGTATTGAATAATAAAAAAAAAGTTAACATGGTTTGGAGCTTGGAGGAGATTTGGTGTCTGGGAGCCATCTAAGCTGACCTCCAGACCTGCGGCAACCCCACCCTCATCTTCTCACTCATGGTTGGCATTCCCGGCATTCCCTGTCCTCCTTGCTGAAATTCCAAAGACCCTCCAATACCTGACTCCACCAAATGTTCACCTCTGCCCCCTTAGTTAGCCTGTCACTAAGTCATGTAGGCAACATTTTGATGAGTTCTGACCATTGGAGGCAAATGCCACAAGTGTTCCTCATGTGACGTCGGTGCATCACAATCCTGCCTTTGAGTCCATCGCTTTTCAAATAAAAGTTATCAAAAAAATTAATTGGTTGAGATCCTTAGTTTTACACCATTGGCAGAGGTTTTCTATATCATAACACCAGACTGAATTGGTTGTAAAACTAACAAAGTCAGCTTACACTAAATTCCTTGACTGAAATCATGAACTTTCACTGCCAGTTGTGCATTTTTTGATGTCTGCCTGGTCACCATGGTCTGCCACAAAGACCTAAACACAGACTCCGTCGTGCAGAAACAGCAGAGACGACTGGTCACATAACAAAACATCTGACTGAGAAAACAACAGCATGAACAAAAAAACAAATGGCTTGTTTTCCTCCTCTCTAATTGTCGGTGTAATGTGATCAGAGTTAATTTAGACTGCTGGTTTTTTTGTCTGGGAATAGTTTTTTACTGGTTTTGCTGTGTGTATTGGGAATAGGCAGACTGAGGCTAACAATAACACTTTAAAGTCTGGGTGTTCTTTATATGTTACATCAGCACATTTTTTTCAACAAATATAACACAAATTAAGTCAAACAAAAAGATGAAAATATTAAATGCGAGACATACTTTAAACTAAAGTTGAAATCTCTTTATTTGCACATGCAAATGCGTTGGGAACACTGAACAGTTTATTCAAAACATGAAGAAGGTTGTATCAAATTTTGCTGTTAGAATACAAAAAGGGAGGTAAAAGTTATGTTAGTCCATAAAACAAACAAAATAACAAACAAACAAACACACTTTTAGAAACTCAAAAAAAAAAATAGAAATCTACTGCAGATTGAATATTTTCCTCTCCTGTGTCACTCAGCAATATTTAGTTGATTGTGGGAACTGCTTCATGTCTGTGTCGGTTTGCTTTTGTTCCACTACATTAACTACAAAGTCATTTCCAATTAAAAATATGGTTTTCTACCAAAAACAGTGATGTTAGGTTGTTGATATTTTGATCAAAATTATATCTGGCCTACATGAATGTGAATGTTTGCTTTCAGTGTTTGCTGGTGATAACAAAAGTAGTCAAATTTACCATCTCTTATTATTTTTCTTAATGCTCAAATAAAAACAACAACAAAGTAATTATGCATTTCATGGCAACCTGAAAAACAAATATGGTGAATATTTAGCTCAATAATCCATTGAGATGATCTGATTAGGGCATGTGGGTCATTTGCCATCTTATATTTGCAGTTTTATTCTTTACAATTTGGTCTTTTGAGGATGTAAAAGGAAATGAAACCTGTGGGATGCATTTCTACCACCATGCTTAATTTTGTACTCAAACATTTAATACCAGCTCTGAAAAGTGATGATTTAATTTCTTTCTTTTATCTATAGTCAAAAATGAGGCGATACGTTTACTCACTTACTGCTTTTGGCTTGATTTCGAGTCCTAATCCTGCATATTTCACAAGTAGGTTTGGATGAAATCGTAGTGCTTGAAATAAGAGTATAAAGCAGAAAAGTGGAGAATTAGTAGATTAAAGCTGTTTGTCACTATTTTAGGTCTTCATCTTTCTTCTGGAGTTACCTTCTGTCACAACTCGATGGAGATTAACCAGAAAGAAATTATTTCATTTCAACCTTTTGCATTATTTCATTTTAACCTCTGCAAGGTGAAATGACTGAATTTCTCTATTTTATAATTACTTAGGTCATATTTAAGAAAGTATGTGCACCCTGTCATTATCAAAGTAACTGTGGCCAAAGCTAAAAGCATTAGGCAAAGTTAAAGTCTGCCTATCTGGTTGTGGACTTTGAGTAAAACCTCAATGTTAAAGGTCAGCTGTAAAGAGATTTAATTTCCTCCTTTGCTGTTTTTCCGTAGGCTTCTCTGGTTAACTTTACACCCTTGATTTTATCTTTGATTCCTGTTTTGTCTCATCTGCCTCTTTTATTTCCAAGAACGTAGAAAACCTGCTGCTTTCTAATTCACTTGGTAAAGGTCAGCAGCGGATATTTATGTCCTTTAAACCAAACGCCCTGTGGAGGGAGTTAGTTATAAGGAGGTTGACACAGGCGGAAAGTTACGTCTTAAACTTTTGATTCTTTTTACGGCAGCAAAGCATTTATTTTTAATATCTACTTAAACAAAAACCAAATTTAATAGTGTCCATGACGTAAATTCTACAGAATAATTCCAAAACCTTTCAGCAATATGTGCAATTGATTCAAATACAGACAGAAACAGCATGAAACTGTTTGGTTTAAATGTGGTTTCACTTATTTTTGTAGTTCAACAGAGATTTATGCAGTGATTTAACATCATGATGGGTCTGCGTAAATTTTATATCCTGTACCACATAGTAATGTTTTCAATCTGACCAATAAATCTGCTCTAAATGTCCATCAGTAATGAAGTGGAAACAGCTGGTATGGATTCACTTCATCTGGCAGACATGGTCATTTTATTATCAGGCAGTATAAGCGCTGCTGAGCAGGAAAAATGCTATTTAATGCTCTGACGTTTTAAGTTGCACAGAGATTCTTCAGCTGTCTAAGTGGGGGAAAAATGGATTGTAGATCAGAAACATTAGCTATCATGTTCCAGCTATCCAAACAGGGACATGTGCACATCCAGGCAATCTTGCAGCAGGAGATAACAAGCTTGAAGACTTTCAGCAGCGCAATACTTATTTTGTGACAGTTAACCTCCCAACCTCTGACCTCCAAGGCGTTCTTGGAGTTTGAGAGCAGACAAAAGGAGGATGAGAGTGCTGGAGGGAGTGTCCAGGAAAACTGGGAGAGAGGGGAGATAACAGGATAGTAGAGGATGATTGAAGGGAGGAGAGAACAGATGGAAGAAAAGAAAAAGAAGAACCTAAGAGGAAACAAATTACAAAACTTTTTACTCTTTTGGTTGGTATTTTTGTTTTGCTCTATGCTGAAAAACCTGCATCTGTGCACTTTTCCCACATTCCATTTTCAATCACAAAGATCAAAAATGGTACCACAACTGCAGAGAACTGATCTAGAAACTCTTGTTTATTTCCATCTCTCTCACTGGAGTTTATTCGAAAAACAGTAGAAGATGCCACTGATGGGATAATACTTCTACACTGTAGGGGGGCCAGCGAAGGAAGAGTTCATTCACAAATGTCATCAGAACAGAGTGAATTTCACCAATGCAAACATTTGAAAATTGATGCATCTAGATTTGATCTGAAGATGGGAACCAAACATGGCTGATCAACTGAACTGCTGCAAAGTACTACAAATGTGTTACTCTTCCGTAAAATTTTTACTCTCATCTCACTAAGATCTTTTGCTATCTTTCATCGACAAAAACCGCTTAGTAACTAGTTAGTAATGAGAATCAACTTTGGCTTTCTGTGTATTTCTGGTCTAATTTCTAGTGCACGTAATATCTAAGTACACTTAAAATAAGACACAACTAGCTTACAAGAAACTTTTCAGCATGATATAGGAGATTGTTTGAAGTCAATAACTCTTTAATATTGATGAAAAAGTACCAGCTATAAGTGAAAAAATCTGCCAGTGGAACAAGACATTTTGGCTTGTAATACGGGAAAAATATCTTGTTCCACTGGCAGATCATTTTACGTAGCAGTGCTTGTTGTCTGGAATGCAGTATTCTCCACCCAGCTGAGTTTGCATCACCTGTAGAGGAAGTTTGTATGACTTCACTTCTGGAGAATGTCAAACAATTCAATATAAAGTTAAACAACTGTGTTCTGAGTCGGACTGTGCCTGCATTTTTCAGCTTCTACTCTTCATGTGGCTAAAGACTGTCTTTGTTTATGATTGGGATTTTTTTTTTCCTTTTGTTCCTCTCTAGTTCTAGTAAAGCCACTGTCTGTTTAATATCATGGATCCCATCATTACCCACTACTTTTTCAGTGGGTAATGATGCACATATGGCTTGGTAAGCAGCTGCATGTGTGCTCCTGCCTCTTAAAACCTACAGTTATGTCTTGGGGCTTTCTTGGCAAACCAACACCATCTACATCTCGTCTATCCGGTCGTCCTCTCCTTCTCTCTCTCTTCATGGCTCTTCACCTCTGGTTGCCCCAAGTCCATTATCCCTGACCCCAACATTCACTACATACCAAAGATCAAAGCCTGACAAGACCCCCGAAGAACACTCTCACTGTTTCCACAACCCATTAACTCTGCTCAGGTGCAGAGTACCTGCACAGATGAACAAGTGTGTGCACAACGTCTGGCACGTTTACGTGTCTCTGCACAGAATCAGGAAATCTGAAGGAGTCTACAATCGTCTTCAAAACATTTTAAAGCCATTTACAATTTGGTGTTGTTCATGTTGCTGCTGTCAGACAGACTTTTCACATATCTATAGATAAGATGACAGTTTGAACAAATCAACATGCTCCTGCATAGCATAGCAGATGTGTCAGTAAAGCCCAGGCAAATTTGGGGATATAACAAAAAACAACAATTGATTTAAAATGGCGGTACAAGGTTTTCACCCAAAACGGATGAAATGTTGGTTATAAAATGAACATTAAAAGGTATTTGTATAAACAAAGCCAAAATGATCAATTCCTCTGTAAGATTTAGGGTTAAAGTAATAGTTGTCATACTTGATTCTGATTAATATGAAGAAGCCCAGTCAGACTCCTAGTAACAGAGGATTTAATTGCTATAATGCCAATAAATATTTTCCATTTATTGAGAATGGTATTAATCATTTTCACCATGAATGTTTTAAAATTTTGTAGCTATATGGATAAAATTACTACTACTTTCAAGAAATATCTATAATTTCCTATCAAAAAATTTAAAGAAATTTAACTCTACGTGAGGTATGAATAATTCTGGACTTAACTGTATATATATATATATATATATATATATATATATATATATATATATATATATATATATATATATATATAAGCTTACATTATGATACAAAATCCATGTTATGATAAATAGTTACTTTTACCATGGTGGGAAAATGGATAAAAAACACCATTTGGATGTTGTGACATAAGGTCTAGTTATATCAAACATGAGGTTAAATCATATTTAGTATGAAAAATTACTTTGAGGACACGACTGGATTTTTAAAGTGGTTTATGATTTTTTTTTTTCATGAGAAAATCAGAAAACCTCACAGTTGTACCTCCATGTATTGACTGTGTGTGTTTCTACTACAGCTATTCGTAAGGGGAGATAATCCTCCAGGGATCAACAGTAAGTACTCATAAATTAAAAGCAGCTTTAAAATTTTTACACATGGAAATAAATCTCATGATTGGCTGTGTCCAAGTTGTCGTTGGAACAGTTTTATTATATTTTTAGTAGACTGACTAATGGGCATTTGAGTTATATTGATGACAACAGATCAAGTAGATGCACTGAAGTAAGAGGAGTCTGGATGCTCAATAAGAGAGAGGTAAAAGTGTTCAATCTGGAAACAAGCTCATCTATTCATTAATTAATGTACATTAATGCTTCATCACTTATTTACCTTAAACAGCCAATTAAATACCAGTAAAGCTGCAGGCACAAACTTTGGAGCAAATGAGTGGCACACAAATATTGAATTAATTTATTTCTATAGATTCACTGAGATACTATAAGTGGTAACTGGAATCAAAACAATTTTTACTTTTTTTTTGTCAGAAACTTAAAAATGTTTTATTTTTTCAACCAGTGAACGCACCATAGCAAAGAAAAAGCAGTCAGCTGTAAAAACACGTTTCCTGTGGACAATTTTTAATATCAGTGAGGTGTTGAAACACAAAGTTAGAGGAAAAACCCTGAGAGTAAAGACTTTCAGTGGATAACAGGAAGGAAGTTTGGTCTCTATTAGCTTTAAATCTCTTATCAAACACACTTGATTTTGAAATATTTGGCAGCCTTTCAGGGTTTCAATACTCCGCATTGTATGAGAGAAGAAAACTTTCCATGTTTATCCAAAACAAGCCCCCCCAGCAATCACAAAAGTTTGTGATTAAAACAAGTGATGCTGCGTAAATTAAATATTAAATACGATTTAAACTGTAAGAATTGATTAGAAAAGAGTGAGCATAAAATGCAATAAATTTAACACACTTACAGCTCTGTGATCTACTATGTCTCAGAACTGCAAGCTAAACAAGTCTCTCTGTGTGACTGTCAGCTGTATTTAATTTCCGGTTCGCATACTGAAGATGTTGTGAGAAGAGAATCTAATTGACAAAATAAAAAATGAGTGGGACAAAATTAAGTCACAGAGCTAAATCGGTGTTGCTCTGGTTGCTTCAGTGAGGCAGAAAGACCAAACTGAACACACACCACAACGGTGAGTGACAATAAAGCTGTCAGCTCTCACACCTGTTGCCATTTTAGGACGAACCGTTCGACCTACATCAGTGGATCACTAAACCTTTAACCCCTTGTTCCTTTACCTCCCACAATCTGTCTGTTTTTCCTCGGCCTGCACAGCCTTCATCTGTGCGGCTGCTACACTTGAACAGCAAACGGAGCCAAACAACAGCAACAAACAAACAGCTGTGGCGCAGCAAAGACCCCCCAGGACAAGATCGCAATCAGGCCACTCTGGCCAGGCTTTGACCCCCAGGGGCCAGCCTCTCTAACTGGGTTGAAAAAGCAAACCTCGGCTCTCTTCTGACCCTCCTGTCAAGAATCTCTAAATATTTCAAAGCTCTGATAAGCATCTATACTCGACAGCCACATACGGGAGAGGACAACGGCAGCGCAGAGTGTTTCTAGAAAGGACACACACCATAAACATGGTTTTAATTAGCGAGGCACTTAAATCAGTCTTTGTTGTTTTATGGCTTTTGGCTTTACATTACTCCTAAATTATTGGTCTATTAATATGCGAGTGCTTTATCCAAGTTTTGGGGGGAAAAAAACAACATTCAGGGTCAAATATCTGATCTCGGGACCTCTTGGTTTTTGACTGAACCTGGAAGGATGGGTTTCCAATGTCACATTTTTCAGGATAAAGTGTTTTTTCAGAGAGGCAGCACATAAGTCTTGAGTAGTAAATTGCACCAATATTTAAAAGGATGAGCATAAAAATGCCTAAAATATTTTAATGCAAATCTTGCAGTAGACATCTTTAGTATTTACAGCAAAAGTATCCATATCTCTTGTACTGTTCTGCAATATGTCATGTTACAACCAGAATGTTTTTGTATGTACTGTATTATTGATATTTTACATGATAAATCAATACAAAGTAGTGCAAAATCACAAACATCTAAACGTTGACATTTCTGGCAATTCTTCGTTGTAAAATAGCCCAAACTTCGTCAAATTGGCCAGTTTGGCTGAGGAGTGTCTGTGAAGTTTCAAGTTGTGAGAGCAATTCTCAAATTAAAAAGTTATAAAACATAAATATGCTGCATGTTTAGGGTCATTGTGCTAACCTCTTCCCCAAATTTTTTGCAGTCTGTAGAATCGTCAAGATTAGGATGATACTTCTTCCACCGCCCTACTGTTAGGGTTTAGCTGCATTAAATGTGCAGGAAAACGTATAGCAGAAAAAGAAGCACAGATTGGCACAGTGCCTGTCCTGGCCAAGTATTGAGGGAATATACTGTACTGCCTCTGGTACTTTACAGTCTGTAATATTTCTATGTGTTGGACTTCTCCGGCTTCAAAACGCTATCATTATTTTCCTAGCAACATTCTTTTGCAGAACATGCCGCTTCATGCTGACCACATTTTTATCTGTTACCTGACTGAAAAACGCCAAATAAAATCACAGCCACGCCTTGATCCATATGCCAATTCTTTTTAAAACAGTAGGTTAAAAACAATATAAGAAACTAGCATTTTATTTTTCCTGTATTGCAATCAGCCCCTTGCTGCTGTCCCTCTGTCTTTAAGTTAAGCTGCACTATTAAGTGGCTGTTTTAAATTTAAAAAGTTTCAAGTGTCAATTATATTTTGTTTAAACCAAAAAACATTTCTTATTCTTGGAGTTGCATCATCATAATAGAGCTCAGGCTAGAGTTGAAATCCCAACTTGAGATTCTAAGTCCAGTATGCATATAATAAAAAAGCAAAATAATTAGATTCCTAAGTCAAGTGTCTTTCACTAATGGTGGTTCAAGATACTGTTCTAAGTAGAAAACACAGAGCTAGAAGATTGTTTTATGTCAGCCTCTACATAATTTGTAGAAAATGTTAGGAATATTTGTAATTTTTTCCTGGAGATGAGAGCGAAAGGAGTGAAATTCCTGACTCACGCCACATCAACTCCCCTGCGGAAGTCTGCGGAGAACAGCTTAATTATTTGAAGCCCACGTGGAACATCACATAAAAACGTTCACCTCTTGCTGCTCGAGGTGGAACACTGTGAAATCTGTGATGTTTTTGGGAACATTATTTTGCGTTCATATCCTGGTGATTATTTACAGATGTTGCTGTTGCTCCCACTATTAATCTCCAAACATAGTTTTGCACCAAAAATCTCACACGGACTGTGAGCCATGATTTATCAAACCATGCTGCAACAGAAACAATCATCTCTATATTTGGATGTATGCTAATGGAAACCATCAATACAACAAACTATGTTAGTATACAGTACATCAGTACATGCAGTATATAAAAGAGGACTAACAACTGAGCTATGGGGTACACCAGAATTAATTTTTCAAAACAATCTCTTACCACATATGACAACACACTGTTCATGATCACAAAAGCAAAGTAAATTTTTTTTTAGCTCTCATTTACATTTTGATGTGCACTTTGAGTCTCTTGGAATACAGAAAAGTTTAATCTAGTCTCTCGGGGTGCTGCGCAGATATCTTTCTATTCTGTTTGGGTCATATTTTTAAAGTCGTTCAGTTGTCTCTATTTCCTATTATATTTTTGTGTCTATTACATCACAGTATTTGTTAGGTGGATCCACCATTTTTATTCTGTAGTCCAAGTTCAGGGACACTGAAGCTACAAGTGGATAAGTCAAAATTGTTGTTTGGTTGTTGAGTGCATTAACCCTCATCATTCATTACGATACAAAAATGGCCGAACTTGCAAGAACGGAGCTTTCTGTGACCTTCGCAGAGTGTGAAATGCCTCATTCGCTTTTAAAGAGACGGCACCAAAACAAGTTGCTCTTCAAACCAGTCAAAACTCGACTTAGAAAAAAAAATGTTTCATTTTATCTGACCAAAAATATTATGGCTTCAAGTCTCAATAAAACATTTAGCATTATCTGTTTAATAATGAGGATGAAAACCTCATTTCTAAGGATGTCAGTAATGTTTCTACAAAACTCTGGGAAATGCACATAAAAAATGTACATGCCAAATGAGGTGTTCCGGATTTTAAAACTCAATTTAAGAAACGATCACACCCTCTCTCTCACTCCAAATGAACATAATAAAAGCCGGCAGCCATGTTGTAACAACAGCCATGACGTAAATACATTCAGAGCTGAACCCCAGTGCACCAGCTGCGCTATAAAAAACACGACTCCATGTTTGTCCTTGAAATGCTCCGACTCGCATAAAGACACACAGTTACCAAAAACACACACCCACACACACAGTGACTCATGACTTCATCTCTCAGTGTGTTCTCGACATGAAGCATCAGGACCAAAGCTGATGAAAAATGGATGAACAAAAATGAGCAGCTGAGAGGAAGGCTGCAAGAGACCTGAAGGAGTGCAACAAAAAGATGGAGTGAAGAGGGGACTCAATCTTTCCCCATGAAAACTCTCCATCAATAATCCTCTTTTTAGAAGGCATCGAAGGCTTTGCAACAAAAAAGTAATGATTATTTGTTCGAATGTATGGAAAAGATTAGGTTTCATTAAAATATTTAGTTGTTATATATCTCTATTACTTCTATCATAAACCCACTGAAGTCTTGCTGATTATAAATTACATACCAACACTGTATCAGATTCTGGGTAGGTAAAACAAACAAAATGTTCTTCAAAACATAGATTTTGTGTATTCAAGGTCATGGTTGAAATTTTGTTAAGAATAAAATATAGTAAGTGCACATGAAGTCCTGACCATTGGACGTAAAGTTGCAGAAAAAAAAAAAGTGAGAGGCAGCAAAGAAAGAGGAGGTGGAAAAATGTTTTCATTTGCAACAAATCAGACTGTAATATGTTAGGTAAAAGTTGAAGACATGTATTTATTTTGCCTCTTTCCCATTCAACCGCTGTACCTTGTGTTAGGAAAATTATCCTCCTGTTCATTTACTCATGAGTTTATTTTATAAGTTATCTTTTCATATTATTCTTTTCATATTATTCTTTTATATTATTACTCTCATATTATTCTTCTTTTTATATTTACTTAACTTCTCTTTCTTTTGTAGTATAGTATATCATTAACTTTGTTTAGGATGTTTGCTTGGAAGCTAAAAACGTTAAACATTCATGTGTTATTAGTTCCATATGTAACTGATTAGTTGTGGTCAGTCACATGCCCTTGTAAGGGCATGTCCATAGGAGGTTTCAGAATGTAAAGACGGTTGGTCAATTCTCTGTGTGACTGTGTGAAGAAGCCCAACCTCCTTTTTCTATACAATAAAGAGAAATGCAAAGAAAGAACTGGCAGAATTGAGTCCAGACAGTGTTTGACAGCGATTTGTCGCGTCTGTTCTCAATTCTCCTATTCTGCAGAAAAGAAATTAAAAGAAACCTAATCTCTGTCTCTGGCTGATTCTTTGCAGGTTATGACAAATAAACCTATCACCTTGATTTTAACTTTATGTGTGAAATGGGTCAAAGCTGTTTTTTTAACAACAATTTAATCGACATCAGGTGCATAAACCAGTATTAACTTTCAAATGTAAAGCGAACACATTGTATTTGTTAAACTGTACCAATGAATAGTATTTATAAATAGACATTTTAGCATCTCTTTTTGGTATCTAAAAGAATAGAGCAGTTCATTAAAATTTCTGAAAGATAGTGGCCCTTCAGGTTTTATCCTTTACAAGATATAAATTTCTCAGTAAAAGTTAGAGTACTCATCACTGAAAGCTTTTTTTCTAAGAAGGGTCGATACTCGGCCCATTACTAGTTTTTAGATTTTTCCCTGAAATCATATTTTTCAAAAACTCTGTTTCATGCAGACAGACATTGTAATAGCCTAAAATTGCCTATGTTTGGAGTGGATCAATGTAAATATTTGTTTAATTAGATGATACACCTGACAAGCCAATGTGTGAGATACATCCAGTCCCTTTTTGAAGCATTTTAGTGTTTTTCCTGGAGTCACTCTGCGGACATTGACGAAAACAACTGTCTTCTGAAGAAAAACCTGGAGAAGTGAATCATCTTTCATTGGGAGACACTGCTGTTTTGTTAGCTGTGAGAATGTAAAAAAGTTTAAGCTTTTAAATTGAATACAAGACATTATCGTAAACTGCGGTCATGCAATTCAAATTAAAGACAAGTTAAAGCAGGACACATAATGTGTTTACCATCTTTTATGTAAAGATCATCTCGGGTGAGGTTACATTTTTAATCTTATTAAAATGTTCATACTTTTTTATGCTGAAAAACACAGGATGAGCAGAACACATACAGTACAGGCTCGTTCTAATGCATTTACATGCTTTATGTTAAGTGAATTTGTGTCATAAATTTTACATTTTAGCTTAGACTACAGCCCATTGCAAAGGTATTTAAACATCATAAACTTCTCTACTACTTTTCATATTACAACAATTTAACTCATTGTATTTTACTTGAATTTTAGAACTGTTGTTGTGCCGTTTTATTTGTAGCCTGAATTGCTCTGTATTCAGCTCCATCCAGCTTCCTGTCAACTCTGACCAGTTTCCCTGATCCTGCTGAAGAAAAGCATCTTCACAGCATGATGCTGCCACCACCATGTCGCAGGGTGATGTGCAGTTTACGTTTTCCACCATCTAGCTTTTAAGATTTTCTTTCCATAATGCTTTTCATTTGACAAAGATCCACTGTTATGTGTTGGTTCACTATATAAAATCCAAGGCATATATCAGGGCTGGACAATAAATCAATAACAATATGTACGGCAACAGACATGTGATCAATATCAATATATAATACATACGATGGAATATTCAGTTGTTGTTTTTTTTAACTTTATTTATTCTACTTTGAAGATTGCAAGATTTTAACATCAACATTGTTAATGTTTGTAGTTATTCTTTTCTAACATACAGTATTTTTATAATGTGATATTTGTCATTGTGCTAAAAATCCTCTATGTATGTTAATGTTACTTGTTTGAAATAAAGTTTAAAAAATATATATATTTTTTTCTTCATTATTTAATATATTCAGTGAATTCTGATCCAGAACCACACAGCATTCTGGGAGATGTAGGCAGAGGAAAGGCTTTAGCTGCTCAACTTCTCACAGCAAGTTAAGCTAGGTTGGTGGAATCAACTAACTCACTCACTCACTCTTTGGTTACCTAGCAACAACCTGCTGGGTGGCCAGCAGTTTCAAGTTCCAATAACTTTGGTTACCTAGCAACAACCTGTTGAGTAACTGCCACAGCAGCTATATGGTTCACCTCTGTGTCTCATAAGTGCTTACAAATAAAATAAAATAAAACAATAAGGAGTGAAAACTGTGAATAAACCAGCATACATTCACTTTTTTCAATGATCTATAAAACACACATTCAGAAATGTATCATAATAAACAATTCACAGTGATAAATTCTCAAAAAACACTACTACAGTTGATTTTAATGATTTTACACAATATTTTGAGTCCATTATTGAGAAAATTGACTTAAACTTTGTTTCGCTGTAAATTTTGATGCTTGGCTTGGCTAACATCCTGGGAACACACATTCACTTCATGGCTAAATGAAGCAGCAAAGAAGCACTGTTATGTAATAACTTCCAAGTCATTGTAGTATTTAGTGTTGACCTGTGGATTCATTATCAGAGCTGAGTGTCGGGGACAGGGCAGAAGACGGGAACAAAAGAGCTTTGGCTTTTTTTCATATCCTCAGAAAGACGGCAGTTTTTACAGTTATTGAGCTGGGAGTGAATCTGAAAGCAGGAGGAAAAGAAAGCTCTCCTTAATACAGACTGATTAGCCACTTCCTGTTTCTCTTAAAGCACAGCTAGAAAAAAAACTGTCTTGATTAGCAAGATTAGCTTTTTGGGCAAAAACAAAGTCACCTTGTTGTACTCCAGCTTTAGGACGGACTGACTGTTACTTTTGTTAAATTCAATTAACATTATGTTATTATGCTGTTTTTCAACTTTAGGAAGTTTTGTTGCTGCTGAGGACTTTCAATTTGTTAATCCCAATGCTAGAATCAAAATAGCCTGATTTTAATTTGTTTTTCAGGATTCTGCATTTTAAATGAATTAATTGCTTATCTGCTAGGCTGCCCCTCGTCTATATGTTCCACGTCACTGAAGTAGTAATCTCTGTCATCAGGCTTTTTACTTTAATTTGACTAATTTGGTTAGGTAAAATTGGTTAAACTCTCTCAACCCACAAAGGGGCACTGGTTTAATCAGCTGGAGAAGTGAACCATCTTTCAGCTTTCAGAATGAGTTTCAGGTTTTCAGTTTCAGTTTGGAGGCTGACAGATGTGAAAACTTGCGTTTTTGTGCTAAAGTTTCAAATTATCTTCAAGGCAATTTCATATTTCTTACTCCACACTTACTGTTGACCCTGAAGAAATGAAAGTCTTCTTTTTAGAGTTTCTAGTTTTATTAGATCATTGTCCTGCTGTTTATGATTGTGGTAGAGGGATACATTGCTGGTACTAATTTGGTGTCAAATGGATTTTATAGTAATGTTTTGACATAGTTCTCTAGCTATAAACTTTATATATATATATATTTTTTTTTTTTTTACCATTTTTTTACCATCAATAAACATGGTACCAAAACAAAGTTGGGTCCTATATTTCATCTAATTGTCATGTGAATTTTAAGGAAATTTTTGAAATGTTACAAAAAAGGAAAAAGAAAAAAATACAAGTGGGTTTCCATCTACTAGTTTGGAGCAAATCAACCACAATGCAGAGCAAAATGCTGTCAGATATTGTAATAAACACAATCCAAATATTTCAAACTAGCATGGACCACAAAATAGAGAATCCTCCCCTGAGAACCTGATGATGGGACTGAACCCCTGCAGCCTCTGGTAAGGCACACAGACCTTCAGTGGATGGGAAAGTTTGCTACATAAGAACATATTTGGCAAATGTATTTTCATCTCTACGTTAGTGCACAGACTCTTTTTCGAAAAAGCCAAAAACCGCCTCAAGCGAGTGAATAGACAGAATTTTAGCAAAACTGAGAACGATTTTACAAATTTTGCTTTCTTGGAACCGTTTCTAATACGACGCTTCAAAATACGCAAAAACCAAAGAAACGTTGATGGAAACATAAATACAGTTCTAGTCGTTTTTAATTATTGCTCTGACTATAGTTATTTTAGTCCAGCCAATAAACATCTGAATCAATATTATGGCATCTTCTCCTGGCTTTACCATTTTGACTAGCTAGTAAACATTTTAAAAATGCATTATAGGAATTATTAAAGATACCAACACTTGTGGCACTGGTGATTTTGTGAAATTTGTATACTGAAATTACCAAAAGAGCAGGATGTGCTGTGTAGGATGAACTTTGTGGATTTTAAAGCAATGATTGTGCTGCGTTTTAAAAGAATAAAAGACCACCGCTTGTGACTGAAGGAAGTCTGCAGGTCTTTTAAATCCTTTTTGCTTCAGAGATCACTGATGAGTTTCGTTTGTGGGCCATGTGAATGTAGGACCCATTCCTTCCCTGTCAACACCCACGTTCTCCACGGCACCGGGTCCGCTCCTTCTTTCTCTACCTGAGCCCATTTTGACTCAACCTCTGTCATCGGAGTCCTTTTAAAATCAGGCAGGAGGGAGAACAGAGGGAACAATCGGCTGATTCATCTGGCTTTGTGTCATGCTGACGCCTCACCCCCCCCCTAACTTTCTCTCTCTCTCTTTCTCCAACTTTTTTTTTCTCTCAATCTCGCTTGGATGTACTCGCCCCCCTCTCCCTTCGCCCACCCAAAACGCTGCTCCCCATCCAGGCCCGTCATCAATGAATCTTCTGTCTCGCTCCCCTCCTGCCTCCCCCCTCTTTCTCTCTCTGCTAAACAGGATAATCAGAGCCAGAGCAGCATCTGATCAGCCGCAGCTCATTACACAGGAACGTAAAAGCTTTAATCAGCACACTTTACTTTACATAACAGGGTGTTGGATCATTGGAGTCACCTGTCTTTGCCGTTGTGATGACCGAGTGCAAATTAAGTGATACAAAATAATGCAAATTCTATAAGCCCAAACCTAAAATGTCTCAGCAAATATGTTTATCTGAGCTTACTCTGAGTTAAGCTAAAATTGACTGAGGGAGATTGCTTTTATCTAAAATGATCATGTAGTTAACATGAAATAAAATAACTAACCCCTGAGGAATTAGTCCTGAACTGATTAGTTTACAACCACTTTCTTCCTCATTCTGGTGCTCAGTTTAGACAGTAAATCGTCTTCTGAAGGCCTAAATGTGTTGACATGATTAGCTGTGAACGAGAAAATGAACAGGCGTTCCCAATAGAGGAGCTGATGAGTTTTTAACGCATCTTCTGAACATCTAAGAGCTGTTTGACCCTCTGACAGTGAGGACACTGGGACACAGCTTCCACAAAAATGATCATTAACATTAACCTGCACACAGACTCTAAAATTAGATCATTGTATCGTTTATCGTTAACTGGGGGGGGAAAAATCAAATGATTGTGATAAGAATATGTCATCTTATTGCAAGTAGAGGTTTGTCTTAGCGACCACAGAGTCTAATAATCTCGATCAGAGGACTTCAGGGATTATGTTTTATACACTGACCCTGTTTTGAGTTACTATTTCCTCCTTGACCTGTTTGCTGCGCTTTATGATCTTCATGATGCTTGGTTGCCCCATAAAATGTTCTCCACCAAATATATAGAAACTTCACAAAAGGTAAGGTCATTTTATTACACATTTTCCGCAACAAGGCAGCTCAAAGTGCTTTACATGAATTAGAATGAAATACAACAAACCAAAGGAAAGAGCAAAAGAAGGAAAAAGAAGGTAAAAAAGTACTAAGTTTGTTGTAATTCCTGCTCTGGGTTGAGTGAAGAACAGATGGATTTACACACACGCCCACGCACACACACGACCCCTCTCCCCCCCACACACACAGAGGTGGACACATTGAATTATAATTAAGTGACGTCTGAAGGAGATCGGTTGTACTGGTTTTTATTTAGGAGTGTCAGAGAAAAGGGGGATTGTGACAAAAAAAAGTCACGTTTTCTTTCCACTCAATTCTATGTATTACTTTGCGTTCCCAAAAATGTTGCTAAAATACATTAAAGTTTGTGGTTCAACCCTATAAAATATTTCAAAAATGAATATGAATACTTTTGGAAGGCACTATACAGACTTTTATTTCCATTTATATGTCATAAAGATCAGAATTATCCAGTGATGAGGGGTAAAAGAGCAGATTTTATTAAAACCCATTGGAGCTCCAACGCCTAATGTGATTTATTTTGACAGCATTTGTGAGGTTGAGGAGACGGTAAAGCATGAGGAAGGCGTGTCCCGGTGGTGGAGAGACACACACACACACACACACACACACACATTTCTAAAATTCCTCTGCGGAGTGAGGAGGGTATTTATCGTCTGCGTATCAAGCATGCAAGCTTCGACCGCATCAACCAAGCACACGTTATCACCTTGCAAGCACAGCGTACTTGCCCTCTCTCTGGTCCCAAAACACACCACAACATGCAGCTGTACTTGAATGCATCATGTTGTTTGAGCAGGTAAATGTTTAAGCTTTAAAATGTCTGACAGATGCATTTCAAAGTGGAGACCTGGCTTAGTGTAATGCTGCACAGCTCTGCTCCCTCCCTCCTCTTTGAGATGGTGAAAAAATAAAAGACTTGATGCAACAGCCAAGGTCATGGTTCCCTTCTGCCCAAGCAACAACTTTCCAGGTTTGCACAGTCAAAAAAAAAAAGACAGCAGTGAATTATAAAGTGTCTAGACAAAGGCCCAAAGGGACTGAAACATTAATTAGAAATGGTAATTATGGAACTGCGCAGCAGCAGGAGCCATAAATGCACCTGTTCCAGCCCTTGCAAGGGTACAAGCGTGCTTTTTCTGAGGTTATGTAACTCTGGAACTGGATCATGTTAAAGTCATTACTCTACTAGGTTGTAAAGCTACGCAGATGTTTCACGAGTTTAAACAAAGTAACACGAACCGATAATTTTCTAAAATCGCCATGCTTTCATTAGCAATCACACAATTTCTGCGCTTAGATCAAACAACACAAGTGTTGTCTTTGAGATAAACGAGCCACTACATGTTTCCTTCGGTTTGCATCACCTGCTTTAGCTGGAATCAGTAAGAAAAGTAGATTTAGAGCCCCGGTGATGTCACAATACGTTACGTTGTGCCAAAATTCCTGCGAAAAATGATGTGAAGACGGTGATGCCAGTGACAGGAAGCACAAACTATAATACACAGATTACATAGAAACAACTTCCAAGACGTTATGATATGAGGAAATGTGGGCAAAACAAGAGTCTCCCTGGAAAGGAAACAAGTGTGAACAGATGAAGCTGTGATAAAAATCTGCAGGGACGTTAAGCTTTCAGCTTTGTTGGTTTTACCGTCCTGGAGGTCTTTCAGGAGAAGCAACAAAATGTGACCTGCTGACCTTTCGCACATAAAAATGTCAGTAAATCCAGCAGATTATACAGAGCATTTATGAGACAGGTGGTTAAACACACACACACACACACTTCAGAAGGTGTTTTCTGTAAATGAACATAAAAGGGCAGCAAAAACACAATTAAGAATAGTTTTGATAATTTAAGATTTATAGTTGAAGTTTAATTATTTGGTAGATTTGATAAGTCTCCCTGTCTTATCTGTCAAACATGACCTGCCCAGAGAGTTTAAATCATGGTTTCCTCTTTTAGTGAGGAAGTCATCTCCAGGGGAAATACTTGATTTAATTTAGAGGAGGAGTTGAAACAATTGCTCGATAAGTGGTCTAGCATTTTAGTCAGCAGCTATTTTCAAATTGATTTTCTCTTTAGGTTCTGCATTAAGTAAAAACTTCTGTCTTCCTCAGCAGGGTCAACATTTGGTGCTTCTTTTTGTGCATCCATCCATTTTCTATTTCCACGGAAGCCTTTGCAATTTCTGGTGTCTTTGATTCTGATATTTAACTAGTTCTGACAAATAGATCATAAAATAAAGTTTCCACATGATTCCAACCATCAGAAACATAGAAAACCGAAAGAGAAGCTGCACAGAGTGTAGAAGATATGGTTAAAATACCATTGTAAAATGAACACAAACACTTAATGTTCGTTTAAAGTTGCTGATGCAAACTAACACCAGTCAGATACTGAATATAGGTGGTGATCTGCACCATTGTTTACTTATTAATTTTTTTTTATTTATTTAAATATTTTCCTATTTTTCCATCTTTCCATATTTATAATGTTGGTAAATATTATGTATTCCTTTATTTAGAAAGTTTTGGATGTTGGGTTAAATCGAATCTATTATTTTTATTATTATCCTGCTATCAAATCTTTTTTGTATTAATTTCATTTCCCATGCTTTTTTTTCCTCAAAGGATAATTTATTTTCAATTGTCCACCTCATGTGTTTTTGGCTGCACTAAAATATTTTTTATTAGCCATTTCTTTTTTAATATTGCAGACTAAAAAGACTGGGGGAGTCCGCTTTACATTTAGAAGCAAAACGCAGTGCAAAGTCACTTCCGAGTCCGTTTTATCTCTTTGGAAGAATCTGTTTCTTTACGTTTTCAAACAGCTAAAAACACATTTATACGGAAGGCTGCTGGGTATCCGAGGCTCTGTAATCTGCCTGGCTGTAAATTTGAAGCAGTCTTGGCTGCATGCTGGCGTTTTATTACTGCGGGACTGCAGACAAGTCGACCCATTACTCAGCAAAAACAGGCGCACATGGAGCGCTGCGGAACATTGCGGGAGGTTGTTGGGACAATAAGTATGTTTGCAGACATGAAATCGGGAACGTTTATCTCTCTGCCTGGTGCAAAGGGCTGTCTTAGAGGCCGCAGGGGTTAAAATGAGCGTTACCTTTCCGTCCAGGACGCTGCTTCCCTCCTGAAGCACCTTCACCTCTGCGCTCAGCTCCCCGCCGGAGGCTGAAGCTGACGCATCCTCCTGGATCTTCCCGTCCCGCTGCGATGAGCCCTGTGCTCCCATGGCGATCTGTCGACACAATGTGCACTCCGCTCGCCTTTGATCAGACCAACTAAGCCACAAGAGGAAGAAAAAAAAAAAAAAAACTATTGCACCACTGCGAGTATCCAAAGCGTCCGAATGAGAGCGTTAAGGTGTAGCTCCGCCCCGGCTCGGCCTGGATCCGGAGTGATGAAGTGTGAGGACCACCAAACTCTTGTTTCTTTTCTTCCTTTCTTTTCTTTAGGACATTCCCACCTCCTGCAACTCACTGTGTCCCGTTCAGCTTCAGAAAAGATGCTGCTGGAGGAACAAACAGAGGAGAGTGAATAAAATAAATAATTCAGCGCTTTGGGATTCTTGGGTTGAAATTAGATGCTAAAAATAAAATTAGAGCCCATCTGAGAGATGATCCTGCAAGTCCATGCAAACACCAAGCACCTCGGAGGGCATCCTGAAAATTAGATCACTGCAAAACAGATAAAACCTGAAGCTTTTTTTTTTAGGACAGGGTGGAAGTAAAAGAGGAGCTTTTTGAACCTAAATGCCAACACTCAACGTTAGATAGAAAAATTACACATTTTACGACATGAAATCTACAGAGTTCCTTGGTATTCCGCCCCCTTTACTTACCTCCTTCCTTCTGTGTACAAATAACCAGAATAAATGTTCTCAAAGAGGTTTATTAGAGAAGATAAGTCAAGAGAAAGCATCATGAAGACCAAGGAACATATCAGACATTTCAAACAAAGTTAGATTACAAAACATTAATTAAATCAGTGTTTATTCCATCATCTGAACATGGAAAACGTTTAAATTTACTAAGACATATTCATCATTCAGTCTCTTGATATGTAGACCATGTGGAGAAATACCCATAAACTTGCTAGCAAAGTAGGACTAAATAGAAAAAGCACACCACAATTTTCAGCTTTTTATTTTACCAGTGTAATATTTTTCTTACATTTGTCTATGAAGTACCAGCTTGCATTTGACTAAAATCCCAATAAAATCCACTCAGGTTCTACTGCTCAGAAAGATCATTCATGGATAAAATAAAACTACAAAAACTGTCTCTGTAAAACAAGAAAGAGAGGATTATCTTAGAAAAAACTAACACATTGTAAAAGTAATAAAGATATGCTTATTCTCTCTGGTGCTTCCTAAAGACACATTTTCATTGTGGCTCTATTTGTATCATATTTTCATATTTCTCCACAACTCGTGATGCTGAAGCAACATTTACTGTTCCTCTAATTTGGCTTGTAGCAGCAGGTTACACTTGTTGATTTACAGGTGACTGTATAAGTGCGGGTGCGTGGAGTATCTCTGGCTTCCTGGTGTTCAGGTTTCAGTGTTAATTGCAGGTCAAAACTTCGTGCAGGCTTCTTTGGAACTTTAATGGAAGACAAATAACAGTCTGAGCTCCTTCAAAAAGCAAAGTTCGCATAGCATTAGTCTGAGAAAATCAAAACCAGAACATTCTGAACCAGCAGAGACTGAAGGAAACACGATGAAGGTATAGGACATCTTGAAAACTTTTAAGCATCAAAGTGTTCACAGGCGACCCAATTTTAGAATAAAAATCTAACTGAAACTAATGTGAACAATTAGACCAGTGTGAATTTAAATATGCATAATGTTACAAACTTCATTTACGCACTAATATATAGAACATGCATCTGCAGTGTTAACAGGGTTAGCATCTCCCACTCACAAGAACTTAATTAAATTTAATGCAATGTTGTTTAGCAAATTGAACCTCTATACACTATGATCTTCTAGCAGAGATCAGATTAAGACCTACATAAAGAAAGATGGTTACTGGAGTTTAAAGAGTTAACTTGTTTGGTCCACAGGGAAGAGAAAGCCGGAAATAAAATTCAACCGATGTGATGCATAACGACATGTTACTCATTAGCCGCCCATGTGCTGTAATAATCTGTAAACAACGCCACACAATATAAAAAGCAACTTGGACTTTAAAGTATTAGGTTAGAGAATAAAAAAAGTTAGTTAAGAATTTTGTATTACAAATAATTTATCAGTCTTCTGTTGTATTTTTCCCCACTCATTTTGGTGAGAGGTTGACATTTCTTCATCTTGTGATTGTCTTTTAAACTATTTCCCTAGGCGGGTAAATGAAGTGAAATAATTTCAGCACAGAATGCCTTGGGATTCCCTGGAGAAGAGGAAAATCTGAGTCTCCCTGCTCAAGCTGCTGCCCTGCGACCCGACCCCGGATAAGTAGAAGACAGAGGATGGATGGATCATAAACTCAAACATGGAGTCTGCTCAGTGTTACTTTGATCTGGGTTGGATGAGATGATAGTTTCCCAGTAAAAACCCTCCAGTGGTATTTGGCGGAAAACAATAGATAAGCACCTCATGTCCAGTATTAAGAATAGTGAAGTATCAGTAATGCTGTGGGACAGTGTCTCTTCTGAAAACCCTGGAAGCTTGTTACAGGATTTTTGCTGTTTTCTTTAGACACCATCAACGCTTAAAGGAAACAAAGCAGATGGTTGGATGGTAATGCACCTTAAAGAATGAATTTCAGATATCATGCTACTGTAGCAAAATAATTGAGGTTTTTAGTGTCATTACCAGGGATGCAAACAGAGACCAAGGTAAGTGGCTGCTTAGGGCCTCCACACCACTAGTGTTCCAAGGGGGAACACTAAGATTTATATATTAAAAATAGCATTGAATAATGCAAACTAAATCCTATTACACATGGAAAAACCATAGCTGTTACACTAATTATTGGTTAATATCATCCTGCTGTTGGCTGCTGCCACTGTTGGGGAAATAAAGATCAAATTTGTTAACTGTAAATTTAGTGTTTATCAAGAATTGTTACTTTCAAAAAGTTAAAAAACACTTAAATACCACTCTGCATTTTCAAATCTACATTTTCTTAGTTCGTTATTCCTGTAAGGTGAAAATCAACAGCCACAGTAACACTGGTATGACATAATTACAAATTATGCTAATGATAGCAGGTATGCCATGGAATGACAAACCGTCCAGTGTTGACATGTTGATATGTGGGGCCCCAAATGAACATCTGTTTAGGGCCCCAAAAAGACCGGGGCTGGCCCTGGCTGCCAGCCAAGGTCAGAGGTCCTGCATTTGGGGGAAGATTTAATAAAATTTAACAGCCAAGTTGAAAGATAAAAGTATCTGAGATGTTCAGCAGTAATCCTAATGTCATTTAAGGAAGGGAGAGGAGTGAAGGAGGGTCTGATTAAAGTGAAAGCCTTTCCGGATGCGTCAGGTTTTACGCTCAATAAAGTGACAATGCAAGGGCCTCTTGAAAGGCTCAAAGCTTGCCTGACTCCCAACACTGACGCATTCACAGAAACCTGACGCTTTTCTCTTCTTAGCTAAATAGGATTTTGCCAGGCAGCAAAACAGATCTTTTATTGGAAAAGAACAAAATGCCCCAGCATTTCATTTCATTGAGTTGAAGAATGCGGCCCCACGGTTTCATGTCTGATGAGGGCACCAGGAGATGTCTGGTCCAGGAACAGCAGGGTCCGAAACGAGACGGCTGCATTTGCATGAGGGCTGGAAGTGTCATGATGGGAGACAGATGTTGGCCGACAGCAAGAGGCCGTTCTCTTCTAAAAGGATAACATCTCGGATATTCGATATTATAAACTCAGGCATCATCATTTTGGCGATGAGTTGTCAAATATGTAAATTGAAAGAGACAGTTAAAATTGTGATTTCTAGTCCAGATAAAGCTGCCCAGTTCCCCCAGTTTGAAAAAATCTAAACCAGTTTTGGTCTGACACATCCACTGGGACCTGTCCTTGGTACTGAAATTAGTTTCTTTAGTGAAACATTACCAACAAATTATCAGAAACGATCAGACACGTACTCTACCTTGAGCAAACAGGGAATTTCCAGCAATGAGGAAACAAGTTTCCATGAAAAACGACCTCAAATCTGTCATCGGCTCAAAACAGACAGACTAAACCCCATGACTTACTCAGCACGCATTTATGCAACACTGAAAAAAAAAAAAAAAAAAAGACAGGATTCCTGGAGCCGAGGCTACAGCTTTAACTGCCACATCCTGACGGTTTGAACATAGAGAACAGCGTGAGGAGGTGTGGAATGCCAGCTATGCACGCATGTAAAACGACTCCATGTCGCAAACACTTCATAATGACAGATGCTGCGCCCTGCGGTGCTGCTGAGGGGCCCCGGCAGCCAACTTTCAGGCGTGCTTCCAACACCTTAGCAGACAAGCTGGTGTTTGGGTACAGAAGAAATGCTTGGAGTCTAAAAGCTTTAAAAAAAAAAATTTAAAAAAAGAGCAGGAAAGAGTTTTTATTTTAGCACTGAAGTGGTTCCAGCAACACTATGAGGCAATAAGACATGAAGAAATAAACAGAACAAGCTGAAAACAAGAGTACAGGATCTCTGAGGCAATAAAAGATTTATTAGAAAGGCACTTGTGATCACTGAAAATGTTAAACATACATTTGTTGGAGTAAAATATATTTAACACTATTCCTGCTTTTGAAAGCCATGTTTAAGTCCAATAAACCTGAACAGCCGACTGAGTTGAATTCAGTCGGCTAACAGGCTATAAATAAGAGTCCAAGTTCCCACTTCTGCTTAATTTCAGACCATAAGAAGACATTAATAAGCAAAACTAAATAACGAAGACACTTAATATGTAAAAAAGACAAAAACTAAAGATTTGAATAATGGCAATCACACATACAAGTCATGAACACAATTGTCAAGTTTTAGTTCATCCACCAGCATTGTAGTGAAAATGTAACAGTTTTAGCGCCATTAGAAGGACAATGAAAAAAACAAAATCAAGTAGATGGCAACCAAATCATAATACTTTGAAACCATCGACAGAGCAATGACATCAGTGCTTATGTAGTCATGCTGAGTATGTGGCACGGCTGTGGATTTTGGCTAATCAAATAAATGTGCAAATAGAGCATAAACCAAGAGTTCAAAATACATTTGACTCTTCACAATATGTTGCTTTATTGTTAACTAGAATAACAAATGATCCCAAGAGCTCCTGTTTGATTTGCTACTCCTGAAGCCACAGTGTCAATCTAATTTGAAGCTAGTTAGGTGAAATGAGTCTGCAGGATTGTTACCACATTAAGCTTTTATCTGCTCACACTGGCTGCCTGTGTAATAGCTTGAGTCCCGAGGTATTTTGGTTAATATGTGCTCTAATATCAAAAATTTTGGCCCATTTGAGCACAAGGCTGTTAATGTGCCGCTACTTTAAAAGCTGTGGGAGTGTTGGCCTTTTGAGGAAATGCAAGTCATCACAGTGAGTCAAACATATAGGGCATAGTAGAGTGTGATGGATCCTGAGAAAAAAAAAAAAACTAGAAACACAAAGGAAAAAAAAATGTAGGAAGAAAACTATACCCGTTGAGGCAGTGAAACATTTTATAAACTGCAAACCTTGATAAAAGTAATAAAATCCCAAAAAGCTTTTCACATTTTGTCAAGTTACAACAATAATCTCGATTTTAAACTGGGACTTTTAGCAAGAGAATAACAGAACAGAGTGAATTTAAGGAAATTAAATGAACTTTCAAAGTGACTTACAATAATAAATCTGAAAAGTGTTGCAGGCCATCAAGTAAGGCAAAGTTTTAGGTTTATAAACAGTTTTAGCTAATTCAAAGAACAATAATACGTTATCTGCCATATGATTCATTTTCCTCACTTTCTTCTGATAGCCCTTAATAAATACATGTAAATAATACATGGCACACTCTTTCAGACTTTCATTAGTAAAAAAAAATTGTATGAGTTAATTTCTGCCTTACTTTGTGTTGATTAATCACTTAGCAGCCCAATTTAGCACAATACTGTCTGAATTTAACGTGACAAGCCAATAAAAATGTCCAAAGGTTATTAAAACTTTATAAGACAAAGTAATAAATAAAATGTAAAAAGTGCAACTGCTTATGACCTGGCAGCTGCGGATTCAATTAGCTTAAATTGAATGAGATGAAACCTACAGGAATATCTATGTTGCTCAGAAAAGGCCGGTGATCTCCTCCGTTTCAGGATCAAGGTCGATGTCATAGAAACAGGGGCGGGTGGGCAGGCCGGGCATTGTGCTCATCTGAAAAAAAAAAAAAAAAAAAAAAAGCAACATCAATTTTTTCACTATTATTGTTTACTGCTCCAAACTGAGCACATTTATTTTGAGTCACTTTAGAGGTGTTATAATACTATAGGCCTAATCCAGGAAGGAAACTCTTGATAGTTTGAGTTGACAAAATCCTTCAGACTTCATTTTCTGGAAAAATTCATGAATATGTCAGTGAGGTTAAAATTAAAGAAGGTTACAATATACATAATAACCAAAGCCATAAATTAGACTATTCACCACAACACAGCTGTTAGAAACTAAAAGATTACCTACAATATTCAACATCAAAACCTGATAATTAGAGTGGGATCAACCCCCACAAGTCCAATAACAACAATCTGGACTCATTTAACTGAATGTCAACAGTGTAGAAAATGGTGGCCTTGTTCTTAAAGAGGGTAAGAGGGCTGTCTTTAAGGTAGGAAGCAGAGTTAAAATAGAACGTAAAAAAACACCAGCTAAGATAAGAGATACAAGTTTACTGCTTAGCAAACTGCACATATTTTAAAACATAATCTGAAAACTTTAAGAATAAAACAACATCTAAGACTTGTGCATTTGTACAGCATTAATCAAAAACATAAGTCAGTTTAAATTACAGAAGAACGCTTCAAAGAACAACAAAATGGCCTCGGGAAGTTACTGGAAATGCAATAAGCGGCTGTATGACAAGAACAGCAGAAAAACATTAAAAATATTTAACACTACCACTCCATTTGTGACGTAATAAAGTTACATAATGGACAGAGGAAACTGGAAACAATAGTAAAACTTAGACCAATGTTACTGAAAATGTGATTAAATGTCTGCATTGAATGGATAAAGCCTAATCATATCTGAAACATGGCGGGTTTACATCAAAATAAAAAAACATCCAACTTCAAGCTCAAAAATGAGTAAATCTTAGTAATCCTAAACACTTTTTTATTTCCACTGAAACAATAGTGAGAACAGCCGTTCATCTAGACCAGAATGCCTTTTCTCAATAATCATCAAAACAGTTTTTTCAAGCTGACCTCAGTGAAACTACAAAGCAAGATTTCTGCTGGTTTATATGAGTCAACTTTAACTTTGAGACATTTTAAGAACCTTAACATTTAAATTTAAGGCCTGTGAGAATCACAAAAATTACCTTTGACAATGAAACTTTATTTACTTGATGTCTAAAGTGTAACTTATTGGATAACTTAAGTTGACAAAGTTTTAGCTAACCGTTAATTCTTTTTTCCTCACACATTTTTGGGATCGGACTTCATTGCTCTTGCATCTAGGTTGAGTAACTTCAACACTCTTTCAAAGTAAGCACACATTTAGCTAGCTGGTCAATCTTCCCTGGTCTTCAGCCAGGGGTATTTTTTATTTTTTTCTCCCAGAATACTCAATGCTTGAAAGCCGAGTTGTCCAGGGAAGGTGTGGAGCAGCAGCTGGCATCCAGATGTTCCTGATGGTGTCGTTTTTACCCCTAACCGTTATTGATAACATCTCTTAGCCAACTGTTGAATTCCCTATTTTCAAGCCAGACCTTGTTGAAAATATGCTTTCTCATGACAGAGAAGCTGTTCGTGGGTCATGTAACACGAACATTTTGATTTTAATTCTTTAAACAAGCTGTAAGTGTTTTCAGAAGAGAATAAAATCTCTGGCGTTGCAGCTTTGTTACAAAGTAGTAACACGCAAAGTCCTCGGAACTACAACAGCCGATGAAAATAAGGCATATACAACAAATGTTTATAAACTGGGACTATTTAATACTTTAACAATGGAAAATTGAGAATAAGAAATGCATGACAATTTAGGGACAGTGCAAAAAAAGAAACAAATAATGAGATGCCGAGGAAACTAATCAAATTAGTGACATCACTGGGAACCCAGTCATGTGAATGGAGACTCACAAGATGCCATTTTCATGTACTGTAACTAAATTAAGTAAACTGAACACAAATTGAGTCATGATTTGTTCTCAAGTGCATCTTATACACTTTTTCTGTCTGAAAAGTCAGATAATCTAGTCCACAAACAACAGCAAATCATCTTGCTCATTAGACAGGCAGGGACATTCTTTGCATGCCTCCTTTCTACTGACCCAAGGGTAGTTTTATGGGCCCATTAGTGGAAATGAGACAGGAGGAAGTGAGCAGAGAGTTTCCTGTCTGAGGAAGCGCAGGACGAAGAGTAAACCAAAAGGGACAAAGGAGGGTGGACACGTATACACAATGTAACACAGCGGATGTAGACTGCCAACGCCTGCTCGGCATTCCGGTTGTGTTTCAGCTGTGTGACATCCTAAAACTCCAGAAACGATAGTAGATGACTCAATTGATGAGTAATGAGATTCCGCTAAAGGAACCTTGTCATCATCCAAAGGTGATTAAATGATTTACAGTAATGAGGAAAGGAGGAATAATAAATGAAAGTGTGTCTCTCCAAACAGTTACAGGTCTGTATGAGACCGTCATTGGGTAACAACCCAGAGTAAATCTACTAAAGTAATTATAGAAATATTTGTCTTTTTTTTTCTTTTTAGACAATATCAGTATTCACGCCATAACTGCAAAACTCAACTGTAAATATTTTCTTATGATCAAATAAAGCTTGAAACTACTCGTCTGCTTTGCTATCTTATCAAATATCTTTAATCTATAAAGTTGTTTTGAACAAAAATTTGATCAGTTTTGACACAACATACTCAACCTAAATCAACACACCAGCATTTGTCATAAAATCCCAGTAACTTCCTGTACTTTATTAAATATCTACTGTAAAAACACTGATATGCTGGGATCCTGATCACTGAACCATTATTGTTTCTCTATGTGGCTTAATGATCAGGCATAAAGATCAAAGTGAGGTAAATTATTTTAATTAGACAAATTACCACAAGGATAAGTTGTTATCCAAAATGACAAAATAAATCTCAAAAAGTTGATTTATTGGATTGTGTATTTTACGAGAGGTTCTTGACTGCATCATCAATGCCCGTCACCATGTGTTTTAGTTGGAAACTTCTACAGAGTTTCCACCTGATTGGAACTTGGCAATGCCACTTATTTTTGCACCACATTTATTCAGTGAGCTGAAAATGACTAATAATTTTCTCTCAAAGCAAAGGTCTTCATATCACAAGAAAATAAATAATTTTTGGCACATTTTTGGTTGTTCTTGGCTTCCATCTCTATCTGTATTTAACACAGCCTTCTACTACCATCTACTTTCAAAACTAATATAGTTTATTATTCTAATATATGGTAAGTAATTAGCATAATTCATAGCATTACCAAATAAAAACTCCAGAGAATGTCTTCCACTGATGTTCCATTCATTTACCTAAATAAAAGAGATGTGGATGACAGACCTTCATGTCAGAGCTAAACACTTAAGTTCAACCTTCTTGTCCTGTCAGAATAAAATCAGTCAGCAAATTTAAATATCAAAAGACTCAGACATGCGAAGCCGAAGGGTTTTTCAACCTTCAAAGCAACAAAAGATGAGCTGTTCTGCCAGCCCCCCTTCTCAAGCCTGAGAACAAGTTGGCACTTGCAGAAACACATAACACGCCGTGGCTAAAGTTGGAAACCCCACTCGGCTAAATAAGTCGCTTCATTATCCGCAGACACAATGTGCCTTTGTGGAAAAAAACCCTGCAGGACACAGTGTAGCTGGATTGTACCCCACAGCAATCTTGAAGAAGAGTCAGTCAACAGCAAAACAGTTTCTGAAGAGGTTAAAGGATCATGAACTGAAATTGATCCACTGTACAATAATGAGCTCCAACTTTTCCTAATCCCTGCACTAATTTATATTGACTAAACATGCCAGCCAATTACAAATGAAGCTATTGTTTTACATCTGCTGTCTTTTATGTGTTTGTTCAGGTTTTTAAATCTGTTAAATCAGTTTGGAGCATTTAGAGAATCCAGCATTAAACAGTTCTGTTAATTTCCCAACACCACAGAGATTCATTGTTCTGTTTGCTACTCCTCCCTGACATATCTGAAGAATGACATCAGGATGATTCTTCACCCAAGTCAAGACCCCCCATCCTTCCTTTGTAATAGAGACTACCCAGTACTCCCACACACTCTATTCCACCTGTTCCAGTCAGCTCCCTTCAAAAGTTTTAACCCTCTATGGCATGACTTTTTATTTTTGTGGGGAAGAAATATTTTCCTGCATTCTTTGGGAGCTTGGTGGTCCCTAATTACATGTCAATCATAAAATCGGACTCTGACACCTCCTGGAACCAGATTTGGGTTTGTTGCCTCAGGGTAACATTGGTCTAGAACACCAAGATTGTCTACACTGATTATGAGAAATGAAATACAAATCAAACAAAAACTATATTCATAAAAGAACTATTTTTTGGACAAAAATATGTCAAAAATCATGCCCCCCAAAAAATAAAATAAAGGAGCAATGTGAGGTACAGCTATGTGGTTTGTTGCCTGAGGGCAACGCCATGCCATAGAGGGTTAAGTTGTTTTTTTTACTTGGTGCCAAATACAGCAAATATTTCATTCCTGCTCATTTCTAACACTTTGAATGTTGCATCTTCTAGAAACAGATTCAAAGGTGACCTATTATGCTTCTCTGGGCTATAGAAAACATGTTCATTACATTCTTTGCACAAACTCATTGTCAGCTCTGCCTATTTTGAGCTCCTTTCTGTTGTTTTAGGGCCTCTGTCACTTTAAATAAGTGGCTGCTGACCACGCCCATCAACTCAACATTTACACTCGAAAGTGAAAATGGCAACAAACAGATGAGTAATTATACAACTGTGCATCTTTAAAAAAAACAAGTGGTTTCTGGATGGTAAGTCAACAACAAAACACTTATCTTTTCCAGCAGTCATTGTACAGTGGCTCCAGCAGTAAAACCAGCTGACCAAACGTGCTAGAGCTCAGTTTGGGTTGCTAGGTAACAATCGGGAGGTTTTTGAAAAGACACATTTTCCAAATCCCAGGAAATATTAACTTAAATATTAACCAAAAATGCAAGGGTGTTTTTTTTAAGTACTTGGGCTGTTTTGAGAAGCAGATGATATCCAAATGGAAATATAAAAACATGCAAAAAAGTTAATTTGGGCATTTTAAAAAGGACATTATCCTTCAAGACAGAAGCCTTCGACAACAATCTGATGCCAGTCAGCTGAGAAGTTCAGAGAACAGATCAGAGACTCCCTTTCTGAGTAAGAAGTCAAAGTTTAAGTGTCGTCACTGTGTGAGTGGCAGATCAAAGAGCGGTTAGGGAGAGGGGACGGATGCCAGCAACATTGTTGCTCAGCATGGCCAGCGGTTGACATCTACGCCCCCAACTATCCAAACCGGACCCTAAGGGCACGCTGGTGAAACAGCAGGAGGCGAAAACCGCAGGAAGCAGCTTCCTTCCTGCCCATCGATGGCCAAGGGGCTCCACCCAGCAAATGGCTCCTCAAAACAATAATACAACAAGCAGAAAAAGTAGAAATGATTAGAAAAACAAAAACTGCTTGGTGATGAACTTAGAAATGATGGGAAGAAGGGGAAAAAAATCCAGAATGTGAGACTATATAAGATCCTAATCTAGAATTTCTTACTGAACTAACTTAAAGCAGCCACATGTAGCCACTAGGTCAAATGTCAAAGTTGGATTGCTGCAAATAATAAAAAAAGATTGTCTCAGTGTCCTTAGCAAGAAGCAGGCATACTTCAAACATAACCATTTCAAACTTGCTTTAAAGTTTTGATTTATGAAAGTTATTTGTACAGCGGTCAGGCTTTAAATATGGAAGCTGCAAACGCCACAGACTAGATTGGTGATTAGGTGGAGAGAAGGATAGATATGGATGAATAGGTGGACTGATGGATAGCCAGGTGGAGCAATAAATGCATAGATGGACACATGAATAAATAACAGATGAGCAGAAAGAGACAGGGAGGGATGGCTGGAGGGGCAGACAGAAATGATGGACGGGTGGATGGATGACCTTATTTCTGTAAAACCCTTAAGGACAATTTTAAACCAAATTATATCAACCATTTGCCAGGGATAATATTTAGTTGTCAAAGGTATGTCTGACTAGTTTTATCATCTAAATCCTTCCAACAGCCCACTTACCGTTCCCACCAGTGGGAAAATGAAGCCTGCGCCGATGCTTGCACGGACATCTCTGATAGGCAAAACAAATCCAGTCGGTGCGCCCTTCTTGTCAGGCATGTGGGACAGGGAGAGATGAGTCTTGGCCATGCAGATGGGTAAAGATCCATAACCCTAAATACAAGAAAGAAAAGGTTAAACAGTACGAGTGAGGGTTGCTACATGATTCCTGTCACTGTGTCAGTCAGTTATTACAGCAGCAGTGATCTCACTTGTTGATTGTAGTAATCTATTTTGCTGCTGGCCTCTGGAGACAGATCAATGTCCTCAGCTCCATACACCTTCTGGGCTATTGTTCTGATCTTCTCCAGGATCGGCATCTGTGGGAAAGGGAGCACATCAGCAAAAGGAGGATACACACACACACACACACACACACACACACACACACACACACACACACACACACACACACACACACACACACACACACAGAAAAGTCCAAGGAAGGAGGGGAAATTAGATCAAGTAAATAGAGTACACATCTGTATGGAGTTAACGTCAAAAAAAGATCGAGGAAATACAGTCAATGCTTTTGTAGCAAAGTACATATTCAGTGCAATGAAAAAGAACACAACTAAGCCACGAGGTTCAAAGGCAACGCCATGAAAAAGACTGCTTCTAAAATAAAATGTTTTCAGAATCCATCAGTGATGAACTGAAAGATACAACTTTAGGACTGAATAATGCAAACTAATCTTTTGGCTTATCTAAGAGTTTGAACTCAATGTTCACTGTTGTATTCTTGCAAAGGGAGATAAGCTTACTGTAAATGGGAAAGTCGAGTTAATTTAAGTCACAATTACCCAATCTGACTAACTCAAAACAGCTGATTCTTTTTGTACACCCACAGTGTTTGGAGGAAACAAATAAATTAACATTAGGTACAAACAGTATCCAAAAATAGGCAAATAAAAGATGAAAGTATTGCAGTGTAATACAACAAAATGTTAAATTACAGCTGTGTTCACCTCTGTATTATACAGGAACTGGAAATTTGTGGGCCTGCCAGCTGCCTCTTTCACCGCCATGGCCAGCTCTAGAGCGCCCCGCCCACCCTGCGACCAGTGCCGGCACGGCACGGCGTCAAAAGCACCACACTCCTTGGCGAGCTGACACACCAGGTCAATCTCCGCCTGAGTGTCTGTCCTGAGAGATCACAGTGGTGACTTTGTGAGACGTGAATGATGCGAGGACGTACAATGAATAAAGCAGAAATAATGTTTTTTGTACTAAATAATGCAATAAATAACAAACATTGGTAGTTCTGGATTTCTGAAAGTTTGTCTTACTTGAAAACATTTAGTGCCACCACTACAGGAACCCCAAAGAGGTGAGCATTCTGGATTTGTTTCTTAAGATTGCTATGGCAACCACCTGCAACAAGGCTCAGGTTCTACAAGAAAAAAAAACAAACAACTCAGAGATTAAAAGAATAGATATGTTATGGTATTTTTATTTAAAATATTTGTCATTAGTATTAAAGCCGTTTTCTTTTTGTAACTTTGAGACAACCAGTTATATTGGGACTGTATATGGTAAAAAGTAGTATACAACTGAAGAGAAAGGAATTTTTTTTTTCTCCAAATAAAAATACATACAAGCTCTAATACCATGGTTCCTGTAATAGTGATCATCAAGTTGAATTGTAACTGGCAACTTAAATTGGAGAGAGATAAGTTGGTCTCTCACACAGGAAATTTGCAATTTCAGAGGAAGTCAAGCTTAAATGCTGTTATTTCCTGTTCAACAATTTAGCTGAGGAGCCAAAACAAATTTACTTTCCTTTATAACTGTTTTGAGGCTTAAATGGTCACTTTTACATTTTTTTAGGGATATTAAGATTTATTCTGTCATACTTACTCTGTAATGAACTCTGATAAAATATTCCACTCTGTACCATCTGTTATCCTGTCATTTTCCTCTACACCAAAATGGCAGCTACTCCAAAGGAGAATGAATTGACTGCATATAGAAATCTAGTGGACTTTGTGTGTGCATGTGTGTGTTTCTCTGAGTCCCTTCAGATTTTGGTAACCATGTCCATACAAGTCCAATTAATGCACGTCCCTGGTTCTATTTTTCTATGTACTTCTGGTTTTTATTACAAGCGTCATAATTAACTTACACTGTGTGATTATTTACACAGCTGAATCGGCCTCGGAGTCCAGGGATTCTGGCCAGATATCAATAAACACACACACTGCACACACAAACAGAATCGCACCTCCCTTCAGCTGTGCCTCACATACCAGGAAACCACAAACTAATGTTCTGTTTGAGCTGATAATCAAATAACCATGTTCTTGCTTATCTACTCTTACAGGTGGAGCTCTGACTGCGGCTGAAAATAAAGCTGCAGCAACAAAGCATATTAGCTCAGCACAACTATAAACCTTATGGCGGCACTCTATTTTCATATAATGTCATCTCATGCCTGTTCTATTTACAGTCTTTTTTAAGTGACTTTAATTGTGATGGTTACATCATGAACCTTTGACTAAATGAAATTAAAAACTAAATGAAATTAAAAACATGCCAGGCCATTTATTTTCAGTTGATTGGAAGCTATGTTCAAAACAACCAAACAGCTCATAGACACTTTCATGGTCATCACATTTTCTCCATGCTTTATGTTTCTATGCACATATTTTAAGCTTGTACCTCATCAATGTACTCTTTGGGAAGAGGAGCACCAGGTGACACCTAAAACACAGCAAAGCAGATAATTGGAAACAGAAAAATAATTGTAATAACTGTCACTGTGCTAGACATTCAATGTAATTAATGAAAAGGAAGGAAGCTGATACTATAAAATTGTAAGTCTATTACTATAAATGTGCTGGTCATAATGCATAAGCTTACATTTGGGCCACCTCCATGCATCTTCAGTGCTCGAACAGTTGCAACCAGCACCATCACGTTGGGCCTCAAACCTGACGCCCGACATTTGATATTAAAGAATTTCTCCATCCCGATGTCTGCTCCAAACCCAGCTTCAGTCACTGGAGGAAGCCACGCACGTATTATAGTAGCACTTTTTCAGCAATATGAACAAACTGAAAATTGAGCAAAATGTGTTTAAAGAATAATGGTTTGCACTGAATCACAGCTGCTGAACTGAGAAAAACATTTAAGGTGGATTCTGGAAAAAAAAGTTGATTGTGTGACTGTCACCTGTCAATATTGCTTAATTATCCTTATCCGTTTATTGATAATACAGCGGCTGATTTATGTACAATATTGTATATAAATCAAAGTTGACCTCAATAAAAAAAAAAAACAACAACAAACAGATGAGCTGATCAAGTCTTCACCAAGAGTGCAGAACATTAGGAGAGACAGCTTTGTCTGAGTAGTAATAATGAGTAATGGATTCAAGCTAAGTGCTTTCTAAAAGACAGAGGGACTCTGATATGGACAGCACTGAACCAGGAACCAGAAAGCTAGAAAACAAGAAGTCTACAGGCTTTGCTCAGACGTAGTTTCCTCTTCCGAGTCATTTGAGTGTATATATATTAAGCGATTAACATTACTTCGTCTAGTGATGTGCAGACAGCTTTGAGTTGCCTGTTAAGTTTTGATGGAAAGCTGTCAATTTATCCCTACAAGGGAAAAAAAAACCCTACCCAATAAGTTTCTGGAAACAAGCTCCAAAATATGTAGCTCTTTAAAAGAGTCCTGCTCCCAGACAGAAAATATTTTTAAACATAGCAGATACACATGAGCAGATTTTTATCCTTTACAGTAAATTTACAGCTTTACTAGCTGTAAAGTTAGGCTGTCACTTGATGTCATAAAAAGCATGAGAACGAAAGCAAAGTTTCAGATTTGACCATAGAGTTGGAATTAAAACAGAGGCTCGTTACTAACAGCACTGCTGCAGATTAAGCAACATTGATACCACCATTAACTGTCTATACATATTTTCCAAAGTAAAACATTAAAGTTGTTTGAAATGAACAAGAAAATCTGATCCAGTCTTTCTTGCAATAGCACCTTAAATAAACATTTTCCCAGTCACCATCTAATTAAAACCTTCATATTTAAAGATAAATCAATCTGTCTAAACATGTAAAAACAGTTTAATACAGTCCTTTAGGCAGATTTTTTAACGTGGGAAATTGTCCTGAAAGTGGGAGCCAGGGCTTTTTTGTAGTTTGTAATCCAGACAGCTAATGATATAGGAATCACACACATCTGGTGTGTGGGATTCCCAGATTTCCACCCTCCTCCCCACAGAGAGCAGCAATTCTTCACGTTAATCCAAGATTCCAAAGCGCACCACAATAACAAGAAGCATGATATAGCATGACCATAAGTAATATCACTATGATCCCCTCAAACATCTGAGGTCACAAAAGGTTCAAGTACTTCTTTCAGGGGGAATTAAAGTGGACGGAAAGTCCACCACCGACAAAACAAGGACAATAAAATAAATAAAATAAATAAAAAGAAGAGTGGAAGACTCAAACTAATAAAAATACCTACCATTTATTAGTTAATCATAAAAAAAAAGTAAAACAAAACAAAAAAAAAACTGAAGTCATTTTCTAAAAAAAAGCTCAGGATTACACAGATTTGACTCTGGGATCTTGGCAGATTTCCCAACCTCAGTTCTTAAAATTACGTTATGGCAGCATCAGAAGTTAAGACTACTTGCATACAATAAAAAAAAACATGTCTTCTTTTAGTTTTGACATCTCCTACATAACATGCTTGATGCTTTGTAAGCAGCAGTGCTTTCAATTTTGAGTCACAAAGCAACTGGCTGCCATCCTCATCAAAACAAGCCATTCCTCAAATGAAAAAAGCAAGACTCAGATTCCCGTTGTTACGGCTGCCATCTTTGCTTAGTATCAAATCATTAAGGTCTTACTTGTTTTATAATCCATACTATAACATGGAGAGAAGAACAAAAGGCTTGAATTTTCTTTACATACTTGAGAAAAGCCCAAACTCTTTAGCATTATTAAGAACATTTTATACAAATGAATGTCAAAACAGTCATCTAAAAGAAAAAGTGAAAAATCTTAGGTTGTATATCTTCAATGGCCATGCAAAAGAAAACAAAAACAAAACAAAAAAATATATACTTGTGCTTCATTAGCTGAAATAGGTGGAGTTTTAAAGAAAAGAGCTGCCTGGGGAGAAAAAACAAGGGAGGTCGAGTTCTTGGCATATCTGAGAGTCAGGTAACAAACACAAGGACAGAGGAGGGGGATTAAGATAGACAGATGGAAAACAATTGGGGTGGAAAGAAGCTGAGGCCTAAAGCACACGAGAATCCTCAGCCACTTGTTGGAAATTCAATTCTCTGCTTACACAAGTGACAGAATAAATGCAGCATATATCATTTTATACAGAAAACAATGGTCAAACTCTTAGAAATCAACCCTTGAGTAATAACTGCACATATACTGAATACACCTGGAAAACTCAGTCATTCCAAACGCAGTATGTGTCACAGGAAATGAAGACAAAACGAGCAGCAGGCTAGATATGAACAGATAAAATGTTAAATACTCAAGTGTGCTTCGACATTGAAGGGATTAGTGTGGTTTACTCTAAAGCATTCCTGGGCCTCTTAAGATTATCAACTTGCTTCCTTCCTCTCTGCTGTTTTTTGCACAATCTCTTGGTCAGTTTCTTAGAAAGGAGTAGAAGACCAGAGGAGGATACTACAGCGGTCCATCAGAGCCAGGTGGAACAGAGCCACAACCAAAAATGAAGATGGATAAAAGCCAAATGTTGAAACAGCTGAAGTTCATCACTGTGGTCAATCTAAATCCTAAGTCATTATTTCATCCCACCAGCTGTGGTTTTAAAAGCAAAGCTCATCTAGTACCGTTTTCCTTCCTGAGGGCTTGTGGCTGTGCGTTTGCGTGTGTGTGATCTTTCTGTAAGGATCTTACCTACATAGCCATCCCGTCCAACCAACTTCAAAGCCAGCTTGTCTGCCAGCACTGAGGAGCTGCCATGGGCGATGTTGGCAAAGGGCCCAGCATGGACAAACACTGGTGTACCCTGCGACAATTAGAGGGGCACACAAACATACAACCGTTTAGAAAACAGTGTAACCCTAGCAACTTCCCAAGCCTGGCCGAAATATCAACAGCTTCTTTCTTTACTAAAAAGAACAACTTTCAGTTACACTTCAGGGTAAATAGTGGGGTTTGAATGCACGTTGGCTGGCTAAGTGTTTGTCTGACCAGCAGAGACAAGTTAAGAGGTGCTTGACTGGCATGTCAACCCAAGTCTGGGTCCTTACTTCCAAGTGTTGATGTAGATTACTCTCTAAAGATTGAAAACAAACACAAGCTGAAGGAGCGCCTTAAAAGCCGGTTTCTCCTGCTACTACTTAAATTGATGTAACTTTCTTTACAGCAACAAACAAAATCCTGAAACAGAACTAAAACATGACTACTGCTCAGTTGGCCTACAAGCATGCTACCAACAAAGAACAAGGCTTTAAAAAGTAATTAAACAGAAACCATTTTTAAAATCACACCAACTCTATGGTCTAATGTACATATTTTTGTCTAGACTCTTTGGGAAAAAAAATGCTGCAAATGAAAATTTTTACCTGCTCAGTGCTTTTTATTCTTGACAGATAGTTAATATAGTCTGAAAATTATATTGATTTATCTTATGCTAAAAAACAGATTGTTTTGTTAGCATTTTTATGATCTGATCACTTCCGTTACAAAATATGATAACATATAACTGAAATAAAATAAATTTGTCGTATACTATGGGTCTGCAAAATACAAAAAAAAAAAAAAATGCAATAAAAAAACCCAAAGAAAAAGCAAACTCTTTAGCCACAAGGATGTTATAAGTAGAAAGCTCTGAATAACTCTCACAGATCCTCGAGTTTATAGCTGGCTTTCACAAATGCATGCACGACTGAAGACAATTGCTATTCTTCAAGAGCAAAATACCAACACAATCATGTTGGACTCTAAAAAGGCGACAACTTTGTGACTAAAAAAAACCATGAAAGCCAGCTGACCTATTGTTACACTGAATGTAGATTCCTTAAGAGAGGAAAAAGGAAGGATGGGACAGCCTAATATGATTTTCTAAGGCTTTGTTTGCATACCTCTATGCTGCCTGCATAAACAGTCTTCCCTCAGAGGAGCAAATCTGGGTGAAACTAGGTTCTGGGAAAAGCTGCCAATTGTTTTTTTTGAGCGGTTGAGAAAGTTGCATGAATCAGATCCGCATTTACTGTAGGAGGAAACTAAGTGCACAGTTGGAAAATGATTTTATTCCATGCTTGTCATTCATGTTTTCAACATAAATGTAAACGTCAAACAACCGGAATAATGCTCGTTTCCAACCCCTGAACTTTCACCCTTTCCACCTCTTTCAGGAGATGCATCAGCGACAGCAGAGTGATGAAAGCCCAGAGTGTCAAATCCCCAACTGTTGAATGGGATAATGAAGGCAGGAAAGGAAGATCAACATAACAGGAACATCGAGATCATGTCAATATTTCCTCATTTTGAGCAACTTGTGCATCATACCAGCTGCAAAATCATGCATAACTTCTGTAACCTTTGACATGAGGCAGCATCAGGACTCGAGAGGCTCAGTTTATGCTACGCTCTCCAGTCTCCCCCTCAGGAAAGATGCCTGGAGTTGTTTTCTGAAACCCCGTGGAGAGAGGATGTTTGGAAAACCTCAAAGAATGGCTGAGGTTTGCTAAACAGACACGTACACAGGGAGAGGTAAAAAAAAAAAAAAAAAAAAAGCTCTTCTCATTATGCTCAGTCTCTTTTAGACTCCATCCCATCTGATATAAAGACAAGTCCATTACAACAAAATACACATTTTCATATGTGAGCTCTAGTTTCATGAGTGAATCTCTGTTCACCACCAGGACAAGTCAAGAGGGCAAAAAGGGGAATAATTGGTCAAGTTCGGTGGAAAGTTCTCATGCAGCTCTGAGGTCCGGTTGGTCCCGATACCAGCTCCCTGACCAGAATCACAGGAAGCCCACACAGGAAATGGTTTCACACAGCAGGGCCGTAGAGCTTCCTCCAAAAACAAAAACCCAAAGAGTAACAAAATCTTTGCTCCATACAACCCCCCCCCCTTCCCCTCCTCATGCTCAGAATACACAGTACGTGTCACAAGCTGTGTTTATTTTTCCCCACTTGGAAGATGTGATCAAACTTCTTGTTCAACAAGGAACAAATAAACAAAAAATGTCAGTTTAAGTAAAAAAAAATTTTTTAAAAGAAACAAAAAGCAAGATGATGCATGACTGTTAACATTGAAAATTTCAGTTTTATATCAGTCCAAGAAAACAAAGAAAGAAACATTGTGCAGCATTTTTCAGCCTAAAACAAAGTTTACATCCAAGTGTGTTATCTGTTCTAGTTATCACATCAGATATCACAGCTTAAGTGAAAAATAGTCTTCACTCCTGTAGGGTTAGAAACTTTCATTGTATAATATGCCTACAGATACCTGCAGTCATAAATAAACAGTTGGGATACCCACTACATTTATTCCACCTTAAGTCTTTCAAATTGGAAGATCTCTTTGCCATCACCCTCATCTTTAGCTCTATTCCTGTGTTCTAAGTCAGGACTCTGCCTGGGCCATGCAAAAACTTGAATATTTCTTCAGTTTTGAAAAAACAGGTTTGTCACATTAAAAGAGTAGGAGTACGAATAGTTAACATTTTGTGCTTAACTACACATGCACATGAAGAAATTCAACTGATAAATGAGATTATGTGTTTTTCTCACCTCAAGGGTCTGCATCAGTGTGGGCTTGATAGCATCTTTCATTAGCACTGCAAGGGCACCACTTACACCCTGTCAGACAAGAAAGAAAGAAAAATGAGGACAGCTGTTGGAAACAAAGACTTTATGAACAACAGGCCATAAATTTAAAAGCATCCAAAATAAACCAAGGAGTTGTAATTGTTGATTACTAAGTAATTTCCATACTTCTATTTCTACACTATAGTTTACAGTTATATGCTAAATCTTCAAATATGAGCAAAAATATAAAATAAAAACTGTACCCGTGTGAACTATGGTCAATTTGTTTGTCTATTGCTCTCAAACATTGCAGTCATGTGTGAGAAAGTGAAGGCCGACAATGCAAGAAGCAGGAAGACTCTGCTTAACATCCTATTCATGAGATACAAGCAAACTGCACATGTTGCTTTGAACTAACATGGGTGGAGGGAGTTAAGCATTAGTACGTCTGACCCAGAAAGCATACTTTTTTTTTTAACTGACTGGTGGAAATTTGCAGGGAGGAAGAATTATGGTACACAATCAAATTACTGACATTTTGTAAAACATTAAAAATTATACACTCAAATTAACAGTTATCAGTTTTGAAACAGAAAACAGGCCAATGGAAAAAGATAAAGGTACAATCAACAAAAAGTCTTATTACAAGCTATAAGGAGGACAGCAAGATCCAACACGATGTTAAACAATAACATCATTGTTTATCTCAGTCCATCTTTTAATTCACTGACTGTTTCCATTGACCATAAAATCATGTAAATTGGAATTAAGAATCCATATTTATGGAAAGACTCTTTATCTGGTTTTGCCAGACACTTTCATTTTTAGATTTTTGTTCAAACAAGAGCCAAATATAAATTTTCCATTAAGTCCCAACATTTTTTTAAGCAATCTTTCAATCAAAGTGCTTACAGATATGAAGCAAACACTGGAAAGTTGAGTTAGAACATTCTTTGGGATGAAATAATTTCTTCCTAAAACCCACCAAGTCCTCCGCTGTGACAGGTTCTCCAGAGCGACTGGATCCCACCACCATGCGGGCCAATCTGTTCTTCATGTCCTTTAGGCTATCCGCGAGGGCCAGAATAGCCATGATCTCACTGGCTACTGCAATGTCAAAACCAGTCTAAAAGTCGAGAGAAAATATAAGTTACATTTTTGCAAGTATGGCACATTCAAAACAACCATGCACAATAATTTCCACCCTTACCTTTTTAAAACTGTGCTGTAAAAAGCACCCTGTTACATAAAGACAGATTTGAGAGTCTAAACACTAATGACTTTATATCAATAGAGTATTTCTCAAGACAACAGAAATAACACTGTGGCGCCAAGGTAAAAAAAAAAAAAAATTCCTTTAGTCACCTGTTTTTTTTTGCCTGGGTACCAAAGTATGGCTTATGAATGCAGCCCAGTTTGGAGAGATGATTTGATGGAGAAAATGTAATCAGAAACACGTTTAACTCATTTCAATGCGAGATTCTTCTGTAATTTATGTGAAACTAAAAAGACTTGAAGAACATGAGTGAATAAGTGGTCATTTAAAAAGGGAAACAGATAACAGTGGACGTCTTCATTCCATGACTCTCACACACATACATTAACAGAGAGAGAAACATGTCTTGAACCATATTAATCCAACAAGGACCTCAGGATCTCCCCTCCCGCTCCCAGTCATGATACCCTGAGGGGCTATAGGGTATCCACTAGTGGAGGAAGGTGGAGGCCAAAGGAATGAAACAGAATGGATGGCAGTAAATATAAGCATATGCTGAGACAGCTTAGGGGGTTATTTCAGGTGGTTGTGGAAGAGTGTAGCTGTGTGCATATGGGTGGGTCATTTTCCTTCTTGTGTAAACATTTGCTTTCACTTAAGGCTGCTTGCTTCCCATGGACCTGAACTGTTTATTCGCTGAATTTCATTTAGCTGTCATTACTGCTGATATGTGGCTAAAGTACAGCTGGGCAGCATCACAGAAAATGCGGTGGAGCTTAGGTGTGGGCCTGTTAACATCATCGAGGTACAAGGAGGATTTAAAATGTTAGCTTAGAAAAAAATAATAATAATTCATTAAACTGTAAATATGCTTTAATGCCATTTCAATGAGATGCCAGAGAAAATCAGTGCATAACCAAAGTTTTCTACAGATAAATGCAGCCTTGCTCTTCCTCCACCTGTTGCTGTGCACGTCCAGTGAGCTGGCTGAAAGAAGACTCCCAAGCATTTCTTTAACTTACATTTGAGAATTTAGAATTATGTCAAACAGTTATTGCATAGACACTAAAGAAACACCACCATTTACTCATAATAGTCTTATTTATGCGGTTTTAAAATGCAGGTGAGAGCTAATGCTAAACAAAATAAATCACCTGACTAATAAGCCAGCAAAAGTCAGTCTGTTACACTTGTGTTACTCTACAAAGAAGAGAACAGCAAAAAGGTAAATGACAACAAGCACTTGAAAATCATTACTAAATTTAATGGGGGTTAGCTAGATCTTAGTTCCAGCTTCAAAATCAATGACAATTAAAATCAAAATGTTACATTAACAAGTAGTTTCATAACCAACAATTTATGTGATATTAATTTAGCACTGGAGGGGGGGCACGATGGCGAGCGTCTGGTGGCCGGGCTTTTACCCATGGAGCCTGGCCGGGCTCAGCCCGAAGAGGAAACATGGGCCCCCCCTCCGTGGGAGGGGCCAAAGGGGTCGGGTGCAGTGTGGGATGGGTGGCAGCAGAGGGAGGGGACCCTGGTGGTCCGATCCTCGGTTGCAGAAACTGGCTCTTGGGACGTGGAATGTCACCTCTCTGGTGGGGAAGGAGCCGGAGCTAGTGCGTGAGGTCGAGAGGTTCCGGCTAGAAATAGTCGGTCTCACCTCGACGCACGGCTCTGGTTCTGGAACCAGTCTCCTTGAGAGGGGCTGGACATACTTCCACTCTGGAGTTGCCCAAGGTGAGAGGCGTCGGGCAGGAGTGGGCATACTTGTTGCTCCCCATCTCGGCGCCTGTACGTTGGGGTTTACCCCGGTGAACGAGAGGGTAGCATCCCTCCGCCTACGGGTGGGGGGACGGGTTCTGACTGTCGTTTGTGCTTACGGGCCGAACGACAGTTCAGATTACCCACCCTTTTTGGAGTCCTTAGAGGGGGTACTGGAGAGTGCTCCTCCTGGGGACTCCCTTGTTCTGCTGGGGGACTTCAACGCTCACGTGGGCAATGACAGTGAGACCTGGAGGGGCGTGGTTGGGAGGAACGGCCCGCCCGACCTGAACTCGAGCGGTGTTCTGTTGCTGGACTTCTGTGCTCGCCATGGATTGTCCATAACGAACACCATGTTCAAGCATAAGGGTGTCCATATGTGCACTTGGCACCAGGACACCCTAGGCCGCAGTTCGATGATCGACTTTGTCATCGTTTCATCGGATCTGCGGCCGTATGTCTTGGACACTCGGGTGAAGAGAGGTGCGGAGCTGTCCACTGACCACTACCTGGTGGTGAGTTGGCTCCGGTGGTGGGGGCGAAAGCCGGTCAGACCTGGCAGGCCCAAACGTGTTGTGAGGGTCTGCTGGGAACGTCTGGCGGAATCCCCTGTGAGACGGAGCTTTAACTCCCATCTCCGGCAAAACTTCGAACACGTCCCGGGGGAGGTGGGGGACATGGAGTCCGAGTGGACCGTGTTCCGTGCCTCCATCGTCGAGGCGGCCGATCGGAGCTGTGGCCGCAAGGTTGTCGGTGCCTGTCGCGGCGGCAACCCTCGAACCCGCTGGTGGACACCTTCGGTGAGGGATGCCGTCAGGCTGAAGAAGGAGTCCTATCGGGCCTTTTTGGCCTGTGGGACTCCGGAAACAGCTGATGGGTACCGGCGGGCGAAGCGGCATGCGGCTCGGGCGGTTGCTGAGGCAAAAACTCGGGCGTGGGAGGAGTTTGGAGAGGCCATGGAGAAAGACTTCCATACGGCTTCGAGGCGATTCTGGTCCACCATCCGGCGTCTCAGGGGGGGGAAGCGGTGCAGCACCAACACTGTTTATAGTGGGGATGGTGTGCTGCTGACCTCTACTCGGGACGTTGTGGGCCGGTGGGCAGAGTACTTCGAAGACCTCCTCAATCCCACCAACATGCCTTCCACTGAGGAAGCGGAGCCTGGGGACTCTGGGTTGGGCTCTCCAATCTCTGGGGACGAGGTCACCGAGGTGGTTAAAAAGCTCCTCGGTGGCAGGGCCCCGGGGGTGGATGAGATCCGCCCGGAGTTCCTTAAGGCTCTGGATGTTGTGGGGTTGTGTTGGTTGACGCGACTCTGCAATGTCGCATGGACATCGGGGGCAGTTCCCCTGGATTGGCAGACTGGGGTGGTGGTCCCCCTGTTCAAAAAGGGGGACCGGAGGGTGTGCTCCAATTATAGAGGGGTCACACTCTTAAGCCTCCCTGGCAAGGTCTATTCAGGGGTCCTGGAGAGGAGGGTCCGTCGGATAGTCGAACCTCGGATTCAGGAAGAGCAGTGTGGTTTTCGTCCTGGTCGTGGAACACTGGACCAGCTCTACACCCTCGGCAGGGTCCTGGAGGGTGCATGGGAGTTCGCCCAACCAGTCTACATGTGTTTTGTGGACTTGGAGAAGGCGTTCGACCGTGTCCCTCGGGGAGCCCTGTGGGGGGTTCTCCGGGAGTATGGGGTACCGGGCCCTTTGATACGGGCTGTCAGGTCCCTGTATGACCGGTGTCAGAGTCTGGTCCGCATTGCCGGCAGTAAGTCGGGCTCGTTTCCGGTGAGAGTTGGACTCCGCCAGGGCTGCCCTTTGTCACCGATTCTGTTCATCACTTTCATGGACAGAATTTCTAGGCGCAGCCAAGGTGTTGAGGGGATCCGATTTGGTGGCCTTAGGATCTCATCTCTGCTTTTCGCAGACGATGTGGTCCTTTTGGCTTCATCAGATCGTGATCTGCAGCTCTCGCTGGAGCGGTTCGCAGCCGAGTGTGAAGCGGCCGGGATGGGGATCAGTGCCTCCAAATCCGAGGCCATGGTCTTGAGCCGGAAAAGGGTAGAGTGCCTTCTCCGGGTCAGGGGGGGTATCCTGCCCCAAGTGGAGGAGTTTAAGTATCTCGGGATCTTGTTCACGAATGGGGGAAGAAGGGAGCGGGAGATCGACAGGCGGATTGGCGCAGCGTCTGCTGTCAAGCGGGCGCTGTACCGGTCCGTCGTGGTGAAGAGAGAGCTGAGCCAAAAAGCGAAGCTCTCGATTTACCGGTCGATCTACGTTCCCACCCTCATCTATGGTCATGAGCTTTGGGTCATGACCGAAAGAACGAGATCGCGGATACAAGCGGCCGAAATGGGTTTTCTCCGTAGGGTGGCTGGGCTCTCCCTTAGAGATAGGGTGAGAAGCTCAGTCATCCGGGAGGGACTCAGAGTAGAGCCGCTGCTCCTTCACATCGAGAGGAGCCAGTTGAGGTGGCTCGGGCATCTGGTCAGGATGCCTCCTGGACGCCTCCCTGGTGAGGTGTTCCGGGCACGTCCCACCGGGAGGAGGCCCCGGGGAAGACCCAGGACACGCTGGAGGGACTATGTCTCTCGGCTGGCCTGGGAACGCCTCGGGATTCCCCCGGAGGAGCTAGAAGAAGTGGCTGGGGAGAGGGAAGTCTGGGCCTCCCTTCTGAAGCTGCTACCCCCGCGACCCGACCTCGGATAAGCGGAAGAAGATGGATGGATGGATGGATGGATTAATTTAGCACTAGCACAAATAAAAAAGTTTCTCTTGTAAATAAAAGCAAATAAATCATACATTTTTAAAAATACTTTAATACCACAATAACATGAAAATGTTACTATGCATTTTTTTTTCTTCACACATTGTTTTGGAGCGTTAAATGGTAGGCAAGTAAAAGACATTTTAAAATCAACAAGGAGTTCACATATTATGATTAAAGACTAGAAGACCATGAGGTCAGATTAATGCATTAAGCTAAAAACTATTAGTTCTTCACTTTTAAACAAATTCTCATGTTTAAAATTTTCATTGGATTTTTAACAATTAGGAAATAACAGTGTCAGACGATTCATGACATTAAACCACCATACCTCTCTGATCTGTCCTTTTTCAGTGCTTGCCTGTCCCACTGTGATTTTCCTCAACAAGCGGTCATTTGTATCAACAACTGAAAAAGCAAAATTACATATTATCTCACAATAATGAAAGTGACGAGTAATATACATTATAAATGCACATTTGCAGATTTGGATTAGAAATGAACCCACTGATTTCCCAGAGATCGTACTTGGCCATTTAATCTTTTAGTGATCAAGATCATAAAGACAAAAAGATGGTAAATATTTTGACTTATTCAATAAATGCATCAAACCAACAGCATTTCTTTTTAAGCACTTTGGGATTTTCCAGACATGTCAAATGCAAAAATTTGCATAATCTTTTAATTTCTCCATCTATTTAAAACTGATACCTCTATCACTGAATCTGTAGCAAATTTATTCTCTATTTTAACTGTTAAAGTCCTTCATAAGATAAGCAGTGTAATCAGTCAAAGTTTCCTACTTCAGCACATAAAACAAGTCTTCAAATCTGTGGGTAAGAAAGTTTTCTTTGTGGCTTTTTTGTGGTTCCCAGCAGCTGGGATCCCTGTGAGCTAAGCAGTATTCACTGGGTCATTTAGTGCAATAGAAAATAGAGGGGGAAAAAAAGACACATTTTTCTCTCACCCTTAAACTTAACTGTTTTTTTAATCTCAAGGACATTTTCTCAAAAATGGCCTCTGCAGCCACTGGGATAAATACCACATCAGTCATAGCAGTGCCCAGCTGTTTTGTGTCATTGACAAATTTAAACCAACATTGCTGTAGGTAACGTAGCGCCCCAACAGCAATCCTCACCTCACTCTGGTATAGAAATATGATTGATTACACGTGTAGCATTCATTTAACATGAAATAACTTCAGGATGCAACACAACGAGGACCATTTAGGATTTTAAGGTGCGTTAACCAGGGATGGATCAATGCTCGGATGTTTCTCCCTAATGGTAACGTATTTGTACGGACTTTATAATGCTTCAGAATAAGTCCCAGTCCAAGTCATGCTGTTTTAACTCTGCTGTTTGTCCCTCTGAAGCAATGCCAAGCGATCCCCACCTGTGGCCTGGGACCAGCCAGTACCATTTTGAGTTTAGTCTGGCAAGGTTTTTTTTTTAATGCAGCCCATGTCTCTTTATCCAAATAAATGCATTACTGGAGAACATTTACAAATCATTTAGATTTGCCCATGTATGGGTTTTTTTGTTGTTTTTTTTTAGTTACAACTGAGTGAGCAGAGTTTTCTGCAGCTAGTATGAACAGAGTACACAATAATAAATGTTGGCTTATAAATGATCAAATCTGATGAATGAATGCATAATTTGAACATTTTGCTGCAGAATGTTGTACGTAAAATTTCAAATGTTTGAAATAATAGCTAGAAGCAAGTAAAAGGTTAAGCTCAAGTATTTTTCAGATTTAAGAAACAAAACTCTACAGTATGTCTTAGAGTTTGCTACAACCAACTACGGTGAGAAAGGGAACTTGTAGTTGTAGAAATACCTCTTTGCCAGGTAATTTGTGAAGGGTCAAGATCAAGGCGCACAAAGCTACTGATTTCTTCTGGTGTAAGAGAGGCAGGATCAGTTTTATTGATACCAAGACGCTGAAATGGAGAGGAGAACAAAAAATAAATAAATACAGATTTTGGATTCCTCTCTATGTATTTTGAAAAAAAAAAGTATTGGGTAAATGCAACATTTAGGTTTGTCACTGGACTCAAGCAAATACAGCCATCCAATTATCTCTGATGTTTTGGAAATATAAAAAATGCAAACAGGATTATAAAAATCTGAGGATTTTACTGCCAGATTACAAAATGTGCAGTAAGAATGATTATTCTAATATATATATATATATATATATATATATATATATATATATATATATATATATATATATATAGAACAATATATATAGATTGGTTTGATGAACATGAAAGTGAAGTTGAACATCTCCCATGGCCTGCACAGTCACCAGATCTAAATATTATTGAGCCACTTTGGGGTGTTTTGGAGTAGTGAGTCAGGAAACATTTTCCTCCACCAGCGTCACGTCGTGACCTGGCCACTATCCTACAAGAAGAATAGCTTAAAATCCCTCTGACCACTGTGTAGGACTTGTATATGTCATTCCCAAGACGAACTGATGCTGCATTGGCCGCAAAAGGAGGCCCTACACCATACTAATAAGTTATTGTGGTCTAAAACCAGGTGTTTCAGTTTCATTGTCCAACCCCTGTGTGTGTGTGTATATATATATATATATATATATATATATATATATATATATATATATAACTTAACAGAAATAACTTAAATATATGAATAGAGCGTATTTCAAAAGGTAAACTGAGTACCCATAGTGGAGAAAGCAATCATCCATCAATTGTATTATGCTCTCAAGAACTTTGCATATTGCAGTATTTAGACTTACCCGAAGCCTGGAGATCTGGATGGGAGAGAATTTTCTAACTCCATATACAGAAGGAACCAATCTATTGAACAGGGACTACATGAGAAAAAAATGTTTTTGTTTTTTTTTTAAATACAAATACATTTTGAACTAATTTTAAGCTGAAAATGTTAGATTTACTTATTTTCTTAATAAACCAAATACTAAGAAAATTACGCATTTGTCCTTAATTTACAGTCACCTTGTTAGACTGCGTTGCCTCATGGAGCATCCTGGCATCGATGGCTGCCGCCAGCAGGTTGTTAGCTGCTGTGATGGCATGGATGTCACCAGTCAAATGGAGGTTGAACTGATGGAGGAGTTCAAGGTGTTATATGGGTGGGAAAAAAGACATTTTGTGAAGGACTGGATTGCAAAGCTTGTAATAATAAAAATGGTAATGGTTAGAAAAAGAACAGAATTTTAAGTTTCTGATAAGCTGATCTCCAGTCATTCAAAGTCAACATGAAAACTGATTTTTCAGGTCTAATAATAAGTTATTTCTTATGGAAGTGAAATTAGAGACTGAAAAAAGAAAGCTGGCTTGTTGTAGAAAGAAAAGTCTGGAACTTTTCAACTCTACTCCTCATCACCCCTTATACCCCTTCTACTACTCTTATCCCTCTTTGTGTAAAGCATATAGTCACAGCTTTACAGAAATGTGTGGATAACGTTTTTTTAATGCCTTGTCTCTGCATATCTCAGATCTTTAAAGCCTTCTCTAGTTCTGCCTGTCAATACGTCTTACCTCCTCCATAGGGATGACCTGGGCATAACCTCCTCCTGCAGCTCCCCCTATGCATAAAGCAGAGGTAGAACAGTTAAAGAAAGACAACGGGGCAACTGGTGAGTGTTGAACTATAAATGAACTACTCCACCCAAAAATGCATAAACCGAAGTTTCATTAATCCCGATGTTTAAGATCATCTCCAGATCTCTGGCTTTCCATGCTTTAATGCATTTAGTAAAAACAACCGCAACCCTTATCACAAGCATTATCATTTCAAATACAAAATTTGTTTTTGGAATGGCTATTTCTATAAACAACCAATGTTTACCTTCTTAATTTAGTAAAAAAAAATCCAGAGAGGATGCATCCAGCACCTATTAATCCTAACCTTTAATTCCAAAGGTTGGTCCTTGAGAAGGCTGTCGAAGGCAGGCAAAGGAGTTGAGCTTGAGGTGGGCAAACAAAGCCTGAACCAGACCTACAGTCACTGTGGTTTTACCTTCACCAAATGGAGTTGGTGTTATACTAAATAGACAAACAAAAGGAGATTTTATAATTTTTTTTAAATCTTTGTCTTCAGATTGTGGTTTATGCTTCTCAAGTTGTGTCTGAACTCCAAAATGCTCTTGATAGGAAATTCAATATTCATTTATGCGATGACACTCACCCAGCAACCAGAACATATTTGCCATCAGGCTGTGAGTGGAGGCGGTCCAAGAGGGAGAGTTGGACCTTAGCTTTGTTCCTCCCATAAGCTTCAAGCTCCTCTGGCAGCAAACCAATTTCCTTGGCCAGCTGAGCAACAGGTTTTGGTGTCTGAGCCCTTGAGATCTCAATGTCACTAAAACAGCAGATGAGGAATTTTTTGTTTGAATACCATGACAACATGACAGATTCATTTTAAAAGCACAGTCTAAGAATGTCTCTTGTGCACATGTACGATAAAAAAGTCACAGAAAACAGTTATGTATGGGAAGTCCTAATTTAATGTGTTAATATTTGGAAGTCCATACGTTGGAACAGGGTTTAATGGTTGAAGTTTATGGCTGTACAGATCCCAGGGTCTGTACTGCTGCTCCTGGAGCCACCGACAGCAGCCATGTGTCACGTTCTAATAGGGAAAAATAAATACATGGAAATTAAGGTTTTTAAAAGTATTAGATCATTGTCTGAGGCACATAATAGTAAAAGAGAGGTAAAAAGAACAGAACAGACCTGTGCTCTGTAGGCAGCTGTGAGATATGCTAATCCAGATGTTGAGGGCAAGTCAATGAGGTTGTCATCTGGATTTCATATTATGCAAAACAAGCAGAAATTTACTTGTACTAATATACATACAAAAAGGAAAATAAGTATTGATATGATTAAATCTATGGAGGTCTATGTGCCCCAGAAAGCTCTCTGACGCATCTACGATGAAACTTCATTATGGACACAGTTTCCACAAAAAATAAAAATAATATATTCAGCAAAAAGGTTTTCCCAGTTAAAGTAGATTGCTCAGTTAACACAAGCGTTGTCAGAGTGAGTATTTAAGTAAATTATTCATGCATTTATTTCTATTCACTTTGATTACTGCAATGCACTTACTATCATACCTAACAAGCAGCCATTTGTCACACATGTAAATTAGAGCAAATAACAGAATTCGTTTCTCTTTGCTGGCTTCCAATTTGCCACAGAATAGATCAAGTCTTTCTGATTTGTTTCCATCCTGTATTTCAAATATTATTTTGGACATCATATATCTTGATTGTGCTTTGTAAATAAACTAATCTTTTAAAAGAGGAAAGAAATGCTTCGTCTAGTTAACTTGCTGCTCAGATGGAAGCATGTAGAACATAATCAGTCATACCTGGCTCCGAGGCCGACTCGCAGTGAATGATGACCGTCTCTGGTCGAGCCCAGGATGGCGGGATGTCCATGTTTCCCACATTTAAAAGAAACACAGCATCAGCCTGCATTACCTGATGAAGAAAGACGGGAAAACACATAACTAAGAACTTTGTTTTGCAAATCAGACATAAATTACAGGTGAACAAAAACACACATCAATATAAGTTGGGAAAAATCAGTTTAGTTAGGATCACACTTTATGAAGCCAATAGTGCCTCCTTGTGGTCACTTACTAGAATAGCAGAATGGTATCAAAAAAAAGGTAAAATGCGACTCAACAAACCTGTGTCTTCAAGCTCTTTGAGTTCCAATGATTTGTTTGAACTGTCATCCCACTTCTTTCAATCAGGCACTGTAGGGCCAACCTGAGTGGTCCTTGTTCTCCTACCAGCAACACTGATTTTCCTTTCAAAGAAGCATCTGCAAAAACATTTACAACATGTTGGAATGTGAATCCCCTGTTCAATAAACTAACCAGCCTTCTTTACAATTCTCCTAATATTTCAGAAAAAATTATAAATCCATCCATTATAAAAAATAGAAGACTGAAAAGCATTCAATTAAATGAAAATATTGTGTAAAACAATAATAATACACATTTTCTAATGCTTCTGCTTCTACACAACTCTAAATTAGTCAAAATGAGTAACAAAGTGTTTACTCAGACATCATGTTTAAATAAGCAAAATGTTTGTTCTGGAATATTTTATTTCAAATACAGCAAAAAGCATAAACACACATGCAGGCAATAACATCATGAACGAGCAAATTATTAACATGCAACACTGATGATCAGTCCATGTCAAACACAGAGGACTACATCCTGTTTCATCAGCAACAACTGTGTTGGTGCATGGGGACACCTTTGGTGAGAAACATATTTCAATAAAAAAATATACATACATATCTTAAACAACAACAATGTTCTTTCACTTTTTTTGTTGTATTCAAAAATTACTAACCAAGACACAGTGTATAAGACATCATTCTCCATTACTAATTGATCTGATGGTACAACTACTGTATTTGTGTATTTACTAAAATAATGGACAGAAGATAAAGCAACAGAACTTTGGTTAAAATATCACTTGACATTTTTTGCCATAGAAACTATAAACATGCTAAGTCCTGTTTGGATGGAAATACAAAAGGTTATTTTTATGTCACAGTGAGGTAACTTTTATCTGCCAAACAAAGAAAAGGTATATTAAGACAAACATTGAGAGAAAAAATATATACATCATCACAGCCCTTTTGAGTTTACAGGGATGCTTTGGTGTTCTTGCAATAAACGACACAGAGCCCGTCTTAGCAGAAACTCACCATGTTTTCCCAGCAGATCCAAAACAGCACTTGCTATCGGTGGTACAAAACCTTTGCTCATGTCTCCTCTCACCAGGCGGCCTATATTCAAATTGGAAATGCTATGTTGCAAGAAGAAAAAAGAACAAAACAAAAAAAGTTTAGAAAAATTTATTGTTGTTTTTTATGCAGCTACTTTGAAGTTCATCATATTTCACTAAATAAAACTATGACAACACTTTCTATGGTTGGACAGTATTTGATAGACAAAAAAGGAATTTCCATATTTCTGAAGCTTTGGTAAAATATCAAATACAGTCTATTAAAAGTTCAAATGCTCTGCTTTCAAAGAAAAGAAGTTAACTTTGCTCATTATACCGATAGAATAAAAGCAATGAGCATAACCTTTAAGGCCTTTTAAGTAAAAGGATCTAAACTTTCATGATTTTAAACCAGTCCCGTTCAATTTGTGGTTATTATATAGCGTGCCTTGCTAATGTTCCCATTCCCTTATTTTAGGAAGACACGTGCTGTATGTACAATTTGTCTTAATATTTTGCAGGCCTTCTTGATTTGGATCAAATGTGACACGCAACATGTTGTGTGTCAACAAACCATGACCAGTGGCTTACTTTTGACTTGTGGGTACACATCACAGGCCCTTTTATGGCAACTTATTACATGTTGCTACAGCTCAACACCATTTACCACTTATGAAATAATATTCGTCTGTCAGACAAAATACTCTCCCAAGATCTTACCAATCAACATCTTTCTCTGGTTTAAGTGCGTTGAGCACTCGACTAGTGAGGGAAGATGTGGGGAGGTGGAGAAAGACTCCATGCACCTTGGGGTCATCGTTAAGCTTCAGCAACTCTTCTATTATCTACATGCAAACAGAGAGACAAAAATGGCAAAGATGTGTGAAAGTAGAGAAACGGAGCACCAGGACCTATAAATCACCTACTATTAAATAAGCAACTGAGCAATTCCCAGAAATATCCATTGCTTCTGAATGAATAAGGAGGAAAGACCCAGCTGAGCCAAAGTAGCTTTTGAGCAGCTTCACCAACAATATATCAAGCAGCTAGGCTAACAATTACATCATGTTTAAATCATTTTACGCTTCTTTATATTCATCAGAATTTCCCACAGATAATAATAAAATGGAAGAATTTTTTCAAAGTCTTTCCATTCCTGCTATTGATATGGATACTGCCAGGAGCATGGATTCTTCACTCAGCCTTGTGGAAGTAATTAATTCAATAAAAGCGCTGCAGTCAAACAAAGCCCCTGGCCCTGATGGGTTTCCCATCGAATTTTATAAAAAGTTCATAGAAAAATTGGCACCACTATTATTGGCTATGTTTAACGAATCTTTAGAACGCAAGACTTTACCTCCAACATTAACACAGGCTACTATAGTTTTACTTCACAAAAAGGACAAGGACCCAACTTTATGTGGTTCTTACAGACCATTGTCCTTGTTAAATGCAGATGTAAAAGTGCTAGCCAAGTTGGTTGCTTCTCGTTTGGAGAGGGCCCTCCCTTTGGTTATATCTGAAGAGCAAAATGGCTTTGTCAAGGGGCGTCAATTATTTTTTAATGTGCGCACCCTTTTTAATGTCATCTATTCAAAGCATTCTTCTGATATGCCCGAAATGGTCATTTCCCTGGACGCTGAAAAAGCATTTGACAGGGTGGAGTGGGAATACTTGTTTGTGGTTTTGAAGAAGTTCGGATTCGGTGATACATTTGTTTCTTGGATTCGTCTCCTTTATGCATCTCCCAAAGCCAGTGTCCATACTAATGATATATACTCAGATTATTTCTCTCTTGGGCGTGGTACACGTCAAGGCTGTCCGTTGTCGCCTTTGCTCTTTATTATTGCAATTGAGCCTTTGTCTATCGCATTGCGCGCCTCTCCCTCATTTAGAGGGATTTTTCGGAATGGGACAGAATATAAATTGTCCTTATATGCAGATGATCTGTTGCTTTATGTATCTAATCCCGCTATCTCTGTCCCCACTGTCTTGCATATCTTAAATAATTTCAGTTCCTTTTCAGGCTACAAATTGAATTTGGAAAAGAGTGAATGCTTTCCCATAAACACTACTGCCTGTGATATTCAACACTCTGACTTTCCATTCAAACTCAGTCTCACAGGATTTAAATATCTTGGTATAAATGTGACACGTTCTTTATCTGGCCTTGCTTCTGCTAACTTTTCGCCTCTTATTACAAAGACTGCGTCTGATTTCCAGAGTTGGCGTAATCTTCCTCTCTCTCTTTTGGGAAGGATTAATGTTGTCAAGATGAATGTCTTACCTAAATTTCTTTTTCTATTTCAGTCTATTCCTCTTTTTATCCCAAAAATCTTTTTTGATTCTTTGGATAGGTTGATTGGTGGGTTTATTTGGAATGGGAAACCTCCTCGAGTTCGTAAAACATTATTGCAAAAATGTAAACTCAGTGGTGGACTTTCATTGCCTGATTTTCAATCATATTATTGGTCTGCGCACATACAAAAAATTAGTTATTGGTTAAAATCCTCCAGTTCTCCTTGGTGCAAATTGGAACTATCTTCGTGTGCTGGGTCTTCATTGTCTGGTCTAATTTTTTCTTCATTACCTATAAAACCCTCTTTATTCACTAATAATCAAGTTGTTCTTAATACACTGAAAATCTGGTTTCAATTTAGAAAGCGTTTTAAGTTTGTTGGTGCCTCATCTTTATGCCCCTTGACTAACAACCATTTGTTTCCTCCATCTCTTTCTGACCCATCATTTTCAGTTTGGTATGATAGGGGTTTAAAACAAATAAGAGACCTATATACATCAGGAGTATTTAATAGCTTTACAAATTTATCTTCCAGATACAATTTACCTGGTACGCATTTATTTCGTTATTTACAAATTCGGAATTTTGCCTCTAAATGTTTCCCAAATTTTCCTTCTATACCCCCTGAACAGCCCTGGGAACAGATTATTGCATATAATCCACTTCAGAAAGGTATGATTTCAAAGATTTATCGTTTTATTTTAAATCTAAGGGTTGATTCTTTTGTCAAAATTAGAAATGCATGGGATAAAGAGTTGGGAATCCAGCTGACCCAAGATATTTGGGATGACGCCATTGACAGAATTCGATCTTCCTCATCTTGTGCTCGTCTTAGTTTGATTCAATTTAAAGTTGTACACAGGATTCATTTCTCTAAATCTAGGCTTTCTCAGATTTACCCGGATGTAGTGGATATATGTGATAAATGCAAAGGCTCTCCATGCAATCTTGGCCACATGTTCTTTCTTTGTCCCAAATTATATAATTTTTGGTCTAATTACTTCACAATTATGTCTTCTGTTCTGAAAGTAAATTTGCAACCTTGTCCATTTGTTGCCATATTTGGTATCCTCAACCCTACCTTAGTGCTAAGTTCTGCTCAAATGGAGATTGTTGCTTTCACATCTTTATTGGCTAGACGTACTTTACTGTTACACTGGAAGTCTGATAAATGTCCCTCAATATCCCTCTGGGTTAAAGATATGATGTTCTTTTTGAAGTTTGAGAAAATCAAACATACCCTTCGAGGGTCTACACAGAAGTTTTACCAAAAATGGCAATGCTTTCTTTCCTATTTTTCAAACTTGGAAGTTTTGCCCAATTGAAGGTGCCTGCTGCTGAATTTTGTGTTGGTTATAAGTATGGGTAGTCATATCTGATGAGTATATTTTTTATTTTATTTTCCATCAGGTTGACTTTGAGCTGAGATGGGAAGGGGGGGGGGGGTCGGGTTTTTTTTTTTTTTTTTTTTTTAATTTTCTTTTCTGTTGGAAAAAAAAAAGGCTGAAACTGCTGGATTGTAATTTTGGAATTTCTATTTTTGTGTAAATGTACTGAGTGTATTGATCAATATGTATCCATAGAGAGATGTTTATGTATGTTTTGGCTCTAATAAAAAAAAAAAAAAAAACAATTACATCATGAATGAATAAATAATTACATTAAAAGCATAAAATTTAAAGTATTGACTAAATCACTGAAATGTAAGTAACCATGATCACACCCAACAGAAGACTGCCAAATCATGTACAAACTTGCTTACAAAGAATCCAACCCCTGAGTCAGTTTTACTTACTTCATCTTCACTGCACTTCTTTGCCAAACAAATCTGAGTGACATTCAAGCCAATCTGTGAAGAGACAGACACAGATATTTCAGCCACTGAGTAAATAAATATTCACACAATGGAGTAAAGAAGAAAAAAGGGAAGACCACCTTGCCAGCTATTTTCTTATTGATTTCCAACATGTTGCCATTTTCACCAGCCTTCAAGATGAAAATAAAATCATGATTAAAACACAGAGATCAATCAGATTGTACAGCAACGCAACAGTGTCAATAAAAAGATACTCCTGAGGTCAAAGGCACATTAAGAAAAATCAAGTCATGTCGAAAATGTTTGGTCAATTAAAGTTAGAAGTTTATATTTTGTCTATATGATCATCGGAACGGCGAGACATATATCCTGCCATACATTACCTGTAAAATGACTAACAGGGGCTGGATGTCAGGATTCCTTCTTTGCAGTGTTGCAATTGCCTCCTTGGTATTCTGAACTACTTCCCTGTAAATAAGCATTAAGGCACACAGCTTTACCATAGTGAAAACCAAGCAGATTTTAAAAGCCCCAAACAGACACCCGTAGAACTGAAATATACTGTGAACTGGGTAATGAAGTACTGTCCAAGAATTGTGATGAATATTACAATTCAATTTATTGTACTGTTCCACCAGAAATATTTGATCATCGTTTGTTTTGTTTTGCTACTGAGCAAAATTTTGCTTGAACTGTTTCAGTGTCTTCTTTTTTCCTCCTTTACATTTTCTAAATGCATATAGATCAATCAATCAATATATATACAGTATATATATAGTACATACCAAAAGTTTGGACACACCTTCTAATTCAATGGGTTTTCTTTATTTTCATTACTATTTGTAAGGCAAGAAATCCCACTTATTAACCTGACAGGGCACACCTATGAAGTGAAAACCATTTCAGGTGACTACCTCTTGAAGCTCATCAAGAAAATGCAGAGTGTGTGCAAAGCAGTAATCACAGCAAAAGGCTGCTACTTTGAAAAACTAGAATATAAGGGGTATTTTCAGTTGTTTTACACTTTTTTGTTTAGTGCATATTTCCACATGAAAATAAAGGAAACTCATTGAATTAAAAGGTGTGTCCAAACTTTTGGACACACCAACTGGATTACCACAATCAATTTGAAATTGAACAGATTTTGTTAGCTTGTGTGTCAAATTAAATGTCTGTATTGGGACTAAAAGATCGATTATCTCTGGTAACTGAGTGGGAGGGGTCTCTACAGTAACACTGACCTACATTTTGCGCAGAAATGTAAACATAAACTTTATCAGCTCTATCTCAAACTGTTGGTGCAATATTCTCTCTTTTAAAAAAGTCACAAAAAGTAAAAGTAGAAACCAACATTACGTCAGTTGAAATCCCATATTTAAAACAGAACTTTGTAAACAAACTACCCTGAGTTTACAGCATATCATCTTAACTGGTAATAAATTAACTTCCCTCAATCATCCATCTATTCATTAATTTCTTCCATTAATTTTGACCGTGTTTGCTGTATAAATTGCATGTTTAGTAACAACAGAGTGAGATTGCATCATCTGGCCATAGCCTCTCTAATCATCTGGGTGCACGTGGGGAACTGGCAGTTAGCCAAACCAGAGCCGTTTTTCTCTCGAGCGAACTACAGCATAATAGTTACACTTTCTAAAATAAATAAAGTCAAAATATACTGAATTGAAATATAAACGTTTAATACACAAAGTTTCTTACCCCACTAATCTGTTGCATTCAGACCAGTCATCCTCTTTGAGCTGTTTCCCGAAGTTTGCCGTTAAAGTGGGGCTCGTCCCGCTGCTAGTAACGGTGCTAGCAGTCCGAAGGGTTAACCGGCTGTTTGTCGTCCCAACCGGGAGACATCCACGCGACATGCCGCTGAATCTGCTTCCTGAACGGGAAGCACGCACTCGAACGCTACAGCAGACACTGCGAATTGTAGCCAGCTTCATGGTGCCTTCTTACTTTGTTTCTGGGTCTCAAGAAGGTCCTTCACTCTCCGTTAGAGTAGCACACGAAGGAGTCTTTCCTAGAGGAAGAAAAGAAGTTGAGGTAGTCTCCGGGTGCTGATGGAGGTGTGGTAACTTCAGGGGCACTCGGAAATATAAATGTCCACAGCCCTGTGCGTTCTAAAAACTCCAAATATAACAAATCTCCAATAGACTAAATGGTGGTTTATAACAATACAACAAGTGCATAGCATGCCAAGTAATTAGCGTGCAGTCTCTCAACCGCCAACTCACTGGAAATGTGATAGTTTCTCTCCGAATTGCATACAATTGAATTTTTCTCTTTTTATGACTTCAAAGTCACTGCTTTCAAATGTTTATTATGTTAAAACATACCCCCGAGTTTCCAGGTAAGCTCGGAACAGTCGCTTTCTATATTAACATGGAATTTTACAGGCCATTTTCGGGTTATTTAGAAAATCCGAGGGTATAATGTACGCATCACAAAATCAGCAAACACTCCAGTGCAGGTAAAGTTAAATCAGGGAGCTAGAAGCACATACACTCGTGATTAAAATCTTAAGATCTGGTAAGAAATTGCATGTATTTTGTGCTGGTGAATTATAACCAGGCTCCAAGAAGAACTTCAAAATGTAAAATAAAGAAACAGTAACATGAAACAAAATGTATATTAAATAAAATATAGAAGACAAATGACTGAAAACTGCATTTGAAATTAAACAGGGATTAATCAGCTAATTAAAAGTTTACATTTTTATTTCATTTACATGTCACCTCCCCTGAATGAAGTGGACGTGTAAGACACAAGTAAGACAGATATTTTCAACTTATTGAAAGTGAGGCTTGTGGAACAAACAAATGAAGTAGTGGACCGTAAAAAATTACCTGTGCTGAGTAGAAGAAACTGACGTCTTGAAAATTCAGTTTTTATTTTAACAGAGTAATGGGGCTTCAGGTTGTGCAGGCACGTCAAGCCCTGTCTTAATGTGAGCACATTTTGCCGCAGGTTTTGTTCTTAACTAAGGGTCCTTGTCCGTGCGCTGATAACTTTGTTGTTCAGCCCATCAGAGCAGCTTTTTCTTAAATTGTCATAAATTTTACCTAATCTAAGTCCTATTGAAAACATTTGGAGTTGGATGGCAATTGGAGTTTCCATTCATCCATATGTAGATTTAGTCTATTTTATAATGCAGTTTAAACTGTCAGGGTCTTCAGAGACTGACATCACAGGGTTTGACAGATAAAACTAAGAGGGGCAGATACTATTTTGGTTGATGTAGCCCCAAAGCCATGGCACAGTATGGTCTGCCCAGGATTAAGTTAAGAAGCTTCTTAAATGCAATTCTTTACACAGACTTTATGCTCTGCTGAGTATAAAATTGTGACTTTAAATTATTATTTGGGTTCTGCCTTTGTCATTGGTATACACTGACTTTTATAATCTCTTTATAGTGTTGTGTGTTTACAGCAATCCCATGCAGCTGAGATAGTTTGGAAATGTGTCTTACAAATGAATACATGAACAAATAAAATGATGTGCACGAAAGGCATTCATGCAGAAATTTTTCTTTTATAAACTTCTTTATTGTCAAAGTCTTTATCCCCCACTGTTGCAGGAGAACATCTGATACGATCATATGACTGAGTGGTGTGTATCTCAGACCTCAATAACCTTTTGCACTGTTATTGATGTTTAAATGCTTCACATGGTATTGATTACTCTCCAGTCTAAGGAAAATAATGATTAGGCTTGATTTTTCAAACATAATGCAATATTTGAAATATTTCAAAAATAATCCTCTGGCCAACAAAGACTATAAATAAAAGTCCAACAAGATTATAAATGGCAACATTTTTGTTTAAATTGTAATCATACTAAACTTGGAAACTTACTAGGGTAAGTTATTCTCCTGCATATAGAGCAATTTAATTTATTTTTATCTTCAAACCTTTGTGTATTTTTCATTCATTTGTTGTCTAGTTCCTAACCATTTTGGAAGGAACTGATTTTGTTTCTCATGTCACTTAACTCCAAACCATTATCCAGGTATGAAAAACACTCCAGACGTTAAGAGTTGGACAAGTATTGTTTAGTATTTAACTATCAATCTGCCACATAGACATGACTCTTTAGTTTAAAAATATATTTTTAAAAGCATAGAGAATAGTTAAACTGGCATAATATTTGAGTATGAATAAAATATTGTTAAACAACTACAAGTGGAAAACTTGCTATACTATCCATGGCTAGATTAGATAATGTTGCATCTCTTAAGATGTCAAAATATTTTCTTTCTGAAGACTTTTCTGCTCTTAATCATAATGGGTCTCAGGTACAAGTCAATAAATGTGTTGCTATGGTCAAGTAAAAGAACCAGACAGAAAACTTAAATTTGAAGACAAGTGTTTGCTCTTCAGAAAGTCATAAGAGAAGAAATGCTATTGTTCATTCTTTTATCTTGTGTTCTGTTCTTGATCATTTGGATTTATTTTGGATTTCATTTGGATTTATCTTCTGTCAATATTAGTATGTTTTTTTCTTGGTTTGAAGTTTCTTTTCGTCTAGTTCATCTTCCCTCAATCTCCCTGTTTACTTTTTTCCACAGCTGTTCCTAATCCGCCAATTAACTCACCTGCATTCAGTGTATATGGAAAACCAGGAGATAGAAAAAATGTTTTCTTGATGCCCTACTGTGAAAAGTAGGCTTTCACCTTATAAAGTAACCTTAACAACAGAATTTGAGCATAACATTTGAAACCGATGCTAGAAATAAAATCAATGTTTCTGACAGCTGGACACCAAAAATGACTTATGACCAGTGGTTCTGTCATGCCTGTCCAAGACTGCTGGAACTCAAACACACAACAATTTCTGCTTCCTTTTTTTATATAGAGAAACTAGACCTTCAACCCAAATGTATCTCTGAGACAATCCTGTACAAATTTTATTAAAGTTTGACTTTTCAGTTTTTTAATTGAAAAGGCAAATAAATATGTAAATCATCAGCAAAGTTATTTTGATTCCAAAATACAATGAAAACAGAATGGAAACTAAAGACAGAGCAGTGAGTCACACCATAACTAAGAGGCTACATTCAATTAATCAACAATACCAATATAGATCATTAAAGTTCCTATTTGACAGATAGGAATGAACCATTCCAGTGCATGCCCTTGATCCCAAAAAATAACTCCAGAAATACGTAATAGTATGTTTTGTGTCCCCAATTTAAATGCAAAAAACGTATTTAAAGAAATGTATTTTTGAGACATTGTTTTTGCAACTGATTTAATTGCACTGCAGAATGTTCGTTTATGATTTTAAAAGTCTACTTAATGTGTGAACAAATCCACATACAGTCGAATTCACTTTTTGTTTTTAGTCATTGTGTTTCTATTTGTTTTTTGAGCATGCACTTAAAAGAAGCTGGTTCTACCTGTCTGTTGGTTTTAATTTGTCTCACTGTCAGACATAAGCCCACACACAAAGCACTTTTAAAAATAATTTGGGCGTGGCTGGAAAAATCTTTTTCGGACGCTTATTTCAGTCCAGGTTCTCATCTATTTCTATTCCTGGATGCCACAAATTAAAAGTAACAAACTGCACATAAATCTGAAACGTTGAAGGAGCACATTTTTAAAAGTTTCACTTACGTTTATACTTATGGCAGAGGCGTATACATTTTAATGGCTCTCACAGCTCATTCACACCTTGTGTGAACACAATCACTTCAGACTAAACCGACCGGACCTCATTCTTCAAGTCACATATTTTCTGGTACGTGACGTGGCGCAGTCCATCGCCCTAAAGAAACGACGGAACAATTCCAGCTGTAGGGCTCCAAAGAGCTCCATTACGCATGTTTAGCGCTTTGTTTTTCCTGCTCACTCTGAGCGCTCGGCCCCAGAAACTGGAGATGCTGCTGAGGCGCTCCACTCAGCCAACACCATAGGGCAAGATTTGATTTCCACGCACAACAGTTAAGGCAACAGGTAAGGCTCCTGCTTTTAATCAAGTCACCTCTGCATAAGATTAGGAGGGCCTTTTTTCACCTCCTTTTTAGGGAAATTGTGAATGGAGATGAAAAGATTACAAGTTGTAATTGTGCGTTGCGGTCCATTCTCGATCTTAATCAATATAGCCATATTCATACAAATGTATTTTGGACATAAAACGTATTTTAGATTAATTTTTTGGACAAAATATTTAGAATTCCCAAATTATTTTAGCAAAATATGCAGATTTTGATTAATTCTGTACCATGGAGTTTCAGGAAATATATTGCCTGACGGTCTGCTAAAATTTATGTTAAGAAGATTCTCCTTCTTGAGAGAGAAAACATGATAATCCCCTAAACAAATTTTGTTAAAATAAAATGAACACAATTATTAATTATTTTGATATCTATTTTACACATAAATAAATTGAACATCTTCATTAGGCCAGAACCCACAAACTAAAATGTGGTATTCTGTTGGATTTTATTTTTATTTATTTATTTTTTTGCTAAGATTGTTCTGAATGAAAAAATTGCTTACATCACAGTTATGTCTTCTCGGTTGGAAGCAGAGACAATACTAGATGTGATCTAGAAGAATTTGATCTGATTTAAAAGATAATTTGATGCCACACTTGTTTTCAAGATAAAAACTAATACTTAAACAAAGACGTCATACGTCACAAGTTGTGAGAACTAGTTTGGTCACTAGTTACGCCTTTTCCTGTTCTTTGGAGAACCTGTTAAGCCAGTAATGGGTGTTGGGGGGGTTAACTCTGAAGGAAGAAGAAAGACAAAAAGTACTTTCAGACACCTAGTTAAAAAATAAACATTATTGTAAAATTACTGGATTTTACATTACTGTTAAACTTGAGTCTTCCTCTACAGTTTCTGGAATTACAGAAGGCTTTGCTAAATTGTAAATCTAAAGTTTGTGTTTCTGTCATATGCCAGGTGAGTCATCTCTATTAATGTACATAGGAGAGAAAACAACCAGAGAAGGACAATCCTCCTGAAATATCAAGGCTTCCCCTGAAATCCAGTGCAAACATGAGGGACAGACTAAGCCAACTGCAGGAAATGCCCACCGGCAGTGATGAGTCGGTGGACTATCAAGAATCCACCTTTTCTGACTCCTTCAGTAACGTCGACCTGGAAGACGAGCTGCCTCATCAGGCGGTTGTGTTTGACAACAGCCCTGCTCTCAATAATGTCTTTTCTCAATCCCAGGATATACATAGAGAGATACAGCTTATCCGACTTGAGGTTAAAAGGCTCCGTGAGCAGAACTCTCGCATGCTCCAGGGAAACACTACCATGAGCACAATTAAAAAAGACTCCAATGCTATAGGAGCAGACATAAAGAAGAGGGCTGAGGGTATTCTAGATTGCCTGCACAAAATGGATGGAACAGCTCACAAGTTAGAGGAAGAGCATGGTGAAAATTCTGCAATCACACGGATCGCCAGAACCCAGTATGCTTGCCTCAGCAATGGCTTTCGAGACGCAATGTTTGACTATAACGAGGCCGAGATGACCCATCGAGAGAACTGCAAAGCCCAGATCATGAGGCAGATGGAGATAGTGGGGCGCGATGTATCAGGCGAAGATGTGGAGGAGATGATTGAGAAGGGCCAGTGGAACATCTTTACTGACAATGTCGTGAGCGAAGGCAAAACGGCCCGATCGGCTCTCTTCCAGATTGAGAAGCGCCATCAAGAGCTCGTAGATCTGGAGAACCGAATCAAGGGAATCCATGAGATATTCCTGGACATTGCCCTGCTGGTGGAGGAGCAGGGCCCAATGATGGACTATGTCCAAACGAATGTTCAAAAAACCGATGCAGGCCTACAAGACGCCATTGTCAAGCTTAAACTAGCTAAAAAGCACGACAACAATAACCCGTTTAAGAAAATGTTTTGCAGTTGCTTCCCATGCTACAAGTAATGACCAGAATCACATACAATGCAATATCTTTGTTCAATACATTCCAATTATTATTGCAAAGCAATACATATCACTGTTGTTGAAGGACAAGAACTTTAAGGAGTTAAATGTAGTTCTGAAGGTAGAGCAATTAGCACAGTCATTTAGACTGACATATAATACATATACTCATGTAAAACTTGTTTCTAAATTAAATTAACAAGTATCTCAATTCCTGAAATGGACTGGTGAATTGCTTAGGATGCCCAATTGCTGCCATGACCCTGAGAGTGATTGTATATATATGTTTATGTAGAAAGTGTCTGTATGGTTCTCAATTCATTATTTTATGAATGGGGTGTGATGAAAATTGTTTTAAATTATTGTTGATGTAGTTATTGCCATTGAGACCTTACTGGTCCCAAACTTTACTGGGAAAGCTTAGGTAGAATGAAGTGCCTTTGTAAACCTACTTGTTTACAAGCAAAATATGTTTAAAATATGTTGACAGAAGTGTAAACAAGACTGCCTCTCAAGTTTGTGCAATTCAGCTGTCCTTGATTCATTTTAGATGTTTTATGCATTGTGAATTTTAAGTCATTATTCATTATAAACAACAAGCAACTTTTAATGTGTAATTGGTCAGATTTGACGTTTTATGGCTGCAACAGAAAATAAATGTTTATGGTGCAATCACATTGTTTAACAAAATGTTTTTATTACTTTTTTGTATCTTTCCTCCCTTTTTTTCATAATGTGGTTTCTTGTATAGAGTATTAATGTAGCAAAGCTACCTAACCAGTTCATGTAGCTTTAGAAATCCCTAGAAATCTGAATGTTATTCATGCATAACACTATCTAACAAAGACCTTGCAGAAGGATTTTATCATGACATTACTTTTAGCTAAAATATTTTTTTATCCCATCATGTCTGAGATTGCTATTATCCTGATGTTCTTTATAATGTGATAAATATTTAGGTGGATATCAAAATGTGCCAAATGATACCCTTTCCTGTACCTCAAGAAAACATCTTGTGTCTCCCTGAAGGGACTTCTTTTGGGCTGGGTCAAGGAGATGTTAAGCAGAGAATCCCTGTCCACTGAGCTGTGTAAGGGGAAGTTCAGAGCTGAAGGTTCAGGAGACTGGTTCACTTTAGATATAGGCCAGAGATATCCAAAGTAAGTCAGTCCTTTACATTTGAAATATGTTCTTCACTTGATGCAATGCGGAGGAGCTAATTCTGTCATGTGTTGTTGGTTGATTATGGATCCAAATGCAGAACAGTGGAGAGGTGGAGCAAAAGATAAAAAGGTATTTAATGAAAAACATGAGCAATGAAAAGCATACAAAAAATCCATAGGGAGCAGAGCAGAATGCAAATAAAATCAACAATAACTATTTAGCACAAGGCAATATGAAGGATACAGAGAGGAAAGGGAATTTCAGACTTCCCAGTGTCCATGTGCAATTCTAAGATGGACATGGTTAGGGTTTTTATAATATGAGCTTAGGAGATACTTTGTTTTTCAAGTTATATATATATATATATATATATATATATATATATATATATATATATATATATATATATATATATATATATATATATAAGTCTATTACATCCTCTAATTTTGAATCTAAGCAAAAGAATAGGGCTTAAAACATTTAATAAATTAACAAGTTGGCAAGAAATGAAACAGGACGAATAAACTCATGTTAATGATGTCTTTCTATATACTTTAAATCTAAACTAAAATAAAGCATCTTGTCAAATTGAACAAATTGAAACAATTGAAGAACAAATTGAAGCTGTCCTCAAAAAAACAACTTTTTTTTTTTTAAAAAGTAGAGGAACAACAAAGTACTAATTGCGTTTTTCATTGATTGTCCTTAAACAGTCATGCTCCCTTGTGATCAATTACAAAAACCTAATTTAAATTTCTTGAAATTATATTAAGCAGTGTCACAATGTTCAGCTGTAAACATGTTTGGTCAGTGGCTTGTTTAGTTGCTTTACACAATGTAGTGTAAAGCAACTAACATGACATTCTCCAAGAGTGATTCACTAACTACATTCGCCAGGAAGTTGATGTCAGGACAGCAGGTGCGTCCCTCAGGTTTTCAAGAACCGGAGGCATATGTAATACACGTGTGTGATGTCTTTAGAAGCAGAGGCCAGCTAAGCTTTTCTAGAACTGAAGGCTTGTATAACTCCTTGCGTGATGTCTTTTGTAAAAGTAGTGGCTGATCTGAAAGTAGCTTGCAAGCGATGAAGACAATATAAAAGGTACGTTTAGAATCGTCTTCTAGAAACTTTGCCTTGCTAATTAT